>NW_022589722.1:11454719-11866043 GCF_004348235.1 Phoca vitulina | reverse complement strand
ATCTATCTATCTATCTATCTATCTATCTATCTATCTATCTATCTATCATCTATCTCCCTATAGAGGTATCTATATCTATATTCTGCTCCCTATATCTATAGATACATAGATAACTATATATATATATATATATACAGAGAGAGAGATAACAGGGAGAGAAGGAGATATACAACTTCTAAAAATCAGTAAGAGGACAAATATTAGAAAAATACACAAATGACAGAAGAGGTGATAATAGGAATGAACAATAAATATATGAAAAGACGTTCAATAGTCATAGAAATGCAATTTAAAAGCACAATGTCCATCCATAGTAAAATGGATAAATTACAGTAAGGTCATACAATGAAATATTATAAAATGAATGCAAAGATGCATTGGCATAATGGAATTAGGAAGGCACACAGAATATTCTATTTCTTAAACTGGATATTGTGCATATATGGGTTCATTAAGCTGTTATTCTATTTTATACATACCTTATAACTATCCTTTTGTATCTAATAAATATTGGATCTAAGCTATTTTTTTCTCCCAGCTTTATTGAGATATAATTGACATATAACATGGTGTAAGTTTTAGGTATACAATGTAATGATTTGATATACCAATATATTGTGAAATGATTAACACCATAAGGTTAGTTAACACATCCCTCGTCTCACATAGTTATCTTTGTGTGTGTGTGTATGTGTGTGTGTGTGGTTAAAAACTTTTAAAAATCTACTCTTAGCAACTTTCAAGTATACAATACAGTATTGTTAACTATAGTCACCATGCTGTCCATCACATCCCCAGGATTTATTCATCTTATAACTGGAAATTTGTGCCCTTTGACCATCTCGTGCATTTCCCCCACTCCCATCCCCCACTCCGATACCCACCGGTCTGTTCTCTGTTTCTTTGAGTTTAGTTTTTTTAGATTCTACGTACAAGTGAGATCATATAGTACTTGTCTTTCTCTGCCTGACTTATTTCACTTAGCATAATGCCCTCCAGATTCATTCATGTTATCTCAAATGACATGATTTCCTTCTTTTTTGTGGCTGAATAATATTCCATCTCTCTCTCACACACACACACACACACACACACACACACACACACACACACACACAGAGTCACACACCACATTTTCTTTATCTATTCATCTGTCAGTGGGCACTTTAGTAAAGGAAGGCATGTTTCCAGGTGTAGAGATCTTACTAGAATCTGTCCTATAAGACTGTGTAAATGGGCAGGTAGGCCTGAATAGGAATGCAAAATATGAACCATGGGATTTGGAAGCTCAGGAAGAAGTAGCTTTTATTTTAAATATCCCTCATAAATTAGATACTAAAACTGAGATCGTATTTTTTGGCTTAAGTAATGGTAAGAGTTTTTCTTAGGAGAAGCCAAGGAAATTATGGGGCTAACTATGTTTCCAGGTGAGGTGAAAGGAAATTTCTCCCTGCACAAATTTTTAAAAAACATTGGGTGGGAGACAAACAAAAATGTTTAGGATTATACCCCCGTAAGCCCTGCTCATTTAATCCACTTCACAGGGCAGTTAAGGAAATCAAATGAGATAATGACTATAAAATAGACCCGCTGTATGGGTAAGTGCAACAAATATTAGCTTATATAATTATCATTACCTTATCATGGGGAGAATTACAAAATTATTTTTAAATTTTCTTTGCAATACTATTATGGGAATTTTCACATATATAGATCTACTAAAATGCAACCATTGAATTTAGGAGAATTAACTAGATTACTAGACTTACAATCCATGAGAATTGCTGATACTGAAGTTTTAAATATTCGCAGTGTTCAGACAATTTGCTTAGTTCAGAACAACCATACATCATATGGTACATACATATAGCATACACCTCCCAAGCAAGAGGCTTGCAGAAACAATAGTCACCATGTACAAATTGCTGCTATAAACTGGTAGCTGATCTTTGTTCTCAAATGCAGCCATCATCTGCCTTTAACCTTTCCTTTCTAATTTATGTCTTCGTTTACTTATTTGTTAAGTTAACTTATTTGTTAAGTATTTTTTAGGGGGAGAGACTAAAGGTTACTTGTCAAATTAAGAGTTTGAAACTTTGGTCCTAGGTTTCATTTCTTGTTTTGCTTAATTAAGTTAACACAAACAAGAAAACAAAAAACAAAACAGAAATTTGGGGCAAATGTTAAATCCCCAATGTGAGCCTGATATAGGATCACTGAGTAGAGTCAGGGACCGAGTAATGAATGTAATATATTAGGGATTTTAAAAATTAATAGAAATAGAAATTTAGAGTACCAATTATATCTGGGGACATATGTAGGGAATGACATTGGGATCACTTGAGGAAAAGGGGACAAGAAAATATTTGGAGTGGTTTATGTAATAAGTAATTTTAAGACAAAAACAGATAGCCTTTTATAATATAATAGAAGAGAAGATATGCTTTATGTAGTTTTCTGCCAAATGAGAATTTGGCAACTTAATATCTCTACAGGGAAATCAATGCTTAATATCCACATATCGGGAACTAAAAATAACCAAAATGTGCATTTTGTTTGCAGTACTGTCATACCTTTTCCTTTATAACCTTACTTTTATGCCTAATGTGCCTTGGTTACGTTTATTTTGAATCTTTATAGCATTGGGCATAGAATGGAAAAAAGAGAAAACCATATGTTTGTTGATGACCTGCGTCTAAGATGAGAAAGAGAAATGACATTTTTATGTTTTATGTATTTCCTATGACCAAAAATGTGATTTTCCAGCTGTTATTGTCTTGCAGAAGTACATATGCCCTACAGAGAAAATACACTTCCGTTGTGTTTTCATCAAGATGACCAGCTGATTCTGATCAATCCCATGTCCCAAGTCTGACAGAGAGTTATTCAGACCATTGCTTGATTTCAGACTGTGCCTAATCTAGAAAACTCAGCACTAAATGGTCTCCCTGTAAATCATTCTTGCCTCCAACATATTCACCAGCTCAATGGTCCCTAATCCACCATTTTTTGTCAACTCTTAATTGAAACCTATTCTTCTCTATTACTGTCATAGAATGTCAACGTTGTAATCTGTAATTAGAATCACTCCAAAAATCCATCTTTTCTTTATCCCCTTTCCCCATGAACTTATAGAAGAATAAATATGCTAGCATTATTCTCACCCACAAACAGGAATCAATCTATACCAAATTCCCTGGTGTAATATATATTAGCTTGTCACCAAGGACAAAATTTATATTTAGTTAAAAATGTGTCACTCCACACATAGCTTCTCAGAACCGCAGTAAATAAAAATGCATGCCTGTTTAGGCATTAAAAAAATAGAATTATTTTGAGAAATAATAATCCACTTACACAATGAAAAATCATGGAATGAATGTGCCATATACCAATAGTGATGTGCTTCAAAGAATAATGAGTTCTATTTTGGTGAGCTTGCTTTAAGATTCATTGACATTATAGCCAATATATTTACTGCTGCCCTGTGCACAAAGCCCAAGTCCCAGGTTTCTGAATAATGGTGTAAAAGAAAGATGTGGCAGAAAGATGCTGTGTGCAATTTAGTGTTTTGCATTTTTTTCAATATGGCAAACTGCCTTGCTAATTTCATTTCTTCTTCCTACTTGCTTTGGAGTAATTTAACTTACAAAATTTCATAAATAAAAGGTTATTTTAATAATTAATCCTGACATATCAACTTCAAGGCAAGTCAGTCCATTTATAAGAAATCCCTTTATGTTTTAAATTCAGAGTAGATAAACTCTTCTTAGGGGGTTATCTCTTTGACGATGCCTATTAAAAAATGGCAGGGCATAAAGACATCATTTTCTTCCAGCCATTTGTATTAATTTTACTCTTTGTTAGAACCATGCATACAGTAGGAGCAGAATAAAGCCTGCTTCTAAGAATAAAGTATTAAACTGCTGGCAGGTTATATTTTTCTATTAGAGTTTACATGGTTTAATAACAGGACTTTTACTTTTAAATCACAGTTTGAGATGACCCAAAGCAGGAAAAGTCAGCATAGGATAACAATAATGCAAGTGAAAAGTTAAGTCTAGAGTTGGATATAAGAGATTATGTATTGTCTACCCTAAGTACTGTGAAATGTAATTAACTCTCTAGGAAAAAAAAAAAAAAAAAAGACAAACAAACCAATAACAGACAAAAAGCAAAACTAATTAGAAAACTGAAAGATTCCCTAACCACAAGCTTCAAAAAACTAATTATCAAAAGAAATCATTATATTAATGTTAACAATATCCATTTAACCAAGGTATCTTTTTAAAGTGACATTCACTACAATTGCAGCAATTAAACTAATACCAGATTTCCTTCTGAATTAGATTAACTAAAATTTTGCTTTTCTTTGAATATTTCATAAGCCAATTTTCCTAAGTCTGGTCTTAGAGAAGAGTGGAATACTGTCCTATCTTCTGGCTCATAATTTGCTTTTTGTACCACTGAAACTCACATGAGAAAGTTAGAAACGTTTGAAAGTGGGTGTCTAAAGTTTTCTATACAGCTTTCATGTGTTTATCACGCGAAGTAAGGATTCATTCCCTCAGTTTTTAGTGAGACCCCACTATGCTCTAGGAACTGTGCCAGGAAAGGTGCTTACAGTGATGAAAAAGACAGCAAGGCCCCTCCTCACACTGAACTTAAGTTCTATTGGTAGGGAAGAGAGAGCAAATGAGCAAACAAATACGTGGAAGTATTGAGGATTGTGTTGTGTTTGAGAAGGAAATACATAGGATGCTTTGGTCAAGAATAAAAAGGATGGGGCCCTCCTTAGATCTAGTGCTTAAAGAAGGCCTCTCTAAGTTAGTGGCATTTGAGATGAGACTTGAAGGATAAGAAGCTGGTCATTTGGAGAATGATCCATGTGGAGGGAGCACCAAATAAATTGGTCCAGAGGCAGCTAAGAGCTTGCGGTGTTCTGGGTATTAGCAGGGGGTGGAGAGCCACACGTGAGCAGCACAAGAGGAGGTTGAAGAGCTAGCTCAGGGCCTGGTCATTCAGAGCCTTGCAAGCAGGGTGAAGAGTTTGGATGTGATTGTTTTATTCTAAGAGCACTATGATGCTACGGAAGCCTTTTTGTGAGAGTGCGGAGTGACAGTTATGAATTTAAGCTTGACAAAATTACTCTGGCTACTTTGCAGAGAATGTCCCGAGTATCAAAAGTAGAAGGGAGGGATCAGTTAGCAGATGCTATAGTGGTCTAGGTTGGGGGATTCAGGTTTGATTTGGAGTGGGGACAATGGAGATGGAGATAAATAATGGTTGTGCAGTAACTTCAAGGCAGAATTGACAGGACTTAGACCAAAGGTACGAATGTGAATAACAAGGGAAGGGGCCAAAGGTAATCCCTGGGTTTCAGGCTGGGTATCTTCCTTACTTGCAGAGTAGAAAGGCAAACTTTTCCCTCCCCAAGTGTGTAAATTACATGACATTTGAATTTGGTAAATGTAAATGCCTGAAAATGTAAGATAGTCTCACATTGATAAACTCAGAAGAAACATTACAGACACTCATGTAGTATACTATGGAAAACAAAAGTACTGTGCTTTATAATTAGCAGGACATTGGTCCTCAATTCCACTATTTTCTTTGTTATTTGGCAAATTACTTAGTATCTTTGCATTAAAGTTTTTTTTTCCCTGTACATTGTAGTAATGCCAAATGCAGCAAACTACTGTGAAATTATTACAATAGTGTATGTGAAAGTGTAATATGGAGTACTAGGAGAGAAGTAAGCTTTATTAAAATATTTCCATATGGTTTACCTGACTTCTAAATATGAGCATCCTATTATGTCAACATATAAAGGAAGATTCTGTATCAGTGACCAACAAGTTTTCATATCCACTTTTTTCCACCAGAAGACAGTCTTTTAATACCTTGTACTTTGAAAGAAAGCATTCATTGAAACCAGAATGAGAGTAATTAGCTTCATTTTTTTGGTATGGTGAAAATATTTTGATGAATCCTCTATTAGAATATTATAATATAACATAAAATAATATCTACAGGAATAAAATGTTCTATGTTAGAATGTGTAAAAGTGCATATTTAAAATTTTAATTTACTATAACTTTTCTAGAAGAGAACTTTTACCTCATTATAGACACACAATTTTAAATGAAAAGCCTTACTAATATTTCTAAGCCTCACCAGATTTTCAATCTATTGACATTTTTCTACTACAAGATAAAATAGAAGTTAAAATAAAAATTACTCTCTGAAAGCCACAAATTATTATCATCTGAATGAAAGAGAGAGAGCAAGAAAGAGAGAGTGAGTATAATCCAAGCACAGCAGAGTGCGTAATTTCAAAAGGAAGAGGTCTTCAAGGGAACATAATTCTATGTTGGACCAAGTCTTTATGAATACAACCCCATTAACTAATTATACTGTGTGCTGAAACACATTACTGAAATCTATTATGTGAAATAAAACTTAGTATTGAAGCATAATTTTCACATACTGCAGAGAGTTAATTATTAAATATATTATCCATTGCACAAAAACCGCAGTGTGGATAATGATGTTTTTGCAGGGCCCAAGTGTGAATAACAGAAAACAAATGTTTTCATCAGCCTATTTCACACTGATAAAATCATTTTATTAGATTTTACTTCTGTGGCATACTTTTTAAAAAAAAAATACAGAAAGTAATACATTCCAATTACGTAAAATTGAAAAAATATGGAGGAAAATATTATCAGTAATCCCTGTCTTCACCATCCCATCCCAGTGTTAAAATTTTATGGTATTTTTTTCTAGATACTTTATATGTATTGCTCCTGTTTTTTAATTTACAAAAATAAGGGAGCAATACATACAGGGCATATAATTTTCTATCCTACTTTCCTCACTTCATATTGTATTGAGAAAATTTTCCATGTTATATAATATTATTTTAATTATGGTTTTATTCAGTATATAATATCCTCAGAAGTTCTATTAGAATTTCATTAAATTTATTGATTTATGTATATAAGTTTAATATCTTCACAAGGAACTTTATTTCTATCCAGGCAGATCAGATTTTCATCTTCACTTAAATCTTCTTCTCCTTTTTTTTTTTTTTTTTTTTACTTCAACAGCATCCAAGTCCTTTTTCCACATATGCCATGCACATTGCTTGTTCAGTTCATTGCCAGGGTGCCAGGGTTTTTCCTTTGTCTGTAGATAAGAAGTCTAATTCTATTCTAATTTCTAACTGCTTATTGCTGGTAAAAAGGAAAGGCTATTCATTTGTCTACTTATTTTGTAAGCAGTCACCTTATTAAATTTACTTATGATTGATTCTCTAGGGTCTTATTGGTAGAAACATATATCATAAGCAAATAATGAAGTATTTCACTTTTTTCAGATATTTTTATTTCATACTTTTCTTGACTTATTGCATTAGCGACAATTCCTAGAATAATGTTAAATTATATCTATGACAGCAAATATTCTTGGTATTAAGATTAATTATAATTCTTCTAATATTTCATTGTTGGATATGATATTGCCTGCCATCTTTATACAGCTATTTTTATCTTATTAAAGAAATTTCTTTTCTACCTTACTTATAAATGTTCATATATTTAAATCAAGAAGGGTTATTAGACTTTTATCAAAAGGTCAACATTTTTCTGGATGTTGACATGCTATCTTACCTATAATCTATAATAATAATGGTAAGAATAAAAATAGCCAAATTTATTGAAATTTAATACTTGCCAGGTATAAGCTAAGCATTACACAAAATATCTTGTTTAATCCTTATAACAATTATATTAGATAAATACTATTACTACCTCCTACTAATAGTAATTGTATTCACATTATAGACCTAAGTTTCTAATAATGAAATATATCTGCATTTGGGGAATAAACCCTTCTTGTTTGTAATGAATTATTTATTTATTATATTGCTTGACTGTATTTACTAGTCTACTATCTTTTACATTTATATCACTCCATTTACTATAAACTCTATTTAACTAGTCTACTATCTTTTACATTTATAGCAATACAGACATTTGCTAATAATATTACATTTAATTCTAATCACAGCCCTATGAGAGAAATATAATTATCTCTAGTTTCTAGGTGAAGGGACAGGAGCAAAATGAGGGCATAAGTAAAGAATTCTTCTAAAGTTGCATAGCTAGTAAATGATGAAATTTGAATCCAGTAGTAGAAAAAAAGAAAGAGTAAAACCCTATGAAAAGCTCAGTGTTATGGACTGAATGTTTCAGTGCCCCCAAAATCCCTATGTTGAAACCTTAATCCCCAATGTGAAGGTATTTGAGATGGGGACTTTGGGAGGTAATTAGGTCATGAGGATAAGACCCTCATGATGGGATTAATGCCCTTATAGGAAGAGACATGACCAGAGAGAGCTTGCTTCCCCTCACTCTCCAGTATGTGAGGAATAAAATGAGAAGGCAGCTGTTTATGAGCCAGAAGGGCTCTCACCAGACACTGGATCTGCTGGCACCTTGATCTTGGCCTTCCCAGCTTCCAAAACTATGAGAAGTAAATGTTTGTTATTTAAGCTACCCAGTTTATTGTATTCTGTTATTGTAGTCTGAACTAACTGAGACACTTGTAAAGAAAAATACACCAGAATGGTTAGTAGTATGGACTGTGGAGCTTCTGCCTCTTCTTATAAATCTGTAGAAATTATTTACATATTTTTGGATACTAGTTCTTAGTTGGTTTGTATATTGCTAATAAATTCTCTCACTCTCAGACAGTGATTTCATTTTAAAATAGTATTGGATTACACAGAGAAAAGCATCAAAGAAATATGCAACCAACTTTTTAGAGTAGTTACATTTGGGAGAGTTACCTTTTATGATAGTAGTTCCATAATGTTTGAATTTTATATAATTATATCACATTTGTGATCTGAAAAAATATGTGATGATATTAAAAATGTTTTCTAAGTCTTCTTCATAATCTTTTCTGGTATTTCAACCACTCCTGAGATCTATCCTTTTTCTGCTGTGTCAGCGTAAGCATGCATGCTCTTATTTGTTTTTTTTTATGGAGTTGAGATGAGAATAACTGGTTGTGTCCTCATTAGATATTTGAAAACAATTATATCACAATTCCTTTAACCTTTCCTTTTGAATATTTAGCATTTCATGATTTCAAAGAAAGGTGACAAGATAATATTTTAAGAAACTGTAAGATTCAAGCTAATTAACTTATTTTAGATATTAAATTGTCTCCTTACTCTGAAGTATGGACTAGAGTAGGAAATACCTTAAGAACTAGCCTAACTTTTCTCATTAATTATTTTTGCTTTTTGAACAATATTGGCCCAAACCTAGCTATAAATGAGGATTGGGCAGAAAAATCCCTTCCTCAGGCAAGAGCCCTTTTAATTTGAGGACAGGCATTATAATATATAATTTAAAATGTGTACCTTACAGGTACTTTCCAAAATAAAAAATAGAAAATAAAAGGAATTTATGTCATAAATCATGTTTAATATGTATCCCTGTGTACAAATATATCATTATAGAGCTTATGTGTACACTTCCTAAATGCATTGTCCTGGTTGTTTCATTTTGGTGAAATTAATCATGTTTTAGTACTTTTCCAGTGGACCAAGAAATCTGTTGGATTGCCAATGTATTTTTTTCTTCCTATTGTAAAAATCTGGTCATCCTTGTTCAGAAATAAGTGCTGCTAGACTTCAAATTTAAATATTTATTAGGGGGGAAATTCAAAACATGTCCTGTTGTGGAAGGAAACACACACTCTTGCTTGATTTGTCTCATGGGATCTAGGAAGCACTTTTCTCCCCTTGTTTTCTCATTTCCTTTGTACAGATACAAATTTCATTAATATTTAAACCTAAATATTAAAAGAAACAAAATTTCAAACACAAAGCCTTTGATGTGGAATGTCTCTTTATGGATCTGTGTTTGCCAGGCTTATCATCAGCACTGTAACTTTACACAACCATCAATTCCGACTAGAAGTCATCAATTGGAACTCAACATAGGCCTCTAGGGAATTGTGTGATACAAACATGGGATAACAATGGAAAGGCCAACCACTCTGAAGAGAGACTTGGGAGGAGCTTGGGTCTAAAATGTGTAGAAGAGTTTTGCTTGCAAGTGCTTCTTAGACATGAAGAAAACAAATTGGATGAACCCCTCAGGCAAGCAGTACAGGATCAATTTCTAGATAAGGAGATAGTAGACCAGGAGCAGAGGGTGAAGTCCTGGATGTCAGTAAAAATGGGTAAGTTCAAATAACTCAGTAAATTATAATTGCTCAGATTTCCTCCAAGGCTCTCTTCCAGGGACTCATGATATGGAAATCTCTGCTCTAGTTGTGAAGCATAGCAGTAACCAGAAGATAGACAAGCTCTGTTTTTGCGAAGCAAATGCAGTAGCAGGAAAGATGGGCAAACAAATAATCATAAGGTACTGTGATTTCTTTTAAAAAGGAGAAAGAAAGAAAGTACAGGATGCTATGGAAACATAAAACAGATGGACTTACCCTTGGCTGTGGGATCAGAGGAAGTATCTATGGAAAAGTACTATTTAAACTGAGATCCAAAGAAACGACAAGTGTTAGCGAGGATGTAGGGAAAAAGGAACCCTCATGCACTGTTGGTGGGAATGCAAACTGGTGCAGTCACTGTGGAAAACAGTATGGAGGTTCCTCAAAAAGTTAAAAATAGAACTACCTTATGATCTACTAATCACACTACTGGTTATTTAACCCAAAGAAAACAAAAACACTAATTCAAAAGGATGCATGGACCCCTATGTTAATTGCAGCATTATTTACAATAGTCAAGATATGGAAGCAGCCTAAGTGTCCATCAATAGATGAATAAAGAACACACCATATATATACATATATATTTACATATATTGTATATGTAATATATAATATACATATATACACACATATATATTTACATACATATTTGTATGTAAATATTATTCTGCCATAAAAAAGAATGAAATTTTGCTATTTGCAACAATATATATGGAGCTGGAGAGTATAATGCTAAATGAAATAAGCGAGTCAGAGAAAGACAAATACCATATGATTTCACTCATATATGGAATTTAACAAACAAAACCTATGAACAAAGGGAAAAAAGAGAGGCCCCAAACCAAGACACAGACTCTTAACTACAGAGAACAAACTGATGGTTACCAGGGGGAGGTAGGTGTGGGGTTGAGAGAAATAGTGAAGGGATTAAGAGTCTGCTTATGGTGAGTACTGAATAATATGTAGAAGTGTTGAATCACTATATTGTACAGTGAAACTAATATAACCCTGTATGTTAACTATCCTGGAATTAAAATTAAAAACTTAAAAAAAATAAACTGGTGGGAGGGGGCGCCTGGGTGGTTCAGTCAGTTAAGTGTCTGACTCTTGATCTCAGCTCAGATCTTGATCTCAGGATCATGAGTTCAAGCCCAGTATTGGGCTCCACGCTGGACTTAATGCCTACTTAAAAAAAATAAAATTAAAATAAATAATTAAATAATCAACTAAGATCTGAAGCATGATTAAGTATTAGCTAGTTCAGAAAAGGAAGATACGGACGTTCCAGGAAGAGAATGTTCTAACACTTCCTGTCTGAATAAGGATTGGTACAGTCTCACAAAGCTGTAGACATTCCATTGTTCTTTGTCATATTGTTCTTTGAGTGTTTTCCTTGACAAACAGTGAACTCGTGGAATAGGGGAGTGTGTCTTAGTCATTTTTAAATGTCCAGCACCTAGGGCAATGCCTGCACATAGTAGAACTTCCATAAATGTTAGGTGGCGGTATAAAATATTTCTGTTTATTGAGATGCCTACAAGAATGTTCATTTTATGCCTGGTACTAAGTCCGAACTTTAGTTAAATTTCCACTCAGTAAACAATAATGCCTCAGCTTTGTTCTCATCATCCATGTTGTTGGGTTTCCCAAAGGTATGGTTAGTTTAGTTTAGATAAGACATATTATGAAGTATAATTTTTTATTTATCATTTTCCATTACAAATTAGACCTCTATTAGAGTATGCATGAGTAAAATACCATTACTTTAACATAAGTTAATATTTTAAAGTGTTATATACATGTCAGAGGAACATTTTAAAATATAAAAATGGAAAACAATCTAAAATGTGTTAAAAATAAGTGCTGATTTGGGGCTCTTGGCTGGTTCAGTTGGTAGAGCGTGCAACTCTTGATCTTGGGGTTTTGGGTTCAAGCCCCACACTGGGTGTAGAGATTACTTAAAAAAAAATCTTAAAAAAAAGTGTTGATTTTATGGATCATTATCTCAACATTTCCTTAATTTAACTTAGGCTTACAGATTCCTATAGAGCAATCTTTTGGTAGTGCTATGAATTGTGTTTTCATGATAAAAGTCCCAAAGTCTTTGGGAAATAGACACACACATACCACATTCATGGTACTTTGGGGTTTCAGAGTTATAAGGAATCAAAAACTTTTAAAGAAATTCTCTCTAGCAGTAGAAATTTAGTTACTACTTTCACATTTATTAGAAAAAAATAGATTAAGTATCTTAATAATAGTCCTTTTGGCTATTTTCACTCTATCAATATTCTCTTTTCTTAGCTGAAATAGTTAGAGAAATGACAACATCTATAGTGTGAATCACTTGTCCAAATATAAACCTCATGATGGTCTTTGTTTTCTCAGGCATACTCTTCTTGACAGCTTTTAAGATAACCAAAGGAAAAAAAATCCAATTTGAGATGCCCTCCAACCTTCTCCATTTTTACCTTAGGCTAAAAATACATTTAAACAGAATATAGGGAGATTTTTGAATGAACTCTCAGTTTCTTCCAAATGACATGGTTTTCAGAAATCATTTTTTGTTTTTTGTTTTGTTTTGAAATCTGCTTCCCAACAGGTTCTGTTTTTAATTCTGCCATGTTAGGAGGTTCTTTAGAGTACAGAGATTATTCTTCAGGTTAAAATAAACCACACTTTAAAATAGTTTCTAATTAAATTTGTCTAAATACTAATTGATGTGCATAAGGCTTTGTTTTGACCTTATTCATTTTTGAGTCCCCAGGGCTTAGCACTGTGTCTAGCACATAGTAGATGCTCAATAGATGTTTGCTGAATAAAGGAAAGCATGGACTGTGGATATGAAAATCCTTAAAATACCTGCATTACTAGAATTTTATGTAGTTCAAATAGAATGCTATTTGAGATTCTCAGATAAGAGGTTCTATAAAGACATATCATCAATAATAGTAACAAGCCTTATTATTTGGGAGTGACAGCCTATCTTCTGCTTCTTTAATGACTCATATGCCACAGTACATAATGTTTGTTTGATAATGAAACATTGCATCTTCTAGACAGTATGTGAGACGTGATGATTTAAGTGGCTGAATTTAAAAATACCTTCCAAGCACTTTCACTAAATGAATATGCCATACAATAAGGACTAAGTGGAATGTTTAGTTTTCAGGTTGAAAATTATTGGTAGCAAGTCTAACCTATTTTTATTGTGTGTACCACATTAGATACCCATAATTTCACTCCCTAATTTAAAACAAAAGTTCTATTAAAGTATAGGATAAATAGATGTTCCTTATTTGTTTTTCTTATGTACTGTTTAAGTCCATAGCCAGAATGGATAAAGTATCTGTGTTGGGTAAGCAAAAATTGGAGCTAAGGAAAACCACCAAATACTATACTAAAACCATGTTATTCCTGTGAGTAGCACAATTATATTAACACAAGAACCAAGTGCATTGTAACAAGGGAGGGAAAGGAAAAGAAACTTACATTTCTTTAAAACCTTGTAGCTGCTGGTTTTCTCATTGTTTTACTCTGTTCTAACTGCTATAATAAAAATAACATGAACTGGGTAGCTTATAAAAAACAAATACTTATTTCTCATAGTCCTGGAGTCTGAGAAGTCCAAGATCATGGCACCAACAGATTTGGTGTCTGATGAGAACCTTCTACCTGATTCATAGACTTCATAGTCTTCTCACTGTGTCCTCACATGGTATAAGGGGAAAGGGATCTCTCTGAAGCTTTTTTCATAAAGGCATGAATCCCATTCATGGGGTGGAACCCTCATGACCTAAGCACTTTCCAAAGGCCACACCTCTTAACACCATCACGTTGGGGGTTAGGATTTCAATGTACGAATTTGGAGGGGACACAAGTATTCAGACCATGCACTCATAAAATCCTCACGCTCCAGCCTGGTGGGTGAGGCCTGATCTGGCTTTACAGGCCTAGAGCCATAGGTAGGAGGGCCCAGTAGAGAGGGCAAAATGCACATGGATGTACTTGGAGGCTCTCAGTTGAATAGAGGCACCCTGCTGGGCCCCGGCCCCGAGCCAGGACTTGCGTTGGCCAAGAGGGAGTCACTAGTATGGGCTCCCGGAGGCCACAACTCACCTGTCATCATCCGAGCCCACACCATCACAATCCCACCTGGACATGAGATTCACTTTTCTTTCTCGGGACTTTTTATCATATGTACGGGTGTCTGACACCTAGCTGGCCAAAGCGAGGGCTGATGGTTATCCCCAAGCAGCAATCTCTCTCTGTTAGAAGCCTTCAAAGAGATTACATTCACAATGATTTATAGTAAGCCAAGACTTCTGGGAAACGTCTGCTGAGGTAGTACCTGGAGGTAAAGCCCACACTCATACTGTCCTATGAAGTGAGCATTATCACTGTTTGGTAGATAAGGAATGGAAGTTATGAAAGTTTAAGTAGCTTATCCATGTTTCCACAGCTGGGATGCAGAGGAGCCAAAATGTAAGTGTGAAGACAGCTCTGTGTCTCCATGACAACATCCTGTTCACACTCCCAGTCATTAAAGGGGAGCCTTACTCCATTCATTATGCAATAGTTGTGTGAAAAGAGGTGAAGGAATCCTGCTATAGCTAATGCTGTCCCAAAACTGATTGAAAAACTCTGGTTCTAACCCTACTTAAAAACTTTAAGGGACAATTCATTGCTCTGTGGAATAGTGAGAAAGAAGGTGGGATCAAAACCCCACCTTTTGCCAAGACAGTGTGGCTTCCCACTTGTGGGAAGAACGTAATGATACGAGCACTGATGAATTGACCCAATTCCAGAACTGTCTCATCTCGCCACCTCACAAAGAGCACTGAACTAATTGTCCAAACACTTGCACGGAAGTATTGTAACCATGTACATAGTTCATTAAGTGTGCTTTCTTAGGTATGATCACATGGAGGTACAGCCTGGCAAACAAACCTCAGCTCCACCAAAATGTAAATTAGAAAGAGTGGTCCAAATCAAATGGAAAATGGGCTTTTACTGCACACTGGCTGGAGGAAGACATATTCCAGCTCCGTGCTTATGCTTCTGAGCTTAACTGGCTACTCCTAATGTATCCAAACCCCAAGGAGTGTGCAAGCACCCAAACTCTTCTTACAACAAAGCAGCCACCTTGCATTTAGATAACCCTTCATCATTTTCAAAGTACAGTTGCATACCTGGTATACTTTGAGATATAGTGTAGCCCAATCTGAAAGCCATGGTATAAAGGTGCTTGAGTTTCTTTCTTACCTAATCCATCCTCTTATTCTATAGAATTTCAATGTGGAATTATCCTCTTATTGCCATATTCCAAACAGCTCCTGATAACTGAAAAGATGGAGCCAGGATAGAAGCAAACAAACATAATTTCCTGCATCAGAGACACATCCAAAATATGTATTTCCTCGGAAAGAAGGAAGAAAAGAAAACCACCTCATCACAATCTGAATGCAAAACAAGATATAATATTCAGTACACATTTTTTTCTCCTTCACTTTCTAAAGTTGTTTCTCCCTTCCTCCCTCAATTTCTTCACTTTCTCTCACACACCACCGGTTTTGTATTTCATTATCCTAAAGAAAGTCAAGATGCCCTAGGCATCTACATTAAGGCAATAAAAACTTAATGATAAAGGCATAATGATATTAGGCATAAAGGTGTTTGTTTTTGCTTTTGTTTGCAAGTTCAGGATTCTGTTGAGTTGGGAGATTTTCATGGTGCTGAACAATGAGACTGTCTTCTTCAGCTTGGACCCTAACCCGATAACCAAATATGTGTGCTCATTGCATGACAGAGTAGAGAGCACACAACACAGAGGGGGTTAACAAATCATGGCTACAGACATCTTGAGATTGTCAAAGTTCCTTATCAATTGATAAGGCCACTAATAGTTAACTTTATAACAACACATTCGCAGAGACTGAAAATCATCTCTAAAAAGAAATAAGGTCTAATACTACCAACTTCAGCACAGATGATGAGAAACACACATGAAATCAGGAGAGTCTGAAGAAAGAATCCATAATGGGTGAGACTTTTCTTTCAACTTTATTGTTGAAGGTTTGTCATCACTTTCTAAGTTAGGACAAATTGGTAGTTTATTTCGGAACCTGGAATACATAGAATTTATCATTTGTTATGTACATATAATGTTCTAGTCTATATATAGTGTGTATCCATGTTATTCTCAACCATTTCTTTTGTTTTCATGAAGTCTTGAGTGGAAGCCCCTCCTGATGGTATTTCATATTGATTCCTGTAGAATAGACCTATTTCAGGCTATTTCAGTTAAATGTCAGGGATCCAGAATGGCTGGGTATAAGCAGGTAAGCAGCGTCTTTCAGAATGTCGCCTTAACAGGGCTTAATCCTGTCAGTGTGCTACATACGCATCAAGGCATTGAGTCATTTAAACTTTTTATGACTCTGCTGTTGTTTAGTATAACGAGAACATGTAATCATAAAATTTTTCATCCCTTTTTCTTCGATATTTAAATAAGCTAGCCTCTTTATCTGCTTCTGGGAGGCATAGGAATTATCTCGCACAGTTTAGAGAAGAGTAAACAGGAAGATAGAAGTGAAATGACTTGCTTAGAGGCACAGTGGATTTTCTGGAAAATGAAAAACTGATATCAGAAGTCCTTCCCCTTGGGGCTAATTCTCTATTACACTTCCTTCCTGAGCAAATATACCAGAATCAAATCATCTCTCATCCTTGTCTTAACAACATCTACTTATGTAAGCTCTGCAAAATTCAAAAACCTTACAAGAAAAAGGACAGAGCATTTATAGTTGTGACCCACACGATTTAAAGTTAGCTGGGAGGCTGGCAAAACACAGTGTCATGCTGAAGTTATTTCCAGAACAGCGGGCATCTCTTCAAGCAAAGCAGCTAAAAGGATGTCAAACTTGCCAACCTATTTTCTCCAACACAGTTCTTTTAAGATTGAGTGAATGGTAGAAAAATTTTATCTTCCCATATATTCAAAGTAATTAACCAGGAGTTATGAGTCAGACTATAAAACAGAGATCCCAGCAGCAGCATGGAGTCTGGAGTTGGACTGTATAGGTTTTAAACCTGCTGCTATCACTTATTGGCGGGCAGCCTTAGTCAAGTTACTTAACCTTTCTGTGCCTCAGTTTCCTCATTGATAAAATGTTGGTTATACCTGTACCTGCCTCATAGGATTGTAATAAGGACTGAGTTAATTCATGTGAAGTGCTTGATGGTGTGGCTTATAGTAAGTGCTCATAAATAATAGCTGTTTTTACCATATCCCCAGCACCTAGTCCAAAGTCTGTCACATTGCTGTCTTTTAATAATGTGAGCTATACCCTTGAACTCTAAGAAGATTTTATTCTAGTTGGGAGACAAGATATACGTATAAGACAAGAGTAACTAAATAGTATGGAAAATATATATACAAGCGAGTATTTTTTTTACATTTTATTTTATTATGTTATGTTAGTCAACATACATTACATCATTAGTTTTTGATGTAGTGTTCCATGATTCATTGTTTGTGTGTAACACTCAGTGCTCCATTCAATACATGCCCTCCTTAATACCCATCACTAAGCTAACGCATCCTCCCACCCTCCTCCCCTCTAAAACCCTCAGTTTGTTTCTCAGAATCCATCGTCTCTAATGGTTCATCTCCCCCTCCAATTTGCCCCCCCTTCATTTTTCCCTTCCTACTATCTTCTTCTTCTTCTTTTTTTTAACATATAATGTATTATTTGTTTCAGAGGTACAGGTCTGTGATTCATCAGTCTTACACAATTCACAGTGCTCACCATAGCACATACCCTCCCAAATGTCCATCACCCAGCCACCCCATCCCTCCCACCCCCCATCACTCCAGCAATTCTCAGTTTGTTTCCTGAGATTAAGAATTCTTCATATCAGTGAGATCATATGATACTTGTCTTTCTCTGATTGAGAAAGCATTATTTCATTTAGCATAATACCCTCTAGTTCTATCCACATCATTGCAAATGGCAAGATTTTGGGGTTTTTTATGGCTGCATAATATTCCATTGTATATATATACCACATCTTCTTTAACCATTCATCTGTTGATGGACATCTTGGCTCTTTTGGCTATTGTGGACATTGCTGCATATTTGGCTATTGTGGACATTGCTGCTATATACCCCTTCGGATCACTACATTTGTATCTTTGGAGTAAATACCCAGTAGTGCAATTGCTGGGTCATAGGGTAGCTCTATTTTCAACTTTTTGAGGAAACTCCATACTGTTTTCCAGAGTGGCTGCACCAGCTTGCATTCCCACCAACAGTGTAGGAGGGTTCCCCTTTCTCCACATCCTCGCCAACATCTGTCATTTCCTGACTTGTTAATTTTAGCCATTCTGACTGGTGTGAGGTGGTATCTCATTGAGATTTTGATTTGGATTTCCCTGATGCCGAGCGATGTTGAGCATTCTTTCATGTGTCTGTTGGCCATTTGGATGTCTTCTTTGGAAAATTGTCTGTTCATGTCTTCTGCCCATTTCTTGATTGGATTCTTTGTTCTTTGGGTGTTGAGTTTGATAAGTTCTTTATAGATTTTGGATACTAGCCCTTTATCTGATATGTCATTTGCAAGTATCTCCTCCCATTCTGTCGGGTGTCTTTTGGTTTTGTTGACTGTTTCTTTTGCTGTGCAAAAGCGTTTTATCTTGATGAAGTCCCAATAGTTCATTTTTGCCCTTGCTTCTGTTGCCTTTGACGATGTTTCTAGGAAGAAGTTGTTGCGGCTGAGGTCGAAGAGTTGCTGCCTGTGTTCTCCTCTAGGATTTTGATGGACTCCTGTCTCACATTTAGGTCTTTCACCCATTTTGAGTCTATTTTTGTGTGTGGTGTAAGGAAATGGTCCAGTTTCATTCTTCTGCTTGTGGCTGTCCAATTCTCCCAACACCATTTGTTGAAGAGACTGTCTTTTTTCCATTAGACATTCTTTCCTGCTTTGTTGAAGATGAGTTGACCATAGAGTTGAGGGTCCATTTCTGGGCTCTCTATTCTGTTCCATTGATCTGTGTGTCTGTTTTTGTGCCAGTACCATACTGTCTTGATGATGACAACTTTGTAATAGAGCTTGAAGTCCAGAATTGTGATGCCGCCTGCTTTGTTTTTCTTTTTCAACATTCCTCTGGCTATTCGGGGTCTTTTCTGGTTCCATACAAATTTTAGGATTATTTGCTCCATTTCTTTGAAAAAAGTTGATGGTATTTTGATAGGGATTGCATTGAATGTGTAGATTGCTCTAGGTAGCATTGACATTTTCACAATATTTGTTCTTCCAATCCATGAGCATGGCACGTTTTTCCATTTCTTTGTATCTTCCTCAATTTCTTTCATGAGTATTCTATAGTTTTCTGAATAAGATTCTTTGCCTCTTTGGTTAGATTTATTCCTAGGTATCTTATGGTTTTGGGTGCCATTGTAAATGGGATCGACTCCTTAATTTCTCTTTCTTCTGTCTTGTTGTTGGTGTATAGAAATGCAACTGATTTCTATGCATTGATTTTATATCCTGCCACTTTACTGAATTCCTATATGAGTTCTAGCAGTTTTGGGGTGGAGTCTTTTGGGTTTTCCACATAAAGTATCATATCATCTGCAAAGAATGAGAGTTTGACTTCTTCTTTGCTGATTCAGATGCTTTTTATTTCTTTTTGTTTTCTGATTGCTGTGGCTAGGACTTCTAGCCCTTTGTTGAATAGCAGTGGTGATAGTGGACATCCCTGTCATGTTCCTGACCTTAGTGGAAAAGCTCTCAGTTTTTCACAAGGGAGTATTTATTATACAACAGTAGATCAGATGAAGGAGTGGTCATTGATAGCCAAGTAGGAATAGAAGGTTCCATGAGAGCAGCCAAGGTGTCTGTGTGGAGAGTTGGATATTCACCAGATCTGTACAGAGCATCTACAATGTTCTAGACACTGTGCATAAAAGTTGACTCCCTTGACACCAAGATTAGCTGAAAACTTTTGATGAAGGAAATAGAAACCGAACAGCCATGATATATCAATTTCAAATGGCAAGAAAAATAATCTGGTTAGGCCTCCTGAACCCATGTTTATGTTTGGATTTAGAGAAAAATCTGTAAGTTCCTTCCTGGGAGAGGAGAAGCTGGGAGAGGAGGGTGAGGTGTACATGAGGTCATTCCATTTTTACTCTTGTTTTAATTTTTAAAACAGTTTAAAAAGAATTAAAAAGTAAACAAAAGTCATGACTATGAGTTTTAATGATTCTTGTATGCATAGTACCTAATATAGTGATAAGAAAATGGTGTTGTTGAACAATATATTTTTGTTGAATGAATGAATCTAATAGTCTTTAGAGGAATTAGAGAAATATCATTGCAAAATCTCTCCACCCAAAACTTTAGAGAAGCAATGGTCTTAAAGAAAACAAAAATTGACTTGAATGAAGAAAAAGCATAGAAGTTCACTAACGTAAGGATCTCTGTCTTATATTCTGGATGGTACCATAGGAAGAGTCAGCCATTGTCCCTTCTTCCCCAGAGAGGCCAAGAACCGCAGCCCATGGAAGCAGGGAGAAAGGGTGTGAAAGGTAAATTTTTCCAACACTTTTTCAAAATAGTAAGGAAGACTTTATTCAAGACTATTGTAATAGGAGAGAAAGATTGAACTCAACTCCAAATATAGCCAGGGCAGCTGGAAATTAAGTCAGAGTGAGGGGGTCAGTAGACAGATAGCTCCTGAGTATATATTAAGAGTAAGGCATTTTTGATAACCTGGCCTAACAAGTTTCTTTGCTAAACGAAGGCCAAAGACTTAAATATCAAGGGTGTAAGAGGAATTTGAGCAAATATCAAGGGTAGGGGGATTCTCATTAAAATGACTTAGCAAGATTCTTGCTAAAGGCAGGTCACGGTTGAAGCTTGGTTAAAAAGGGAGTCTTCATCAGGAGGCATCTCTAAGGAGTGTGTTTTGGAGTCTGGCTATGTACAAATGTTTTCTACACTAATGAACCTTTATGTCTTTATCTTTTGTGGTCCTCTCCTAGGAATCTTCTTTTAAGACGCGATGTTTCAGAGAAAGCTAAAACTTGAAGTCAATGTATTAGGCAGAGTGGGGATCCTTGCACCCTACATTCCTCTTTTTGAGATATAAGCCCCTCCCCAATGTCCTTGGACACCTATAGCTATTTCTGTGTTCTGTTTCCTCCTCCTGTAATACAACCCAGAATATTATGCAGAGGTCCTTATATTAGTGAACTTTTGTGTCTACTCCTCATTCGAATCAATTTTTGTTTTCCTTAAGACCACTGCTTCCTTGATATTTTAGATAAAGAGGTTTTACAGTGATATTTCCCTAATTCATTTAAAGCTTATTTGACTCATTTATTTTTTAATTCGACAAATACACACTGACTGAGTATCTACCATTTGCCTATCACCATGCTAGGGACAAGGCATATAAAAGTCCTTTCCTGGACAGTGTTGGTTGGACCAGAGGTTGAAAAGAGGTTGAGTAACTCCTAAAGTTGAATAGAATGAATTGGATTATCTTTATGGGAACATAGACAGGCAAAAGTCATACTGGGCCATGGACAAGAAGAGATAAGACAGTTGCAGAGGCATTGTCTTCACACTCTATGTCCCAGAGCCAGCCAGTATAAAGCAAAGCCGAACTCCAGCAAATGGGTCCCGGGAAATCCTTCTGTGTTCTTAATTAATTGGCAAGGTTTTTGTTCTTTGCAATATAAAATGTGCCCCCATCAGTCCTTCCAGTGGCACCACAATGGAAGAAGTTATCTACATTTTTTCCTACTGTGGGAGAGCACTACATCTACTTAAAAACAAAAATAAGTGATGGCTTGACGATAACCCACAAAGATAAGGTATAGATCACTGCATTTGTGCTACCTCTGCCCCCATTTCTACTTTAATTTTTGCCCTCAAATCCTAAGAGTTTATCCAAGGGGAAAAATAATTGCTAGGAATAACTTAGTAGAACCCTCCTAAATCACAACACTCACAATCAAGGATCCTTGGGATGCTAGAGATTGTCTCACCCTGTATCTATCCAAGCCTCAAGGGGTACAAGACTCCTGATGGTCCAGTAAAAATGATTCCAAAATGAGATAAACTCAGATTTCTGCCCCACAGTCACCTGTAGCCCCAGCACTTGACTTGCAAGTTTGCATTGAAAACATTATCCAGCTAGGCTTCCCTCACTTCTCTTTTTCTGGGGAGGTGTTACTCTTCAGGCCAAATTTAACATTTACCATATGCCAAGATCCTAAGAATTCTTGTCTTTTATCTGTATCTGCAAATTTGCCTTTTGCTCTAGGGAATAGGAGAAACTCCCTTCCCTCCCACCAACTTTAAAGGTATGTTCTACTCACAATAGCCCTGATTTTGAACTTTTATGGAGTGGGGAAAATAAGTTTAGTGTCTTAAAAAGGACTCCACAATGGTAGTTCAATGTAAAAATCATGTCTGATGATTATCAACTGTGTGATTTCACTGCGCTAAAAGCCCTCTGAATTGGGTCCATTTCTGAATAAAGATTGCAACTACTCTCCCAAACACCTCTGCTCTGCTGGAGATCTAGTCCTTAAGTACACTTTCTGGTCTTTTTAGATTCCTATCACATTTGCTTCTCAAATTCTTTTTCTTTCTTGAAAGCCCAAGTGATAAAGGGTAGGTAGCAAATATAATCATGGGTTTCAGCCATGAAAATGCAAGCAGGGGAACAGGTTTCCTCCAGGACAGCTTCAGTACCCTTTCTCTGTGAAGGCTCTTTCCCACTGGGACACTAATGATAAAGTAGCACTAGCTAGGGGGAAAAAAAAGGAAGCAAATGGAAAATTGAAAAGACACTGGTAGTATTATAATTTCTAAGTAATAGGGCATTTTATCTGTTAGCAAAGCTGCCCTATGTCAATCTGTTATTCAATCAGGTTTCTTGGCTTTATTAACATGTGGATAAGCAGAGTGTAACTGGCTGTCCTGGGGCCCAAAAGAGGATGCCCTAAAACAAGAAACCAGACATTCCCAACAGAAAGAGCTTGCTGATGGGGGAAGCAGTTTCTCAGACAGAAAGAGAAGGTACCCGAATATTATAATGGCTAAGTTGGCAGTACAGCAATTGTATTTATAAGAACACGGCCTGGGATTGTCACAGTCCAGGTATGTGTGGAGTGTTTAAATCCAGGTCCCTGTAGAGACTCTGAAGGATGGTGTTGGTTATCAACAAATAATAAAAGAATTTGCATGTTGATCAGTTTCTAATAAAGAGAATGCTTATGTTGGTTGGCTAAAGGTAATGTACATTTTTTAAAGATTTACTTATTTAGTTTAGAAAGGAGGGGGAGAGGGACAGAGGGAGAGACTCTTCAAGCAGACTCTCTGCTGAGTATGGAGCTGATGCGGGATTCAATCCCATGACCCCAAGATCATGACCCCAGCCAAAACCAAGAGTTGGATGCTTAACTGGCTGAGCCACCCAGGCACCCAGATGTTGCACATTGTTAGAATTGTAATGCATACTGCTGAGTATGGAATCATCTAGGATGTCAAAGCCAGGTATCAGCTCTGCTTAGACTAAAATCAAGAAATGAATTCAAGAAGCAGCCAAAATCAGAAGTACAAAGCTAGCTACAGAAAAGGAAGTAGTCAGGTCTCTGGAACCCTGGTGGCTATCTGTCCCTGAGAATAGTCGTGAAGACTTGCAAACTTTTAGTGAATCAGAACAATGTCTAATATTTATTGACAAATCCAGGCAAGTGTTTGGCATCAGGAAAGAATGTCAGGTAATATCAGCCAGCCAGTCACTAGGTACCAGTTCAAGGAACAGGATGCCATTGTCTCAGGAACTGAGGCAGCAGAGAAGATACAAAGATGAAGGTTCAGTGGTAGAAAAATCGGTCATTGGAGTGGGACTCAAAGTCCAAACTAAAGGTGTATTGAGAAAGACACAATGCAAGGCCCAGAGAGAGGTGCTAGAATCATTCAAACTCCCCCTACTCCAGGTCTGAATTGGTCCCAATGGCAAGGAGGTCCCCATTTATGAGAAGAGAGAGCAGGAGATTAAAAAAAAAGTGCTTGCCATCCTAGGCAATTCCCAGATGCTGCTTTGCCAAAGAGCAGGATGCTAAATATTTTGAGAAAGTCTTTCTGGACTTGACAAGGGAAAATGAAAGCCAGCCTTGTCATTTGACTTTTAAATGATCTCCTGGAGGAAGGTTATCTTGGAAATATTCAGCATAAGGGGATCTTTTTAAGGCGAAATTAAAGCAAGAATTTTCCCTTGACAATAACCTTAGAAATTACCATATGGGCTAGAATATTTCAAGTCCAAAATGATTGTATGCCAAAAAAATTATCATGTGATATTACAAAGGATATGAGAAACCTGGCTCTCAAGTAATTTTTTGGACGTGAGTGCAAATAAATGCTGACTGTAAGAACTTCTTGCTGTGTGATTTATATTAAAAGACATCTAAAAAGCAAAACTTGGGAACTCAAGTTCAGAGAAACAACTACCCAAAAGACTAAAAGAGTAGTTTCCTAATGGTCATGTGACAATGACTACAGATGATTCCCATGCCATAATCCTGGATTTTGTTGCCCAGGCAAGGAATAACACTTAGAAGAAGAGAGATTTTGTGCTGAGAGGAAACCTTGAGCTGAACAAATCTCCATTTTCAGAAGAAGGAAATTAAATGTCATGCCCCAAACTGAACAGTTAATCAGTTTCAGTGCCACCACTGGATGTAGGACCTTGTAATTTCTGAAATTTCTATTATTCCAAACTAGAGCCTTGAAGTCCGAATCATATCATCAAGTGTCTTGTTGCTAAAAGAGTACTCCCATCTTTCTTCCCTTCGAATTAGACTCATTCAGAGTGGCTTAACAGATGGCTTTAGAAAGTGTTAACTCATCCTTTATACATTGGGAAGGAGGTGGGCACGAGTAGCTGGTCCCCTCCCAACCTCTCCCCAAGCTTAGCAATTGCAAGCCCTGCTTTCCACTACTGCGCTGGGCATCCAAAAGTCCTTTGAGGCCCATGAGAGTTCAGGTTCTCAACTTGCTACCAGGAAACTGAGCACCAAGAGGCTCTGGATTATTAGTTATCTATTGAATGAACACAGATCCTGCTTTCAAAGAGTCCCTTCCATGGTTTAAAGGGGAAAACAACTCAGGAGGAAAAGAAGTACTATTTTGCTTAATATAAAAATTAAACTTTCTCTAGTGTTTGCTTCATGTTCAAACAACTCCAATCCTTTGGGGACCCTGCTGACCCCAATTTTTTGATTCAGCTTAGACTGTGCTAAGATTTAGCATAATTAAAGACGGAAAGTAACTTAACTGTCCAAGATTACAATGTCGAGTTTGTGATAAGTGTTTCTCGCCGCAGAAGGCTGTCTGGTTGTGATTGAAACACCTCCTCCTCCGTGCCCAACACTTATCAAGTGCTGCAGTCAGCATCTTTGACCTATATTTGATTCCCTTTTGCAATATGCGCTTTTGATCATGAAACTGCTGGGGAAATGTTCCTTCTAAACCACAAAACAAGGTAAGCTGTTCCTTATTTGTTTGAATATACAGGAAGCTGGTGACAACCAATTTTCTCTTTCTACATCTAAGCAATCGAAAGGTCAGGTGTTAGGAAGGATTAGGGAGAGTTTATGAGGCAAACAGCCCTCCCCACCACAAGCTTTATCAGAAACAAGCCCAGCTTTCTTTCATAAGCCTCTGGTGGGCGTCTTATGCTCAGAACCACCATGGCGGTGTGGGGTGCACAGTTTATCATCAAGCAGCATCTTTGAAATGCCAAACTTTATTTATTGATCTTACAATTCTGTTATCTTCAACAAGCCATGGGAAAAGTAATACATTTTATATGGATTAAACCTTGTAATTCTACACAACGTACACCCAGAGATAACTCAAGCTCGCTTTGTCTTCTCATTATCTAAACAGACATGTCTTTTTTTAAGTCATCAACAGAGGTCATCTCCCAAATGCCCTTGTGGAATATTCATTAATCAAATAACTAAATTGAAATGGACCTTCAAAGCATTATTCATTTCCCCATCATTCTCCCAACATCAGTTTAAATGCTTTGTGGGTATAATGATTAGGCTGATATTTAATTAATTGTGAAATTGTGAATTAAGGCTAAGTTAAAAGATAAATCATTCTTCAGTGTATGTGATAGAAAGAGAGAGAGAGCCAGAAAGGGCAAGTGAGCTTGATTGGTGGCTTTAGTTGGGGATTCTTAGCAAATGTCCCTTTATTCACAGCACCATGACAACATCAGATTTTAAGGTTAACCTTTGTGGAACCAAGTTTATTTGAGCATTCCTTCTTGATGGACTTCGGATTCGTCACCACAAGATGAGAAGATGCTACAGGCCATAGTACAAATCTGGGTATAACCTGCTACTCTTAATAAGTTTTGTTGTGGGGAAAAAAGGTAAAAGAAAACAAATCACTGAAGACTCCAGTATGGAAATCACAGCGTGATCTTGTATGCTGTGCGTGATGACCAGAGTGCTATCATTTTAACCCTAGGGAGTATGGGTTTGATTCCAAGCTGAGGCTTTCCCTGATCATCGCTGCCTCCATGCCCCCCTGGTGCCTTAACACTCATCGTCAGGAGCATCACCATGGCAACCCATCTTTGTTGTTTACATTTTTAAACCTGTCCATTTCTTCGTCTTTGACCATTTGCTCCTTGGACTTCAGGGTCCAAGTCTTATTCATCTTTATATGCTCAACATGACATTTAAAGTCGGGTTCTCCAATTGAGCAGAGCTGGGTTTGAGTTTGCTCCTCCTTCGTCCTGGAGCACTCTTTCTCCATATGTCCCCTGGGTCACTCCTTGGTTTCATTCACATGGCTACTCAGTTGTCATTTCCTTGGTGAGGCCTACGTTGATTGCTGTCTTAGTCCATTTGGGCTGCTATACCAAAGTACCATACCCTTACCTGGATTTATTTTTTTTCTTCATCGCACTTTCCATTACTAAATACTACAGTTGTATTTGTTTGTTTATTGCCCATTTATTTATTTTTCCCTCCTGGATACAATCTCTATGAGGAAGGAAACTTACCTATTCCGTTCACCACTGTATTCCCTATGCTGGTGCATAGTAGGTGTTAAACAAATATTTGATTTAATAAAATAATAAATGATTGGGGAAAGAAGATTTCTTTTCACTGTCATTGCTAGACTCTCAGAAACTACTACAAGAAGAAAGAAGTCAACACAAAAAATGCAGATCCCGGAGATAAAGAGACAGATATTTGATTGGAGCAGTTGGATCCAATGTGCCGGAAGCAAACACACCCATGCACATTTCAGTTTTATGAGCTAATACATTTCCTTGTTTATATAAAATGGTTTATGTTAAGTTTCTTTCATTTGCAACCAAACAAAAACTCAACAAATTCACAGTCACTGGCAGGTCATCCATACATTAATTTTATTATCATCCACCTGCTTCGAGTACCAGCTAGTTCCGTCTTTTGTGATCTGTCAGTGCAGCTACATTTGCTCAGCCCTTACGCACATCAGCTTCTCCTCAGACCCATTCTTTGCCCCTGTCAGTATGTCTAGTTGTCAAAGCTCAGCCCTCTCACCTTGGCCCATCTCGCAGAGTATCAGACATCCACCTCTGTTTATGATATTTCTGGCTGATGGAACCTGTCCTGAAACACCTGCTCTGTCCCCCATTTAGTCTCTAGAAACCAGTCCCACCTGGTTTTGCTCACTCTGGTGTCTGTCAAGCCCTGGTTCTAACAGACCAGTCTCTCAAGTGTAGAGCACTATAGCACATTACTTATATACAAAAGCCGTCCCAGCAACTACCTGAGTTAGAATGTTAGCTCCACTACTTAATAACCATATAAGCTCATGCAAGTCACTTAATCTCTCTGTGCCTCAATTTCCTCATCTGTAAATCCAGAATAATAACACTGTCTATCTCACAAGATTGTAAGTGAGATAATCTATGCAAAGCACTTAGAATAGCACCTGGCACATAGCAAGTATGCAATAAATATGGCTATTATTGCTTTCAATAATAGGTAGAACCAGCCCTTCAATGAGATGCCAGAAGGGTGAAAAGATTTCATACTCCCTCATGTGTTTCATTAAGCTCAATTGAAAGCAAGACTGTCTTTTTTTTTTTTTTTAAACCAATCTTACTTCCTGACTAGACAATGAGCTCCTGTAGGGTAAGGATTGCGTTTCATCTTTCTGTGCTCCAGCCCACTGATGATTCTGAAGAGCAGGCACTAAACCTGTGCTTGGATTGGTTATTAATACCCCATAATCAATAACATTTTTAATATCAGTAAGTACAAATTTTATTAATGAAAAATCAGGGTGATTAGTGACTAGTCTCTTTTCCTTTGTTCCCCAATGAGCTTTCCCCTGGGTTAGGTTCCAGGGGACATAGGCACTCTTCCTGGACAGGCATATGCTGTGGCCTATATCCTTGTCTGCTTTCCTTCCCTGGGGAATTGACTGTCCCTGGGAAGCCCTTATCAATATTGTGTATCTCTCCCTTAAAATATTAGGCCTAGAACAAGCTCTAATCAACAAGTTGGACTTCTTTACCTCTTCTGAAGTAGAAGCTTGAAACCTGCTCAACACTTCTGAGACCAACAGGATACCCCAGAGTCCTCTAGGGTACCAGCAACCTCTGTAACACTAGGCTAAAATGAATTTCCTAAAAGCCCCTTTCCTTTAATTCCATTTTAATTACCTTTCTATGTCACTGCCCTAAGAATATCTTGCATAAAATAGTCACTAATACAATTTTGATTTTTAATGGATTGATGAATGAGTGGATCAGCCAATCAATGAATAAACCAATGAATGAATAAGAAATGGACAAGGGATGTTTATTATCTTCTCTGTTCTAAGGCCTGGAGGGGGAGGCATTTATCTTCTAGATCACTCTCATTTCTTTTCTTTGCTGGCTTTTCAGCATTGTTTACCTCCTTCATTCTTCAAGACCTGACCAGAACCCAAAGAAGATGGGGGAGGTGGAGAAAGTAGATCCAACAGTACCACAAAAATTCACTGCTCTATAGAGTGGCCTATATGCTACTCTTGGGCATCTCTTTGCTTTTTACAGAGGCAAAGAAAACTCATCCTTCTAAATCCCCGGAAGGAATTGTTTTATGTCTAACTGGCTCCTTAAATAAGCCTTCACAATGCCACCTCCCCACACTTCCAAACAGCTACTCTAACAGGAGTGGCTTGGATGGAGGGGCGGCCATGAGCACTTGCAGTGTGATGGATGATGTGCAATTCAAATGTTGCCAACCATGAGGTTTGGCTGAAGCATGCAGATTGCTAACTTGGTGTGATGGCTGTTGTGGATAAACAAATCAAAGTAAAATTCACAGGTCAGTTACTCTGAAGAATGCCCTGCTAATTTTCCTTTTTGAAAAAGTACCTGTAAAGGTTTTCAAATGAATCAGAGGCTTTCAACTATCTCAGCTGCTTTGACTAACAAGTGTTTCTGAACCCTTGGGATAATGGTGGAGAGGTCTCTAGGCTACAGGAGTTTAGGAGGTGCCATTCCAGAGCAGCACATCCCTTAGCAACCAATAACGCAACTAACAAGCTACATCTTGTCCTCATCAAAACAGAGCTTTCTTAAAATATGCCAAACATAGTAAAAATCAATTCAAAATTAAGGCCAACTTTCTTTTTAAAAAATGAATGTTCCGAGAAGTGTCTTGTAATTTCTCACTGTGGTTGTTCAGCTCTGAGGCTGCCCAATGAGGTGAAGCAGTTGGTTGACACCAGGGATCCAAGACCTTTGGATCTCATGAATCAATAAAATCTCCTTCCTGCCCCAAAATATGCAAAACCACCAGAGGGTTGCCAACATTTTCATTCGCAAAATATAGGTCATAAATTAATGACACAAAATAAAAATTACTTTCTATTATGATCATGGTTTAATAAAATAAATAAAAGCTCAACAAATATCAAAAAGGTAGAGAGGATATAATTTCATGAAGAAAATGCAGCCTTTTAAATGGAATTAATTCAGCTTTTAAAAAAGTTCCATGTTATTCTTATTTTTCTAATTTCACAGAAGATGGATGCAAACATTACCTCCACACTGGTCTTCAGAGTAGCCTCTGGAAACCAGTGGTTTAATTTGAAGCTGCATGGATAAAATGCTTAAGTAAATGAGGGCAGGGACAGATGTAGGAATTATCATGAAATGTGTTTTGAAGATCCATCCATGTCTCCTAGCACTGGCCCTCACCCTGTCTGGTTTGTCCTGCTCTCTGGGTACCTCCCTCCTCCCCATATCCAGGTCAGGTAGCCCCTGTCCTCCAGTAGAATGCCTCTCACTGACTGTTAGGTACAGGAGCCTTCAGAAACTCCCTCCCTATGCTTTTTATTCCTCATCTGTAGAAAAGAATGCAGCCAATAGCCTAGCCTTTATAATCCATTCTGAAGCATCATAATTCCAAAGACCTTTCCATTATCATCCCCCAGGAAGCTCTTTCCTGCTTGTTCCAGGATCCTATCAGTGATATTCCTTTAGCACACCTTCTCCTGTTTTCTTAATAATAGAACTTTTTTCTCCCCTTGGGAACTCAATTCATGTGGCTCTGGTAGAGCTGAACTCCACAGCCCACCCCATCCATCACAGATGGGTGACCCAAGCTGGGCCAACTGGAGGGGGATCTTTATGCTATAGATAGTGGGAAAGATGGTTTTGCTGGGTGTAGCAAGTGGAATGGTGTCTCCTTAAATTTCACATCTACCTGGAACTTTGAAATAGGACTTTGTTTAGAATAAGTTCTTTGCAGATGTAATTGAGTAAAGGATCTTAAGAAAGATTATCCTAGATTTAGGGTGGCCCCTAAGTTCAATGACTGCTGTCTTTACAAGAGAAAAGAGAGGGAGATTTTAGATAAGGAGACACAGAGGAGAAATGCAGAGAAGAAGGCAATGTGAGGGTAGAGGCAGGGATTGGTGGGATGCCTCTAAAGGCAAAGGAATGCCAACGATTTCTGGCAAACACCGGAAGCTAGGAGGGAGGCACAGAATAGATTTTTCCTCAGAGCCTCCAGCAGGAATCAACCCTGCTGACACCTCGATTTTGGACTCTGGTCCACCTGAACTGTGAGAGAAAAAATTTCTGTTGCTTTAAGTTGCCCAGTCTTTGTGGTGATTTTTTACAGCAGCCCTATGGAACTAACATACTGAGTTCACTGAGAGCCATCTTGAGCACCAGAGAGAATCTGTCCTAAGAATGGAGAGAGGGAGAGTGAGCTTTGATCATAACATTGGGTAGCTGGTTCCAGCAGGTGTGGAGTCAGCTGTACGTCTGGACTTCCCAGTGTGTAAGCCAATAAATGCTTTTTGTTTAAACTCACTGGAGTTAAGTTTCTGTCACAGATAGCTGAAATGCCTCTGACGAAAACACTGCTCAGCACTGAGATCATCATATTCATCTTCCAAGGCCCAGCCTTGGTGGTGTTTTCTCTACAAAGCCTCCCCTGGGGTCCTCAGTCTGAATGGCTTGTTTCGTCCCCTGGGTTCCTACAGCTCTGTTCTCCTCTCACACACTATACTATTAAACTCATCTTATCTCTCCCACTAGATCTTTAGCCTTTTGAAAGCAAGATCCCCATCCTTATCTCTACTGCACAAGCTCTATTCCATTTACAAAGCAAGCACTTGGTGCATATTTGATGAACAGATAAATGGAAAAATGAAGGAGCCAAGAGTGGATTTCAGTGTCGATGGCAGAGTGTGGAAAAAATAGTTTTGTAATAGGGGCTCTCCTGGGGTTCCTGATCATACCAAACACACAAATCCCCAGTCTGCTTCTTCATAAATCGCCCTTTTAGGGAAACCAGCCAAAGACCAGGACGGCTATGACCAAGTGTTAGGGTGGGTCCTTCGCCAGCATAATAACCACTAGGCTTTTGTAAAGGGCAGTTGTTACTTAGAATCTGAAGGAACTATTATATCACTCTCTCTAGTTTGAAACCTCTCAGTGGCTTCCCACTGCTCTTAGGAAAAAGTCCAGACTCTTGTTCATGGCTCATGAGGTCCTTGGAAACCTGGCTCCTCTTCATGTTTCTAATCTCACTTCCCCAAGTGCCCACACCTTGAATCTACACTCTGGCTTCTTGCAATTCCTGATTCTGTCAAAAGCGTCCTCTGCTCTCTTCTCTTTCTTTGTCTCCCTTTCTCCTCCAGGCCTTTGTTCTTCTAGAACCATCACTCTGTCCCCAGCTCTTTCACCAAGCTTACATTAGACCTCCACTCAGTCATTAGTACCTCCAGGGGTCTTCCCGCACCCACTGGATCCCCCCAGTAACATGATCCTGGAGCGCGCTGCACTTCTCTAGCATAATTTACTACATGGCATTGTGATTGCCCATTTGCTTGACAATCTCCCCATTCTACTGTTTGATCAACATTTCATTCCTAGCACACAGCACAGAGTAGAGATGCTTAACACATAGTTGTCAAATGTTCCACTGGTTACATAAATAAATAAATAAGGGAGAATTTAATGGTAACTCTCCACATCTAACTTGATCCTCACCATGTCCTCCTTTGTTCATTTCTTCACTCTCAAGGAGTGACCAGGTCCTCCTACCTGGGCCAAAGAGGAAGAGAGGGAAACAAAGTCTGCAAAGCTTCAGAGAGAGGGAGATAGGTTCATCTCGAGCACAGAGCCCCTGTTCCTTTAGCTGTCCATGAGGACAGTCATGGGAGATTACCATGATAAGTTTAATATTTTAAAGGCCTGACAAAAGTCTTACACATGCCTATGACAAGTCTGCACAGGCTCACAAAACCGGACTGGAGCTGGGGTGTTAGGGGCAAAGTCTGTGTATGGTAGACAATGGTGAGCTTCATTTCTGCTTCTCCTCCTAATGAAGCTGTTGGGGGCGTTGCACTTCAACTTGCAGCCGGACATGGTGATGCAAACAGAAGAGCTTGTGTCCCCTTCTGATGGAAGCATTTAATTATTGCTACCGGATTTTCTAGTCTGGTCTTCCCTAGTCTCAGCAAATGTAGCCCAGGCTGCCATGGAATTTTTACACGGACCTCATAGATGTGGTGTGAGTAAGAAAGAAACTTATTAGGATAGACCATTGAGATTATTTTAAGCTTATTTATTACAATAGCGTGACTTAGTCTGTTTTGACTGAAGGACTACGTTATTCATTTTTTAATCTCCAAGACCAAGCATGGTGCTTGGCACAGAAGATACACGCAGTGTTTGTCGAATGAACAAATGAATGAGTGGATAAGTAGAAAACAATTAACTGAAACCATCTCACTGTAGACCCTTGCAAATCAGAAAACAGACTTTGAGCATAAAAAAAATCACATATGAAATAAGTACCTCCAGGGATTGCTTGCCACTGCCTTATTCCTGTAGTAGGAGTAAATAATTTTGCCAATAAAATTCAGTTAAAAACACACATATTTTATAAGAACCACTGCTAATAAATCTAAACTCTTTGATTATCTCAGTCGTGAATGACTTTCTCCAAAATATCGGGGATGTAGGATTCATTGATATTGGTCTTAGCTGCTCAGAGAGATTTTTAAGACTTCATAATGAATCCAGGAAGTGGTTTGCCACTCACTTGATCAAACAAAAGCCTCTGACAAGTAGTATTAAATCAGTTGGGGACCAATTTTCAGAATCTCTTTCGGCAGAACTTTGTGACTGTGTGACCATGGACACCTGTTGGAAATAATAACATGGCATATGCTGTTGTGTGTGTCTTTCCTCCCGAGTTTCCAGAGGCCCGCAGTTTGATGTCAATCCTGCAGGCAGGGGCTTTCTTCTCTAGTATGTGGATTTTAAATTAAATTAACTCTGATCTTTAGGTTGTCTCCTAGATTATAAAGGCTGAATGCCTCATTAATGATGAAAACAGTAGGAGTAAATGTATTGGAGCAGGTTGAGCAATTTAAGTGCTTTGAAATACAACTAGTCCAAAGCAAAGGTATGGCAAGCTATCCAATTAAAGGTGATTCCAGACATGTGGATGGGGAAAAACTACTTGAGCAGAGTGATTCTGGGGAAATAGTTGGGATCTTGTGAAGATAGCTCATTTCTTGCCCTCTACTCTTTGGGTCCTTCTGCTGTGCTCACATGAATCTTGTTTTCCACCTGAATCATGATCGGCCATCTTCTTCCACAACATCCTCCACTTTCAAAAGAGTCTGTTAGTGATCTATCGCTGCATAAAAAATTACCCCAAAATGTAGTGGCTTGAATCAATAATATTTATTCTCTCATAGCTTCTGTAGGTCAAGAGTGTGGGCACGGTTCAGCTGAATCTTCTGCTGTAGGATACCTCACAAACTGCAGGTGAGGTGTCAACTGGGGCTTCAGTCATCCCAAGGCTTGGAAAAGAAGAATCCTCTTGGGGAGGGATCCACTTCCAAATTCAATGATGTGGTTGTGGGCAGATTCATTTCCTTGCAGGAATTTGAACTGAGGGGTCTCAGTTCCTCCAAATGTTCGAACATTTGGAACATTGTTGACCAAAAGCTGCCCTAAGTTCCTTGTTACATGGGCCCCTTCACAGGGCAACTCAAAACATGGCACTTGCCCCATCAGAGCAAGCAGGGAAGAAAGCCAGGGAGAGAGAGAGAGACAGAGAGAGACAAGAGACAAGAGATAGCAAGACAAAAGTCACAGATTTTTATAATCTAATTTCAGAAGTGCCATTCCAACACTTTTGCCATATTTTATTCATTAGAAGTGAGTCACTTGGTCCAGCCTACCCTCACAGGGAGGGGATTTCACTGGGCATGAATATCTGTAGGAGGGGATTAGTGGGAGACAGCTGAGAAGTCAGCCCAGCATGAGAGTGCCTGGGTGGTACAGATGTTTAAGCATCTACTCTTGGTTTCAGCTCAGGTCGTGATCTCAAGGTCATGAGATCGAGCCCCAAGTTGAGCTCTGGGCTCAGCTTGGTGTCTGCTTGAGATTCTCTGTCTTCTCCCTGACCCTCCCACTTGTGCTTGCTCTCTCTTTCTCTCTCTCTCTCTCTCTCAAATAAATAAATCTTAAAAAAAGTAAGCCCAGCATGAAAAGCAAATGCATGGTTGCAGAAATTGCTTCTCAGGCTTTTTCTTTAACTCTATCCTATTAGAAGAGGATTGAAATACCATGGATATTTGTTATCGAAACAGCCTTCTGTGAGTGAAAAAATTCTATGATATGTTTTAATGTTAAAATTAAAGGAATTTTGCATTTTTACTCCATCCTTCCCATCATGTAACAACAGTTAATACATCCACAGGACTTATTACGTTCCAGGCACTATTCTGAGTGCTTCACGCTCAGTCTGGGCTACTTGTTATGGCAGCCCTCGTAAATTAATATACCTGTCATCAGGGATATTAATGTCCCAGGGTGACATGCCATATAATAGCAGTGGTTTCCAGTATCCCCTGGCACATCCCAGTTTCACAAGCTCAGGTGTGGTGGAAAACACTTAGGATTTGGCAGCCAAAGCAAGAATGATCTTGAGCAGGTAAAATTAGGCCAGCGCCATAACTTTCTGTAAAGTGAGGCTAATAAGACCTACCTCACAGGGCTGTTGAGGGGATTAACGAGATAATGCGAAAGTGTCTGGCAGTAGCTGACATATATTAAACCCTTAGTAAATGTCATTTATTGCTTAAATGGCAAGTCACATGTTAAAGCAATTACTAAAGACACATAACAGAAGCATGGCTCCCTGTTCACTCTCTCTCTATGTCCATGCTGTTCTGGAAAGAGGTGGAAAAAAATTCTCAGTTTTTCTTCAGTGCAGGCATTCTCTTTATTGGTCCATTGCAATTTTCTCACCAGGAACTGAATGGGCCAGAATCTTGATCTTGGACTTCCCAGCTTCCAGAACTATGAGAAAATAAATTTCTGTTGTTTAAGCCAAGTATCATGGTATTTTGTTGTGGCAGCCTGAACTAAGACAATGTCTAAAAATTGAAATTAAATGATTTAATGAACACTGAGTAGCAAGCAGAGGCCTAGACGCATGTGTGCTAAGGCCCATTGTAGAAGACATTTCCAGAGTGGTTTAGATGTTGGAGTGGCTGATATTTATGGTCCCTTTCTCCTCTGAGATTCTATGATTTCACAAGTCTTTAAAGCCATTTGAACATAGGACCATCTTCTCACTTTATGGAGGGTCGAGACTAGACAAATTGGTTTCATGTCTGTGTCTACCCTGCTTAATTGACAGGGGCTGCCTGAAGCACTGTTTTGAGAAGGATTTTTGAAGCTGTGCGAAAAGAAACCTACGATAAAGAGAGCTAATGCTTATTGGGTACTTGTCATGCATCTGGCCCTATTCTAAGTATAGTATTTGTATTAACTGACTTTATACTTGCAACAACTCTAGGAGTTGGATCCTAGTAGCGTCAACATTTTTTTTTTTTTTTTTTTGACATGAGAATCAAGGCATAGAAAAGTAACTACTCCAAGGCCACATGATTAGTAAATGTCTTCAGACTACAAACCTAGTAGTTTGGCTTAAGAGCTTTTGCCTGTAACTATTACACTATATACTTCTCCAACAATCCATTTGCAATATTTAATCTGAGTGAAGGGGGTCACATGCTCAGTGAAGGGTTACATGCTCAGAAGTCCTTATCTTGGGATCTGTTTTGGGGGAAACTCAAACTAAGACAAGTGGGCATAACATTTTCATTTGAATGTCATCACCATTCAGACACACACCAGAAGAAATTTAAAGACTCTAATAGTGGAATAACAGATTAGTGCTCAGTATTTCAGATTCTGCAAATTATATGGAAGCAATGTTTGGAATTCTATTATTTCTTCCAGAATTCTAGGACCATGTTCTCCCAGTTCATGCTATGATGGGTAGTAGAAATAGGTAACATCTGTTATTAAACCACATTTCTCTGGCTCTTCAATCATGCATCATTTCAGGGACACTAACTCCTTTCTTAATCAACTCCCACCCTCATATCTATTTATGTAACTACCCTGAGAATCATGTATGCTCAATACTCGCCCCAGACACCTCCTTCCTTCCACAGCTCTCTCCATCTCATAATTATCTGCTGTTGAGTTTTCTTATGCAATTCCTTGTTCAGGTTACTGATAGCTGCAAAATCATTTCCTGTCCCATCTTGTCACCCAACTGTGTCTGTTGAAAGTAATGTCATTGTCTTTCTCTTCTCTGGTCTAGATTTGGTCGATCTGCTCAGGTACTCATGCCTGTTGAGTACTGGATCATCAGCCGCCAAATTTGACATATAGAAGTAGGCTCTTCCCCCAGGATAAACTCAGCCTTCTCTCCTATTAATCCCATCATGCCCCTCAGGATCTGAGAGACAAGCAATGAGAGGCATGGGAAATTCAATGTCTATCCCTGCACAAGTCTCCATGTGTCTCCCTTTAGAATTTATTTAAAGTAATCCTTTCTATCAAATTGGCTTCAAGAGTCCTGCATCTTTTCTCCTTCCAGAGAATCCCTGTGTTCCCTTTATTGTAGAGATGGCTAAGGAAAGATGATAAAAATCTACAGTCCTTGATCCTGCATTTTAAAATGCAAGATGTTAAAATCAAATAAAGTAGGTCAAAGCTTCTCTGTATTTAGCAGAGACTAGCGCTTTCCCATATCAGCAAATATTAAAGTTGATAGGCAATCAAAAGTGCTATATCTTACTTTAGTATAAGAAAATGTTATTAAGAAGCTAACATTCTATTTTTATCTTAGCCAAAGAAATGGAGCAAACCCAACTATATAACTTTATTGCTTATTATTTTGTAGATGGCTATTTTGTACACTTAAGTAGAGGTTTTTATTTTACATTTATTTGGACAATGAGTAATAGTTAAACACATTCAACTAATTAATTATGAGTGAAGTCTGCTTAAATGTAGCCTGTGGTTGAGCTTATAAAACCCACAGGGGTTTGAAGCAATATTTAAAGTTGGAAGGTCTGATAGAACAAAATGGAGGAATGTGCAAGGAGGAATAGTATTTGAATTCAAGGCTAAAGGTACCTGGGGAAAACTTTAAGTCTTTGGTTTATTTTGAGATTGGAGAAAGTTATGAATATCCTTCATTATTCTGGGGCATAATAGCACTCAGTTGGACAAATATAATAAAATGTGTAAGTAAAATTAAATGATGCTGCTGTTCTTTCTAATAATAGCAACTGTAACATCTAGGGCACATGCTACATTCCTTTAATGAAAAAAAGAAAGAATATAAAAACCTCTAAAGCAGGCTAACACTATTAATAAATTATTTTGTAAAAATTCGTCTCACTAACATCAATGAATGATTTTAACAACAACTTGCAAGGTAAAGAGAAGATATTGCCATTAGGTTAATGGAGAGAATCATTGGGTTGAAGGATTTTGTAATGGGACGGACTGCAATTTGAAACCCTGAGTCTTTCATCTCCTCCCAAATATGGCACCCAGACTCATACTTATGCCTCTTTGAAATTGGAATCATTGCTCAGTGAGGATTTCATGACCCCACATCTAATCTGTCTCTTGGAGTCCATGCTGCTCCTCAGAAGATGAATCTCTGTTATAGCCCAGCAATAGCCAGATCCAATCTTTCAAAGTAAGGAACATTGGGTTTGGAGCAGTTGGGGCACTGGCTGCTAGCTTTGCCCTGGATGCCATTCATGGGTTACTACACCTGACTGGAGTTTTGTATCTCTGATACTATCTCCATTTCAGTCTTGATCTAGGACTTAAACTGAACCCATATCTCTGAGTGTTTCCAGTGGACTCATCCTCCATCCTCCAGTCACTTGACTTCCAATCTTTTTTTTTTAATTTTATTTTATTATTTATGTTAGTCAACATACATTACATCATTAGTTTTTGATGTAGTGTTCCATGATTCATTGTTTGCGTATAACACCCAGTGCTCCATTCAATACATGCCCTCTTAATACCCATCACCCGGCTAACACATCGCCCCACCCCCCTCCCCTCTAAAACCCTCAGTTTGTTTCTCAGAATCCATAGTCTCTAATGGTTCGTCTCCCCCTCCGATTTGCCCCCCCTTCATTTTTCCCTTCCTACTATCTTCTTCTTCTTCTTTTTTAAACATATAATGTATTATTTGTTTCAGAGGTACAGGTCTGTGATTCATCAGTCTTACACAATTCACAGTGCTCACCATAGCACATACCCTCCCAAATGTCCATCACCCAGCCACCCCATCCCTCCCACCCCCCACCACTCCAGCAATTCTCAGTTTGTTTCCTGAGATTAAGAATTCTTCATATCAGTGAGATCATATGATACTTGTCTTTCTCTGATTGAGAAAGCATTATTTCATTTAGCATAATACCCTCTAGTTCTATCCACGTCATTGCAAATGGCAAGATTTTGGGGTTTTTTATGGCTGCATAATATTCCATTGTATATATATACCACATCTTCTTTAACCATTCATCTGTTGATGGACATCTTGGCTCTTTCCATAGTTTGGCTATTGTGGACATTGCTGCTATAAACACTGGGGTGCTCATACCCCTTCGGATCACTACATTTGTATCTTTGGGGTAAATACCCAGTAGTGCAATTGCTGGGTCGTAAGGTAGATCTATTTTCAACTTTTTGAGGAAACTCCATACTGTTTTCCAGAGTGGCTGCACCAGCTTGCATTCCCACCAAGAGTGTAGGAGGGTTCTCCTTTCTCCACATCCTCGCCAACATCTGTCATTTCCTGACTTGTTAATTTTAGCCATTCTTTTTTTTTTATGTTATGTTAATCACCATACATTACACCATTAGCTTTTGATGTAGTGTTCCATGATTCGTTGTTTACGTATAACACCCAGTGCTCCATTCAATACCTGTCCTCTTTAATACCCATCACCAGGCTTTTAGCCATTCTGACTGGTGTGAGGTGGTATCTCATTGAGGTTTTGATTTGGATTTCTCTGATGCGAATGATGTTGAGCACTTTTTCATGTGTCTGTTGGCCATTTGGATGTCTTCGTTGGAAAATTGTCTGTTCATGTCTTCTGCCCATTTCTTGATTGGATTCTTTGTTCTTTGGGTGTTGAGTTTGATAAGCTCTTTATAGATTTTGGATACTAGCCCTTTATCTGATATGTCATTTGCAAATATCTTCTCCCATTCTGTCAGTTGTCTTTTGGTTTTGTTGACTGTTTCCTTTGCTCTGCAAAAGCTTTTTATCTTGATGAAGTCCCAATAGTTCATTTTTGCCCTTGCTTCCCTTGCCTTTGGTGATATTTCTAGGAAGAAGTTGCTGCGGCTGAGGTCAAAGAGGTTGCTGCCTGTATTCTTCTCTAGGATTTTGATGGACTCCTGTCTCACATTTAGGTCTTTCACCCATTTTGAGTCTATTTTTGTGTGTGGTGTAAGGAAATGGTCCAGTTTCATTCTTCTGCATATGGCTGTCCAATTCTCCCAACACCATTTGTTGAAGAGACTGTCTTTTTTCCATTGGATATTCTTTCCTGCTTTGTCAAAGATGAGTTGACCATAGAGTTGAGGGTCCATTTCTGGGCTCTCTATTCTGTTCCATTGATCTATGTGTCTGTTTTTGTGCCAGTACCATACTGTCTTGATGATTACAGTTTTGTAATAGAGCTTGATTGACTTCCAATCTCTTATTCAGACTTCAGATAGGTCTCCAAACTTCCCTGACTCTGTTCTTAGGCTTTTTGGAAACATGTTTATCTGAATGCCTCCCTCGTACAAGAACTTCCTCCAACCCTAACCAACTACCGGCAATTTGGTATCAACATTCTCCTAGTCTAAATCAGGGGCTCCATATCTGCTATTTGCCCTGTGCCATCCTCTGATACCACAAAAGAGCAGCCCTACCTGGAATGCAGGTTGGCCTTTTATTGGCTGAAAGTACTCTTTTTGGCGCATTTATTTTCCTTATTTCTTACTTTTGGGCAAAATGAAATCTAAATGTATAGGACTTATCAAAGGAAGAGGAGAAAGTCGGGGGAGGAGGAGGGAAAAAAAGGAGGGGGAAGAGGGACAAAGAAGAAAAAGATGAAGCTGTCAACATGCAAGAAGGGATTGCTGCGAAAGTCACTAACAGGAGCATGCATGTGACGTGGTTAAGCATGCTGACCACTTGATAGAAGAGAAAGCTCATGGAGTAGCCCAATGGGAAAGTATCAGCTCAGACCTTTCCCCACCCCAATAAGTGAATATTCCCTAAGAAAGAAAGAGCTTTAAAATATCTTTCTCCACTGCAACATCAAGAATTCTGATTTAACAAACAAATAAAAAGCAATATCATAAAGAACATAAACACAGGTCAAGTCCACTAAACTGTGTGTGTGTGTGTGTGTGTGTGTGTGTGTGTGTGAAAGAGAGGCATACATACAAAGAAAGAGAGAGAGAGATACTTCTGTCAGATGTGAATTTAAATTTTGGGAAACCCGAAACTTTTACAATTTAGGGAGCCCACTTTAAGGAAAAGAACACAAAAATATAAATGACAACTTAGTTATTAGAATAAATATTTATTTAGAACAAGAATAGAGGGTCACATGGGTGGCTCAGTCGGTTGGGCGTCTGCCTTCGGCTCAGGTCATGACCCTGGAGTCCTAGGATTGAGCCCCACACTGGGCTCCCTGCTCAGCAGGGAGTCTGCTTCTCCCTCTGCCCTTCACCCTGCTTGTGCTCTCTGGCTCTTGCTCTCTCAAATAAATAAAATCTTTAAAAAAAAATAGAACAAGAATAGAAATCGCAACAAATGATAAGTTTTTGACAGGTGCCAAACACCACAAAAATGGCAAAAATAATCATGCTTTTTATTAATTAGCTGCCTGACATATCTCTACATTATTTTTGGTTGCATATTCTCTGATGGCTTCTTCATATGACAATAATTTTGACATGTAATCCTTCCTAGAGAAAATAGAAAATAATTAGTCTTCTAGAATTATTAATATTTTTATTATCAATAATTTAGAATAATTTATTTTACCTTTAACACCAATTATTGGTAACGTTTCACAAATTTGAGCAATTTTGTCAAGTTTCATTTACAGGTAAGCATTACAGATGTACGTACTATTTGTAATACTGATCTAGTTTTGGGTCCCACAAACACAGGAATTCTGATAAATTCTATTTCTCACTATTACCTGCAAAAAACTGACTGTTTGGTCCATTTGTAATTGCATATACCGTATTATGAATATCTTCCTTACAGGAGAGAATTTTGGTTCTGCCCAGACACCAGTGAGAAGGAACTCCTCCATTTTCAATTTTACATGTTTGCTGACTGAAAGATTTCCCACAGACCAACTGCTGACTGCACCTGTTTCAAACCGTGTTTCTCCTCCAGGCCCCACATGCTTCCTGCGTGATTGTGACATGCCCTCCGGCCTTGCACCCTGGTGTGGTGAAGCTCAGTGAATTAGAGTCCTGAAGGGCAGGAGGGTGTCTGGAAGCCATTTCATCTTCAGGAAGGCCAGCAATATTTTAATTATTTATGGCAGAGACTGTGAGCCACATAAATATAACCCACTAAACACAAATTAATGTATAAACAACTCAATCTCCCCTTGGTTGGATCTCCAAATACCTGCAGCCACATTGACACTACCTGTTTTGAAGGGAAGCATAACAAAGTGGAGATTGGAGTGGCCTTAGCAATTGTGGTTACATTATCTTATTCATGCAAATTTTAGACATTTAAAGGGCCTCTCCCAGAGCCCTGGAAGGGGCTTGCAATGGAAGGGTTCTGAAGCTTCATTTCATTTGCTTTATGGTAAATCCAGCTCTGGCACCAGCCAGCATTTTCTTGAGTGCGTAAGAAATACAGGAAGCCAAGCCCTCCATAAAAATTAATTGATAATGACTTAGTATTTGGAGACCATCCTATGAGAAAAGACATTATTAAAGACTAGAGATAAGTCATGTTTAATAATTAGGGTCCTACAGCAAGCTATAGACATTTCTCTGAAGATATCAACTGCTAGGAATGGCATGAAACAGATTGCAAGAAAAATCCAAAAGGTTATTGAAACATTGCCATAGATCTTCTAGTCCTTATCAAGGAGAAATTCTATTTTGCTGTCAGAAACCAAAAGTATCTTATTCATCAATTTTGAATATAAGAATGTTTCAAGACATGCATTATTTTTTACCTTATAGTATAGATTTCAGGCATTCTTAAATTTTGCTGTTGTCTTTGTAAACCTTTCAGGCAGGTAACTGATCTCTATGGACACTACAGAACTGTTATAGTCCTGGTTTTTATGGCCACATTGGGATATGCCAGGATAGATGGGCCCCACATAGAATTCTATCTTACTGAGGCTTATTTCTGGGTATGCTGCAAGTTACACAAGAAGAAAGTATCCTAAGGACTGAAACAATCACTTATATTATGAATACACTATTTGCAGTACTAAAACTGCATGTCCTGTGCTAAAAGTTTCAACTCTAAAAGTATGGTGGCTCTTCAGGTGATACATGGAAATTGGAGCAAATGAAGAAAATGATGACGATAGATTCAAGCAACTGATGGATGTACTGCATGACAAAGTTTAAATGAGACTTAAAATGACAATTATAAGCTCCACGACTATTTGTTGTAAAGCAAACCACTTTTCTATTATGAATGAGGGGTATCGAAACACCATGAATCTCTGGGAGAAAAAGAGATTTTTTTTTTTTTTTATTGAACAAAACTGAATGTGAGACATGGAGAATCAGGAAGTCAAGGTTCTGACTCAGAATAGAAAAAAATAGAAGCATAAATTACCAAGACAGCATTCTAGAGCATATCATTTTGGATATGTTATTGGGAGGAATCAGATTTGCTTTATACATTTATCCATTTCTTATATGTATAACAAAGAATTTTTTGAAGAAATATAGGGCTGAAAACACCAAAATGGGGTTACCTAATTTATTTTTCTTTGGGATAAAAACGTATCTAATCCTAGATAAAAAACATTTTCCATTCTCAAAGATGTCTAGAAAAGGAGATCCAGAGCCATGCTTAAACAGAATTCTAGTGTTTACATTGCTCTCAAAGATGAATTCACGGATCTAACTATCTTAGAGTGATCTCGGTTTCTGTTCTGTTCATGCTATAAAAAAAGACTAGCTTATTCATAATCTTTTACATTTTAACCATTCATGCAATTTTACTAAACTCTCTCCAAGTTCTGTATTTTTGTCTCTGACCAGGGAAATTCTAGTTGCTTTGATATTTTCTCACATAACTCTTAATCCATTTTTTATGACTCTTCTCTTAATTTGATCCCTCTTTAGTTGTGCAGCTCGGTTTAGCTCCTCTTATATAAAAATTTGTTATTGTATCAGTCAGGAATGTGTTTGCGTGGAAGTAACAGAAACATCAACAAACAGTATCCTAAACAGGAAAGGGGTTTATTTGTCTTAAAATGCAATAAAATTACAGGAGTAGGCAGGAAAGGGCATGTTGGTAGCTCAGTGATGTCATTAAGGATCCTTTACTTTCCCCCATCTGCCCTCTCTGCCACCCTTAGGATGAGGCCTTTCTCCGCACGCTTATAACCTCCTGGTCACTAGATGACTGTTGCACTTCCGGGTTCATGTTCGTGTTACACACAAGATGATGAAAGAAAGGACTTCACTCCTCTGGTCAAGAGCTGGAGGCTATTTCTCTACCCATTGAATCTGGGTTGACCTTGTGACTTGCCACGACCAAATGAATATGAAAGAATTAAAGATATTCCAGTTACAAGCCTAGGCCTTAAGAAGTCCTGCACTCTATCACTCTCTTTTGGAAACCTGCTTTGATGCCACTAAAACAGCCTTCTAGAAGATGAAAGACCATGTGGAGCAGAAATTAGCTGTCTCAGTGGAGGCTACATTAGATCAGTAAGCCCCCAACTGACCCATATCTAGCCACAGACACTTGAGTGAATCAGCCTAGATTAGGAAGACTGCCTAGCTGAGCCTCCACCAAATTGGTAACCAAAAGAATCATGAGCTAAGTAAATGGTTGTTTTAAGCCACTAAATTTTGGGGTCTTTTCTTATGCAGCAAAAGCTAACTGATACACATTATTTCTTCTGAGTTACACCATTCCCACCCAGTAGTTCCAATGACTTAGATGAATTCATTGCAATTCTGGCTGAATGCTTACATCTCATTTATCATCAGTAGAAATTGAGTGGTCCCTTTAGCTTCTTTCTGCAAAATTCTACTTACCAGTTTTAGACAAGACAGCAATGAGCCCAAGTGGGTTTCTCTTGTTCATATCCCATACGTGGTCCCATATTTTTTGTGCAGATTAATTTTAGGAGAGTAGATTGCCTACCACAGTCATACTTTCTTGCCTTTAGATGTTGCTGTGGGTGAGAGATCTCAATATGTAATATCCTCCAAACTTCAGAGCATAGTTCTCAAACTCTCTGAATCATTTTAAACTCCCTCTTTGTTGGCTTGAGGTAAATGGGGAAATACCCCTCTTACACCTTAATGAATGGATGGGACTTACAGTATACCAACTGCCCCTAAAAATCCCTTTCTAATCTCCCATAATCCAACCCTTGATACCCAACTTGGTGTACTGGGTTAGGAATCCCTTAACTGATTTTTGATCATTCTTTTGCACATTCCACATCATGGCTTCTCACCTCACATGAAAATGTGACACCTGTTTCCATTTTATCATCCCGCACATTGACATAAACTGGAAAATCTGCATGTGGAGACTACTTTGTCAGAAAACACTGGGGTCATTTTGGGCCAGAAGTAGGGAGGGGAGGAAGTTAGGTAACTGCTTTCCAGAATTCAGAATTTAGCAGAAAGTATGCCACATCTTACCTCAAATTTTACTCAGAAAACTTTACATTCCCTTGAATAGTATCCTTCTCACTTGGGATTCGTAGCTACCTGAAGGACCATAAACAAAATGTAATGAATACCAGTGAGAAGGTGTCATAAATGTTGAGAGGACTCCTGGGGGTGGGGGGGAGCTGCTGCAGGAAGCGGCTGCCCTACAATGTCTGCCCTTATTTAATATCTTCATTCACAAGCCAGAATAGGGAACAGACAGCACACTGATGAAATTCACAGATGGTACTCATTTGGGAGAGATTATGAATACCAGAGATATCAGAAAAAAATGATACAAAAGGACCCAGAGAAGGAATAACAATGAGACTTGACTTTGAAAATGCAAAGTGATGTGTCTGAATATAAAAAAAGAAAATCTTCAACATTTAAATAGAGGGGAGAAAACCAGAAGTCAATGTTGAAAGTGACATCAAGTTGGGATAACGGAGTTAAATTTAAAAATGGGCCCTTTGAAATACAGCAGTAAAATTACTACTGTATTTCTTAATCTTCTGTGATCTCCGGAAGACGAATAAGGTGTTTCTGCTTCATGCTCCGTATTCTTAGCTTATCACATTGTTTTTATAAATTACCTTTAGATATGTCCATCCTTCCTCATCAGACTATGTTTCTTGAGCACGAGGACTGGGTTACGTTCCTTGCTATAAACCTTGGGCCTGGCTCAGTGTCTGGCACAGAGGAGGCACTGGAAAAATATTTCTTGCAGAAAATGAACTGCTTCCAACAGCATCTCTTTGAATGAGATGTGGTGGCGAAAACTTATCAGGTAACACTTGGGTTTCAGGACTCTAAGTAACGAGGGAGCAAGAAAGAGTTACCCAGAAATCAGGAATAACCATAACTACCTTTCCTTTGTATAGAACTTTTGTAATTAGTTTTTATGTTTTCTCTTCGAACAGGAAGTCGCATATTCAAAAGGGACAGAGGGGTTGAATTCCTCACTATGGAGACAAAAGTGTTTGAGAATTGGAGAGCTCTGTCTGATTTGTAGAAGCTATTTCTGTCAGTTTGAGCATTACATCGGATGTGCAAGTCATGTTGGCCTAGAGTGGAGAACGTGAAAGTCGATACAGTTTCCTGAGTTTCCAGTTTCCTCTACTGGTCCTTATAATTCTTTCAGGGGGTCCACAAGGTCAAAATTATTTTCACATTATACAAATATGTTATTTCTCTCTTTTATTCTCATTCTCTTTTGAATGTACAGTGGAGTTTTCCACGGGCTAAATAAATAATGTGAGGACATCATTGACCTAAAGGCTAAGGGAGTATTTGCTTGTGTATTTTTGTGTTTTAAATTTTTCATCATGCGAATTTCTAATGCAACAAATATTGATAGATAGGACACACACAACCAAAAGCTTTTGGGGGGTCCTTAGTAAATTTCAAAAATGTAAAGCCACCCTGAAACCAAGAAATATAAGAATTCCTTGCTTTGAATTCCGACCTTGGGCTCAAACAGACATAGGTTAAAATTCCCATTGCACTGACTGCTCAGGTATTTACCTTTCCTAAGTCTCAGTGTTCCTTGCATAAGAGTCACATTTACCTCATGGAGCTGTTGTGAGAATGAAATATGAAAACAAGGATAAAGAACAGATCTCAGTGCTGAGCACACAGTTGAGCCTTAATAAGTGGTTTATCATCATCAAAGAAAGGATAACATGCAGTGACTTCCAAGAGCCTTTTTATGACCCTGTGGAAACCATGTTTCCTTTGCAGGACTGCATCCATCCTCCAAGGACAGTAGAGGAGAGGAGTTAAGAGGGCAGAGCCTTCCTTCCTCCTCCTTGAAATCGATGAGAAATTGATGATTCTGGTGCTTCTGACTTCTGGAGGCTGTGGGTTCATTAATTTCAAAACTGCCTCTAGAAGCTCCTGTGTGTAAATCAGAACATGAAACAGATGATGTCTCCCTTCTGGTGGTTAGAGCAGGAGGGCATCAATTTCGAGCAGGAGGAGCAAAGGGCTCGATGTTTCTTACCAATGGCCTTTACAGAGACAAATCTTTGCCACTGATAATAGTCCCATGTGGAGGGTATCAGGGACCATGCTTTTCCTTTTCTTAGAGAAAACTGGTTCCCAAGGACTACTGCATTCAAAATAGTAATACTGATACAAATATAAATCATAAGGGTAATGAAATTTACATTTCTCTAACACTTCCCAATTAATGCTTTCATATGCATGGATCTGTAACACCAGAGCTGGAAGGTTCTTGGTGATTATCTAAACTAAGCCTCTAACATAGAATTGACCCAGAGAAAATGGGACCCAGACAATTTAAGTCACTTGCCCAAGATTATACAAAGAATGGAAATACCATGATCTTATTAAGATTCATGATAACTTGATATGTGCAGAGTGGATGTTATTTATTACATCCAATTTGCAGATGAGAGAACAGACTTGATATATTAACTCTGGGGAAAGAGTTAAGTCTAAATAGCACAGCCAAGATTCAAGTCCAGGTCATCTGAGGGGACTTCACCATTTTATCTACAGAATCACTGTCATATTTTTGGGAATGCTTACTTCCCAGAAAAACTGTGGGATAATGATTCCAGAAATGCTAGTAGTAGCACCTCTATCCTTCCCCTTCCTTCTCCCACCAAACATTATAGTCCTGCCATCCTCTTGCATGGACTTGTGCTATCTTAAATCTCCTCAGTAAATCCCTACATCGGACCTGATACATTGAAGAGAATGAGTATATTCATGGGAGATGCTGATACCACCAAAGAATTGATCTTCCTTAGTCAAAGTTGCTGAATCTCATAGAAGAAGCACCTAAAGCCTCTCTTGCTTGGGATTTTTTTTCTTGACTATTTTGCTGCTACAGTGGAAATCACCCCAATACCCATTTATTTACATTAGACTTCTGAAGGCCTTTACTAAAATAGCAATGCCATCTTGGCAGCGTGATGCATTAACTTTATGAAACATCATAAACTGGCTTTTCAAATTAGTGTAGATTCCTTCTGTATTAAGATCAGAAAGGAATAGGGAACTACAGTAAGAGCTCTAGTGGTGGGCAATTGGAGGGCAATGGGTATCAAGGGGAGTCTTACCATAGTTTCCTCTACTCTGATCTTATGAAAAGAGGTTCTCCTTTGACCTCCAAAGCTATCAAAGCTGACTCATTTGTCCCCATTTCCATAGGACCTTTTATGTAGCTCTATCTTAGACCCTCTTGTCACTAATCCTTCAGTCTTGCTTCTTCCAGTTCATTGGCCAACCAAGAAGCCCATTTGTACTGCCCAGAAGTCCTTGTGTATCGATTCCCCAGGCACCTCTCCTCCATACTAAGTGTATGGCCAATTGTAGTGTCCTACTTGCGGCTCTGCACACTAGGAGGGCTTCCGCTCACCCGTGGCTAGGTTATCATGCAGCAGCAAATCATCCCAGCAGGCACCTGTATGTCCTGCTGACACATCTATCAGCTGTGTCTTTGCTCCACAAAAGCAGGAGTGATAGAGGCCTTGCTGGAGCCCAGTACTTGGCAAGAGAGCTGGTAACGCTGCTAGGCCAGGTAGTGGCAGCCGTCGCCATAAAGATGGTGGTAGCAGCTGGGAGACAGGTGAAGTTAAATTATATAGAGTGTTTCGCAAAATTATTTGACCACAGAACAAGTCTTATTAATATCATGAGGATCCAGAATTTTGTAGAACACATGTCGGGTTGCACTGTTATAAGCATGTATCTGTTTTCTGAGTACTGAACAAGTTTGAACTACATGGATGAATCAGTAAACATCTCCCCGATATTGTAAAAGATCTTCATTCTTATGTGTAGCCCCTAATTATGGTACTTAGAATATTTGTGGACACGAGGCTTTGGTTCAAGGTGTTTCTTTGCTTCTTATGAACTGTATGAACCTGAGTAAGTTATTTGACCTCCTGAGCCTCCGTTTCCTCACCTGTAAAGTGTGAATGATAAATAGTATTTCATAATGATGAGTACTAGTTCAGCTGCTATCTCTCAGTCAAGATGAACTAGGTTATGCTACAATAATAAATCAGTCTCAATCTCAAAATCCCATGGTTAACACAACAAAGTTTTTTCACTCATCCTGCATGTCTACCATGGGTTAGTGAGGGCCGTACTCAGGCACCCAGGCTGACAGTCTCCTCAATGTTGTAACTCAGCCACAGGAGACAGGAGGCTCTCTCAGTCATCCCAGCCGAGGAGGGGAGCTCTGGAGAGTCTTGCACCGGCAATCACAACCTTTGGCCCAGAAGTGACACATGTTTACTTTAGCTCAGAGCCTGGCAGCTAAAGTGATCCTCATGAACTCACCTGATTGCATAGTGCCTGGGTATAGCAGGAGCCCAAGACATGTTTGTTGAATTAATAAATGAAGGAATAAACCAATAAACCAATAAATAACAATAACAATCATTTATATATAGCATTGTTTCCAGGTGCCCAAAACTGAGGTTTACACATATTTTTCTTATTTAACAGTGAAACAGACACAACTAGATACGAGTTTGGCTGTGGATACATTGATATAAATGTGCTTTTATAATATGTGATTTTAGAAAGATTTTAAATTGTTCTTTTCCCTTCCTTTGCAGCATTAGTTTAGAGGATACCTCAAACGCCCTGAAGTTCCGAATTTGGTTTGTCTCATTTTAAAACTACTCAGAGGAATTTGACAACGACATTAGGAGTCTCCATCATGGCTTCGTAGATCAGTTAATGTGAGCTCGCTTTCAAGTTCAAATCTAAAAGTCCAGGTACATCTTAATCTGAACCCTTTGAAGTTTACCCATCCTCATTTAATGTGATAATGTAATCTATATGTTCAGAACCCATTTGAGGGGCAGGAAAGGGAAAATGGCACGCAAAAGGAAAGATGAACTGTTCTCAGGGGTGAAATCTATCTTGCACATGCATTTATCTTGGGCAGACACTGTTGTTTAAACTAAAAATAATCACAGCCAGTTCTGTGACATTAACCTGCTTAGTTACTCCTGCATAAAACCAGGAATGAAAATGAGGGCAAAGGTTAGTAGTGAGTCTGAGGATGATTCTATTTCTATGCTAACACCGTTTCATCCCGCCTGGAGGAAAATGGTGCCTATGTGTTACATGCTCACGTTGATTTCTCAAGTTATAATTAATTTACTTGGGCTGTTGTTACATATAAAAGATTAAAATGCTGAATACTCTACTTACTCTCACAATGCTGCCAGATTACCACTTAATGCTCAGAGAAGACTTTGCCATTACTGTGAGCTCCATGTTATTCAGAAGGCAGCCCTGACTCATCTTATTGTCCTTGTCTTTCACCATATTCTAAATAGGTAAAAAGGTAAACATATTAATAGTCTTAATATATACCTCTCCATCCCAAAAGAACGTGCATAATAACATCTACCCCAGAAAAAGACAAAGGAGAAGAAAACTCATTCAGAAAAATAAAGGGGAGGGGAGCATTGAAACCAGAGGGAAAAAGGGAAGCTGAACAATAGAATTTACATAATGAGCAAAGGAAAAAGGTTAAAGCCTTTTTTTTATTCATATGCTGGCTCTTTTTAAGAATGCCTCAAGGATTAGAATAGACATTAGTCATATTCATACCAAATATGAGGAAAGCAGACTTCGGATATTCCTTCTTTTATGCTTCAAGAAACAAGCAATTATCTCTTATCTATGGGGGGGATCTTTAGGAAGGGGAGGTGCCCAGTAGAAAAACAAAAACAACAAAAAAAACCCCAGAAACCCTGAGGAAGTAATGTCTCACACTTCAAACATTTTGCACGGCTCCGTTTGTTGTTATGAAGCGATCCTGTCAGGTAGTCTTAAAATCTTTTTAATTCTTCCTCACCAAGTTTCCCACTTCAAACAAGGAGTTGTCTACTACAAAATGACAGTTATCCGAACTGAACAAAATGGCAGTTGTTGGCACAACAGTCAGTCTGTTCAGACTGACTGCAACAGACAAAATGGAGAAACCTCAAATAGTTAGGTTTTGTAAGGTGAATGGCTCCAGTATTTCCCACCCTCTCAAAGGGCCTTTGCGATTTTAATACTGGGTCGGGGACACATTTCTTAGCTTCTCTGATGGACTCCGATGCCCCTTCTTGTGTTCTAGTGGTCCTGTGTGCTTCTCCTCTTTAACGCTACCTACCACGGGAATTTTATGTTGACTTGTATGATTGTTTTAGTCATGTTCATGTTCCCTACTCATTTGGCTCCCTGAGGACAGTAGACATGCCCTTTCCTTGTTCACCACTGTGTCCCCGTAACAAGGGCCCGGGTAAATGCAGACATCTGATGCATCTGTGTTGCAGGCATGGGGGTAGATAAAACCATTAACCAGTTCATGTCAAAGATGGACACCCTGACTACTTGTATCCCTCCAGCAATTTTTTCTATTCACTACATCCTTAATCTATGTGCTCTTTACCCAGGAACTGTCTTCAGTAACTTTTTCCTATATACGTAACCTTCATTTTTTAGAACACTTTTAGATTGACAGAGAAATTGCAAATATAGTACAGAGTTCTCACATGCCCTAAACCCATTTTCCCTATTATTAACACCTTATATTAGTATTTGTTATAATCCACGAACCAATATTGATATTATTATTTTTCACTATTGTTAACAATATTATTATTAACTAGACCCTATCCTTGATTCAGATTTCCTTAGTTTTGACCTAATGTCCTTTTTCTGTTCCGGGATCCCATCCAGGGTGCCACATTACATTTAATCATCAAATCTCCTTTGGCTCTTTTTGACTTGTAACAGTTTCTTAGACTGTGCTTTCTTTTGATGACCTTGACAATTTGCACAGTACTGGCTAGGTATTTTGTAGACTATTCCTCTACTGGGATCAGTGTGAAGTTTTTCTCATGATTAGACTGGGTTATGGAATTGAGAGGGAAGACCACAGAGGAGAAGCGCTATTTTCATCCCCTTGTGCCAAAGGTACATATTATTAACATGATTATCACTCAGGCTGTTGACTGTTGATCACCTGGCTGAGGTTGTATTTGCCAGGTTTCTCTACGGCGTGCAGCTACACTTAAGGATCTGGGACTTATGCTCCACATTCTTGAGAGGAAAAGGTCTAACATGACTTGGAATTCTTCTGCATGGGAAATTTGCTTATTCTCCCTCGTTTATTTGTTTACTCAGTTCTTTATTTACATCAGTATAGTTGATGCATATTTATTTTGTATTTAAGGTTATGATCCAATACTACACTGTTTATTTTGTTGCTTAAATTGTTTCAGCTTTGGCCACTGGGAGTTTTTTTCAGTTGGTTCCTGAGTCCCTTTGATATATCCTCATCCTTGTGAGGTTTTGTTTTTGTTTTGTTGTGTTTTTTTGAAGCACCTATTTTCTGGCATTATAAGGCACTCCAGGCTCATCTTGTCCTCTCCCTAGAATCAGCTATTTCAGCCATTTCTTTTTTTTTTTTTTTTATGTTATGTTAATCACCATACATTACATCATTTATTTCAGCCATTTCTTCAAGGAGCATTTGTTCCTTTTCTTGGAGAATGGTATTTGAAACCAAGATGGAGCTGCTAAATGTGCTAATTGTTACTGGGGTATAATTGCTTCTAGACCCTCTCAGCTGAAACAGCAAGGATATGTATGTGTGTCTAAATCAACAGATACATACATATCTGTACATATTTTTATATGTAACTGCCTGTATCTATGTTAAGCTCAACATGAGTTCATAGTGGTATTTCTGATTCTAACTCACGGCAACATCGATCATCCCAGCCTCCTCCTGTGTGTATCTGTAGACTTCCACTCCAGCAGTGATAAACTTGGCTTTCATCATCCACCATCCCTTTACTTGATGGTTCGATTCCAGGCCACAGGTACAGCAATATCAGAATTGTTAACTCATACCTTTATGGAATAGGACTTTATCAGCTAGAACACAGTGCTTCCCTACACTCATTCTAGAGTTACTTCAGCCTCCCCCACCCCCAAGGAGGTCGTTTTTGAACATTTGCATTACAGTTGGATTGTTTTGTGACATTCTGCTTTCTATCCTGTGATTGCCAGACCTTCTAAATGGTTTTTAAATAATTGGCAAAAATTACAATTCACTCTTTCTGTTGTAAAATGCGATGGATTTTGATAAATGCACAATATCATGTATCCACAATGACATATCATACAGAATTGTTTCACATCCTAAAAAGGAAATCATCTGTGCTTTACCTAGTCAACCCTCCCTCCCCTTTCCCTCGAATCTCTTGCAGCCACTGATTTTTTTTTTTTTTTTACTATTACTAGATTTTTGCCTTTTCCAGAATGCCATATAATTAGAATCAACCAGTGTAGCTTTCTTAAACTGCCTTCTTTCACATAGCAATATGCATTTAAGGATCTGGCACATCCATGTCTTTTTGTGGATTGATAGCGCTTTTTTTTTTATTGCTGGATAATATTCCATCATATGGATGTAACGCCATCTATTTATTGAAAGCCATACTGGTTGCTTCCAGTTTTTGATGATTATGAATAAAGTTGCTATAAATATTCACTTGCAGGTTTTTGTATGGACATAATTTTCAAATCCGTTGGGTAAATACCTAGGAGTGCAATTGCTGGGTAGGGTCTCCAGTAACTTCTAATAACTACCAACTAAATCTCATTGAGGGGTTAACTGAAAATATATTTTTAAACCAACATTTACTGAATACTGATTATTTTCTTAAGCTTTGCAGCAGGGACTTTTACATCCCTTATTTATTTATTTATTCTGAAAATATTTATTGAATCTCTAGTACTATGGCCAGACTCTTTGAGGCATTGTGGAGGAAGCCATGAACAACAACAATCCTTCCTTAAGGAACTTTTATTCGAGTTAGGGGAAACGTTATAAATGAATGAATGAATGAATGAATATATAAAATATCAAGTGAAGATGAGGATTTATAACAAAGCTATGGAAGGATAAGGTGGATTCGAGTGTCAGGCAGGGTGTATTTTATGTCAGGTGGATTGGAAAGCCTTCTCGTGCAAGGTGACATTTGCTCAGATACTTGACTGAAGTGACAAAGTGGGTCAGGAATAGTTGAAATTCTATGCAGAGGCCCTGAGGCTGCAATAGACCTAGCATGTTCACATATCCGAAAGAGCAAGGAGGCCAGTGTGGACGAAACCAATGAGAGAAGAAGAGGATGTGAGGCAAAGTGAGAGGAGAGAAAGAAGTTAGAAGAGCAGATTATATAGACTCTTTAGGCCATGGTGAGGATCTTGCATTTTCTTCCAACTAAGAGAGCAAAGTTAGAGCAGAGGAGAGATGTGATCTACCCAACACTTGCCGTGGCCCCCACTTTTTCACTCACCAGTGAAGTTGTGCACCAGGGAATGGCCCACTGGAAAATGGCCAGTATGGTATGATTCCAGCAATGTCATTTCAAAGGTACGGTTGGACAAATTTTACTTGAAGGAGGTGCCATGAGGGAAGGGAGTCTGGCTCCTGCAAGTGCAATCACAATGTCATCATCAGGGAATGGCTGTAGAACGCCTTCTAGTCTTCCATTGTGATGTCGTGTGCATGTTCTCACTTTCATTCTGTGTGTTAGTCAAGGAAGACAGAGTTCTATGTTAAATTCCAGGAAATTTAGGCATAATGATTTAAAAATGTTAGCCTGCCTCTAATATTTAATGAGCACTTACTATATGCCGAGCATTTTCCTAGAATGTATATTTTTTCTTATATATCTGTGTGTGTATATATATATGTATATATATATAGTTTAATCTACTTAGTCTTCAAAAATTCTATGAATTGAGCCAATTTATAGAGGAAGGAACTGAGTTATAGAGGGCTAATGTATCCTGCTCAAAGTCACACAGTTAAAACATGATAGAGGAAGAATTCATCCAGTCTGTCTGGCACCAGAGCCCTAATTCTTAATAGACACTCAGTTGGCTCAAGGTCACATGGCTTGTAGATGAGAGACTTGATTCTCAGTTTCTTTCCAGAAGGGCAACTATAACTTGGTTCCCTCATATGAATTCTAGACATTTTCCTTGGGAGGCTCCCCCCACTCCCCCCAGCACCTATGTACACTGTTGAAATCTACTCCTAAACCCAGGAGTGTGCCTATGATGGTTCTGGGCAGCTGTCCTGGAAGAGTGATGGGTTTGGGGATGGGCATGTGACCCAAATTGCCTAAAAAGATTTAATTTTGGCAACTTTTTCTGTTGAAAAGAGAGGATCCTTATTTCTGCTGTGAGGCTATTAGCTGGCATCTTGCCAGCAACTGAAGATCAGGAGAATCTGCCACCATGGAGTCAATGGTCAAGAGAGTTTCTCCTGAACTTTTCCATTATTTGAGCCAATAAGTTCTTTTTGCATAACCCAGTAGGACTTGGGTTTCTCTTATCTAGGTCTAAAGAATTTTCACTGATAGAATAAGTTACCAAGTAAATCATAGTTACGTAGCCCTAGATAAACTTCATTTTTCAAATCGCAAGTTCAGACCTCGGAATTTTGCTGGCATATGTGGCTGAGGGAACACTGGAGAGAGAGGGGCCCTAGCATGGAATTAGAAGACTGGAATCCAAATGCCAGCCCTGGCAGGTAGTCGTTAAGTAGTTTCTGCGCAGGTGATCCGTTCCCTGAACTTCATTTTGTCCCGCTGTAAAACAGGAACTGTGCAAAAGACCTTGAGTGTTATAAATGAGATAACACACATGAAAGCATCTATCAGAGTACCTGGCACATAGTAGGAACTCAAAAAATCATTAGCTGTAGGTCAGCTGCCCTGTACCAAGAACAGCATTTTGACTGGCAGTTTTCTGAATTCTAAGGCTAACAGCTTCAGCCTCCGGAGGCTAACAGGATGTGAGCATAATAGGTCTTTTTTTCCTATGAGAAAAAAAAAGGCTCAGAGAGGTAAAGAAACTTAATCTAAAGACAAACAGCTTGTAAGTGGCAGAACCAGGACTTGAACCAAAGTAGGTGATGATTGAAGCCTATACTTTTTTCCATTCATTGAGATTCCTCCCCAAATAGACTGGCTCACATGCATCAGAAATCATGATGATAAGCTGAACATGTCTCCTGACTACAGTACAAATCCAGGGAGGCCAAATTTATCCCTATTCAATTGAAAAATCAAGAGAAGTTAGGAGAGCACACATTTTTCTTCTTTTACTTTGGAAAAGATGCTGGAAAATCTACACTACTGAAGTCTAACCTTTAATTCAGTGAAAAAGAAGAAAATGCTTCTCTATCCACACTTCCCATTTTCCTCCTAAAAGAAGGGTGCGGGGGGGAATCCACATCTCTTCATTAAACTCTCTCCTCTTACTCCCAATCAATCTTAATTTTTAAAAGGATCCTCTGAATAATTAAAGCGGTCATTGTGGAAAGAGGCATTATGATACAAGGAGACAATTGGTTTTATATTTGCCAAGGTTCTCAGGCTTAGGAGACTTGAATGCTCAAATGAGGGAAATGGTAATATATTGCTAAAGAGTTCATTCATTGTTGTTTGTTCATCAATAATAGATACTTTCACTCAGGAAGGTTAAGTGACCCATACGTTATTTGCCCAGCGTGGTTTTGTAGCCTAAAACACACCCAGAAGACAACTGCATTCTTCCCCCCCTTCGGACCTCCCCTGGCACCTCGAGACTTGTTTTAGCCGGCTTGCTGTATAACTGGGACTGCAATTTAATGCAATTTCTCGTCCATTTCACTGATTGCAACTATTTAGTACATTCTCAAAGAAAGATGATTACAACTGGCTGGTTCTTAATGCTTAATTTATTTACATGCATGCCTGCTACAGAGTTATTTTATTCATCTCCCAAATGATGGCATAAAATCATTGAAAAATGATGGGCAATAAACACGGCTATTTCACAGCAGTCCTCAGTGGAGAATAACACCCACCGTCACTCTGAACGTTGGTTGACCTGTGGTCCACTGCTCTTAAAACCCAGCCATAATGAAGGCAGCACAGACATGAAACTCCTTTATTGCTACTTTGTCCTGACAATACTTGCACAATAACAGATTATTTTAGTTAAAATAAAACCCGTACCAAATTGGCATTTTTGTGTTGGTAACTGAAGCAAACCACATGTATATTTCCCCTTTTCTTTCTCATTCTTGCCTTTCTTTTCTTTTTGAAAGAATGTCATATTAGTTGGAAGAAAGGGTGAATTTTTGGAACCACGACTGCATTCTAACTGTCTCTTCTGTTGTTGCCTGGGCAAGGCTATTCACATTAAGCTGAACAAATGCTACATTTGCATTTCCGATAAGTGCTAGCATTTTTCGCACTTCTTTGGCAATTCTTGTTTCAGTAAGAACACCTGAAAAGTTACCGGGATTGCTCATCATCCCATCAAAAAGGGGAGGGGGGAAAATGGGATTTTCTCCAAATTGCAGAAAGTCTTGAATCAGCAGAAAGACTTTGCTTTTTCTATTTGGGGATTAGAATAAGAACGAGACAATAAAGTGAAAACGGGCAGAATGGGTGTTTTCTTTTTTTTTCCTTTTTTCCTCTAACAAAATAGCAGAGGCAAGTTGGTGCCAGTAGTCAGTATTAGCCGACATGCCAGACGGCAGAATGCATTAATGAGTATACTCTCCCTACTACTTCTTATCCAAACAGCATCTAACAGCCTTACATTCCTCCATTAAAAAAAAAAAATGCAGCGTCTATTTTTTCCCAGCCCAAACAAAATCCACAATCACGCTGCCTCTTTCAAAATCACATTATGTTATTATAAATAAGGACAAGACATTTCCCTTCAAGGAGGTTGCTGAAGGATTGCCTTGCAAGGACTCTTTGTACTGCAATTACTAGAAGTTCTCATGATGTTTGGTTACCCAAAGATGGTGGAGAGGAAAAATCAAAAGTTAACCGAGCATTCTATCCCCAACCTCGTGACCTTCCATAGGAAAATCATTGCTGTTAGATTTTTGAAACTATTTCTGATAAGAGCTAGAGTAAAATGACTTGAAAATTCAACAGCAAACAGAAGAAGCAGGAAGGAACCCTCGTTCCATGAGAATTACACATTTCTTTCCCCCGTTTTTTAGCTTTGAAAGGATTCAGACTCAGTGTGAGGCAGTTCTGTTTTCACCGAGATACAGGCCTACCTCTGACTTTCTAACCTCAACTCGTCTGAAAGAAGAGCAGACTTTTCTTTTTCATAATTATGAATGTTTCAATTATCCAAAGAGATGCACCAAAAACATTTCCACAGTTTTGTCTAAAAGTCTGACCTGAAGGCAGGGCACGGTTGTCTTTGAAACAATAGGAGATGATAGGACAATAGATATTCCCTCTGACTCTGAATGTTTCAACCCAGAAAGGCGAAAGAAAAAAAAAAAAAGGAAAGAAAAGTCTGGTTATTACAGATCCCCCTGTAGAAAGAGAATTTCAAGAGAGAAAACAGTGAAAAACATAGAGAGAAGTTGCTTGTCAAACCCCTGCTCTGCATCCCCCTGCCCCACCTGCCTGGCATTTCCTCACCATCCGTCCTTGGCGCTTCGCTCCTTTTCTCAGGTAGGGAATGCTCTGAAATGATGATTCTCACCTGGCAAAAGAAGTGGTCATTTCCCACACGAGCCTGGGCACAGATGTGTGAGCCTGCCTACAAATGTGTGCATATTAATTAGGGAGTAGCTGTAAATCAGAATTACCTGGTGTTTTCGGTTGCATGTTGGCTCCCAAAAAGATAAGCCCATGTCCTAATTCCTGGACCCTGCGAATGTACCTTATTTGGAAAAAGGATCTTGGCAGATGTAATTAAGTTGAAGTCTTAAGATCAGATCATGCTCGATTATCCAAGTGGGCCCTAAATCCAATGAGGGGTATACTTATTATAGTCACATAGAGGAGAGCAGACATACAGAGGAGAAAGTGACATGGGGACGAAGGCAGAGATCAGCGTGATGTGACCACAAGCCAAGGTGCCAAGGAACGTTGACGGCCAGCAGGGGCTGAAAGAGGCAAGGAAGGATCGTCCCCTAGAGCCCGCAGCAGCAATTGAATTTCAGACGTTCAGCCTCCAGAACTCGGAGAAAATAAATTTCTGTTGCTCTAAGCCACCTAATTTGTGGTCATTTGTTGTGGCCACCCTGGGGAACAAATATTCCTGGGGAAAAAGTAAAGATTCTCCTTCCAGGCTGCATGGGCAGAACAATTAAAGAAGAATCTCTGCAGGTAGGCTCTAAGCATCAGCGAGTTTTAAAGTCCTCCCAGGGGATTCCAGTGTACACAAAGGCTGACGACCAGTGACTGGCTCAGGCTATTGCACCTGCTTACCAACTAAACCCACTTGCATGCAGACCCCGAGGCAAGCCTGATTGGGGAAAATTTTGCCTTTGCGAGTCTCTCAGTTTGATATTTCTGGTCAGAAGAGTTGCTATGTTCTCAAGCTCGCACAAACTGGCCCATTTATCCTACTGTGATGATCATAACAAGGTATCGAATACCTGCTCGGTGCAGGTACTGGGGATTAAATAAACAAGGCAGACTTGATCCCTGCCCTGTGCAACTTATAGTCTAGGGAGGGATATAGATATCACTGTAAACAAGCAATTATAATATGGAATGGTGAGCCAGGGGTGGGGAAAGGGCTTTGGAAACTCATGGGGTGGAGGCCCATGACCCAGAGGCAGGCATAAGGGAAGATTCCTGGAAGAAGTGGCACCTGAGCTTAGGCAGGTGCCTAAAACCCACCGAAAATTGGGTTGCTCGTATGCAGGGCAGGTGGAAGGTGCCCCAGGCAGAAGGAACGAAGAGCGTGAGTGAATGTTGTAGAGCAGTGGTTAACAAGCTCAGGCCTCTGGGCGGAACCTACATCACCACAAACTGTCCCCAGCCTCCCATGTGCTAGTTTTCCTGGCGCACAGCCACGGGCATTCGTCTACGTATGTCTGGGGTTGATTTGGCAGCACAATGGCAGAGGTGAGTAGTTGTGACAAAAACCATTTGTTCTACGAAGCCTGAAAAAATATTGACCATCTGGCCCTTTACAGGGAAAGTGTGTTGTTCTCCGCTCTAGAATCAAGCAAAAGAGCTCAGGATACTGAGAGAGAAGCCAGAGGACTGGAGTTTGGAGTGTGAACTGGAGAGTGGTGTGGGGAGGAGTCAAGGGGGGAGTTGGGGCCCAGAATCCACAGAGCCTAGCAGCCCGAATGCAAGGTTTGGCCTTCAGGCTGAAAGCAAGAGTGAGCCACGGAGGAGTTCTAAGAAGGGCAAGCACCTGGTCAGAACTGTTTCTCGGAAAGAAAATTCTGACTGCAGGGGCACCTGTGTGGCTCAGTCGGTTAAGTGGCTGCCTTTGGCTCAGGTCATGATCCCAGGGTCCTGGGATCGAGCCCCGTGACGGGCTCCCTGCTCAGCAGAGAGTCTGCTTCTCCCTCTCCCTGTCCCTCCTGCTCCCCCTGCTTGTGCTCTCTATCTCTCTGTCAAATAAATAAATAAAATATTAAAAAAAAAAGAAAATTCTGACTGCAGTTTGGGCTGTATTGTTAATAAAATCAAGAGCTAGGCCTTGGGGCACCTGGGTGGCTCAGTTGGTTAAGCGACTGCCTTTAGCTCAGGTCATGATCCTGGAATCCTGGGATCGAGTCCCACAACGGGCTCCTGGCTCAGCGGGGAGCCAGCTTCTCCCTCTGGCCCTCTCTCCTCTCATGCCGTTTCTCTCTCTCTCTCTCTCAAATAAATAAATAAATAAATAAAATCTTTAAAAAAAAAAAAAAAGAGCTAGGCCTTGAGCTCAGAGCTCTCCCGGGGGGGAGGGTGCGGCTAGAGGCTGGGCTGTTTGCATCTCTGCGGGCTGACTCCTCCAGGAGAGGGGCACGGCCTGCCCCCCCCCACCCCCCGCTTCCTAGGAAGGCAGCATGGTGGAGCGACAGGAGCCCAAGTTCTCACTGAAAACTGTGTCCTCTCTTCAGTCTGACCTTCAGGACTGGCAGGAGGGAACTGTGGAAGGCACTGGGGTCACTTCAGAAAGAGAAATAAAGGCCTGGTGACCAGCAGAGAGGCTGCTGAAGCCTGGAAGGCATGCTTTGTATTTATCTCGTCTACAGAACTCATTTTCTTCCGGGATAAAGCAGGGCAAAAGGGTGTTCAGGAGAGAATGTGGGGAGATGAGGAGGGAAGCACAGAAGTGGTTGGTGGGGGTATCCTGAGTGTGCCCTTGCTGAGAGTCCTCTAATTGAGAGATTTCGTCTAGGTGTTTGTCAGAGAACTCCAGCTCAGTGTCGCACCCTACCCCTCCTCTAATGGTTTGTTGTGGATGCTGTTCAGAAGGTCAGAGCGGCTTCTGCAGTGCCCACCCACTCACCCTTCCTGCCTGCCTGCCTGCCTTCCTCCCTCCCTCTCTCTTTCTCCATTTCTCTCCACCACCCTCCTTTCCTCCCTCCCTTCCTTTCTTTCTATTTTGGTTTGGAAAGTGTAGACATTTCTGCATCTATTTAAATTGGATTTCGACCAATTGGAGATTTGTCAGTGAATGGAATTGCAAGAAATAAAGCGCTCCAGACTTCCTTGGAGTTTGAAGTAGCAATTTCATCATCATTTTTTTTTTTTTTTATCAGAGGCGGTTTTCTGTAAGCCTTTTTGATGAGTTTTGGAAAAACAAAATCCATGTGGGCTGGAATTCTCAAACTTAGTTTCAGGTTAAAATTAAAGATAAACATTTACTTAGAGTTGATGTTTTGCAAAAAGAAAAAAAAAAGTCTTAAAAAAAGAAATTGTTCCAAAGCCTTTTACAACTCCAAAAAACTTGGCACGCTTTCTGAAATTCAAACTTTCGTGCTGTTAATCTTCCCCAAGCCCCAGTGATGTGACATACCTGAAAAGAACTAACTTAGGAATAAAATTTAAGCAATCAAATTGGTTAACCTTTCAACATTGGCAAATCAGCTTAGCAAATACTCTGGCAGATGTCCTGTGTGATAGTTGTGGTGTCCAGATGGGACATCAGCTAATGGTCATGCCTGTCACTGAGCCATCACTCCACTGGAGAGGAACAAGACTCACATCTTACAGCACTATACACACACTCCACTGACTGTAAGCCCACCCGCCAATCGTATTTTTTCTAAAAGTTATAGCTTATTTTGTTATCTAACTCACCAATGAAAGCATGGTATAAACAGTTGAAAAATAGAATAAATCTACTTGCTGTGGAAGGGACTTTGTGGGGTTGAGAAGGTAGAATAATGTATGATTGTTGAAGGAGGGATTTATATATACATAATATATATATGGAAAAACCTGGAAATACAGATGAGTAAAAAAGGGAGCAAAACGATTTGGAAAACCCCCTCCTGGTGCCCAAAGGCAAAAGTGATGTGCTTGCTTGCTTCCTTCCTTCCTATGCCTGGGTTTGAAGGCTATTTTTTAAATTGTGGTTGCCCAACCGAAGAATAGGAGAAGGTATTTTTCACCTTTTCTGACATGACAGTCTAGAATGGTTTACAGGGAAATGTTAACAATAGAAAATGATGCACATATTGTTCAAGGTCAGCCATGGAAAAGCAAGACCTTGACTTATGACAGTCTGGTGCAAACTTGTAAAGGGCCGACTCTCTTCTCAATTGCCATGCTGTATAACACAGGAGTTACAACCATACAGAAAGCTGGTGTAAGAACTGAGCTCTCCCACATCAGTTACAGTAAAATGCTTTACAGATTGATCTGAACTGGGAAATAGGAAAATTGGACTATTTGGGGCTTTGCTAAATAGAAAAACCATTTTCCCACTCTTGGTTCCCATGCGAAAGGGAGTTTTTCTCTGGCTTCTTTATTTTGACACTGGAGAAGAAGAATAACTGAGCATGCTCATCCTAGCTCACTGTTCTCTTGAGGAAGCTGCCCACAAGGAACATACTTTTGCATTCGCTTCTCTGCTGCTCCTGCAGGGGAGGGGACAGGGAGCCTGCTGGGTCCAGTGTTGGTGTGACCCAGTAGGTAGGTCTGCCTAATTCAGAAATTGAATAGTCATAAGTCCACCTGGCTTCCAGAACTGATTTCTCTCCAATTTAGTCTCCATAAGCATTTTCATTCTTCATCTCTTTCATTTTCTCAAATTATTCAAAACTTGAGCAGAAGCAAAACCCTAACACTTAGCATGCCTTTTGTATCACCTCAATTAGTATTGGCAAAGATGGTACCAGAAACTCAATGGTCTCTGAGAAGTTTTTTTCCTCACCAGGATGTTAACACTATAGTAGATGTCAGTTGTCCCACAGTTATAATCCATGAACTTAAACACTGTTAGCAGAATTGCTCCCCCAGAGCTTAATTTTGGCACTCTGCTTTTACCAAGTATTAGAGATAAAGCGAATCTGTCTCCATGTTGACTTCATTCCCAGAGACGGTCATGTGAGTTCTTCCTACCTTCTAGCAATGGTTTAGGAGTTTAGATGGTGGCAGCTCCAGTCACTTGTGAGCTCTGTACTTTGGCCTTCGCAAAATCTTGTGAACATTTTGGTTTTATCTCGCTATGTTCATTACCACTGATTCCTATCATGAAATTCATTAGGCCTGAGAGATCTTCCTCCCCAAAATGTTTCTACTTCCTGTGTAGTTATTAAATTCAACGTCAGTTCAAACTCCTGTAGCGAAAGTATCTTTTGAGGTATGAACCAGCCACACAAATTTGAGGTTGGTTCCCTCTCTTAGCCATGAAGGCAGCTCAAGGCAATATAAAGAGGAGCAGAATTTGATCCAGCTGTTCTTCCCAAGTTTACCAGTTATTATTCATATGGAAAATTATTTCATCTCCACTGGGGAAAAGTGAGTAAAGACAGTCTTTGAAATGCTCCCCTTACCCCAAAACCAGAAGGGGAGATGTGGTGCTCAGAACACATTTCACATCCCTTCTTGATAAAATCCAATTTTCTTCTTCAAAGGTAACAAATAGAAGGGAGTTGCCACAGGTAAAACATTTGGTAAAATGTCTTCTTGCCTTTTAGCAGGAGCTGGGAAAAGTGTCTGCACAAATGCAGTGTAAATAATTGATATATTTTTGGACAACTTCCCAATTTACATTTTCCTCTAAAAAAGGTAAAAATAAAACCCAAACCAAAAAGCAACCCAGGGAGATCAACTAGATGTGTGAAACTCAATTTTTCTAAAATAAAACAAACTCAATTCTCATCCCAGCTTGGGCTGAGATGGTATGCATGCTGTCATGTGGACTGGGAAAAACATTTCCCAAAGGGCGAAAAGCGGGAGTCTAGTGCCTATTATTTTAGGAGTCACCTGAACTATGAAAGTTTGAGAAAGAAAGAAAGAAACTGGAAAAGGTTTAACTGATTCGTGCATTTATGTCTGGCAGTCCTCCAAGGAGCTGTTAATCCGATGGCTGATGGACAGGAACTCCAAGTGGAGGTGCTAATCTAAGGGAAGCTGGGATACTTGTACAGTTGGCAACTTGTAGTTCAGGGCTGTGACTCTGGAATCAGTCAGCTGGGATCAAATTCTGGACCTTCTACTTATTGGTACTTTGATCTTGGAAAAGTCACTTAATATCTTTGGGCCTCAGTTTTCTCATATGTAAAATGGTGATGGTGATAGAAGGCCAACCTCCCTGAGTTACTAAAATGAAATGAATGACTGTACCCAAGGCACTGGGAGCGGTGCCTTCTACCAAATAAACACCATATACTATGTTCTTATCAGATCTACCCAAGCTAAAACTGAGTGGGACATGGCAGAAAGAGGTCAAAGTTAAGTACCGGAGACATGCTGGGCCTGCATGAGAGTTCCGGTTGTGCCCCTAACTCAACAATAACTGGTACTAACTACATGCTGCTTAACTTCTCTGAGCCTCTGGTTTCTCTTTTGTAAAATGTGGAAAACACAGCCTAACCCCATAGCACTGTCATGAGGATTAAATGAACACAAAATTTCTGCAAGTCCTATCCTATAGTAAGTTGTCAATAAATATTTATATTCATCTTTCACCATGCCCTAGGACTCTCAAAGGTCTTCATGTTTTCTCACAATTAAAGTCTAATAACCTAAAATATCACTACGCTTGCCAAGATGTTGTAGTTGATCTAGAATTAATGCTGTAAGTGAACTAATGAAGTAGATTAGCAAGTGAGGCAAAAGGGACTTTCTTGGCTCCTAAAGTCTTTTTTTTTTTTTGGCTCCTAAAGTCTTATCTTGAAGGTTGACCTATGCAGAAGCATCACATTCAACCACAAATGTTTATGTTTATTTGTACCAGAACAATGCTAGTAGTCAAGGAAGTTACAATAATAAAAATATCATCTTTTCTGGCTATAGAGAACTTCCATTAGAGGAGATGAGAGAAGAAAAGCTCACTAGTAGCCCTTCTGCATAATGACTATGATTCATATACTGACAGATGTACAAACCAAATGTTACAGGGGCTCAGAATAGTAAGTGAGACTATCTGGTTTGTCCATATGGAAAAACTTTAAGATAGAGGTAATATCTGATGTGGTCTTTGAGGCTGAATAGGGTTTGGATTGGTTGTAATGTAGAACAAATACGTACCAAACCAGTGGCCATTGTTATGGAGTGAAATGAGGTCATATTGGTGGTCCCTATCCCAATATGACTAATGTTCTTATAAGAAGAGATAGAACTCAGGCACACACAGAGGGAAGACCACGTGAAGACACAGGGAGTTGACCATCTTGAGCCACGGAAGGAGACCTCAGAAGAAACCAGCCCTGCTGACTTGTTCTCAGACTTCCAGCCTCCAGAACCATGAGGAAACAAATTTCTTTTGTTTAAGCCACTCCGTCTGTGGTGCTTTGTTATGGCAGCCCTCGCAAACTAATACAATCATCAACAACAAAGGCTAGAATTTGGTAGAATGTATATTCAGGGAAAGTGTAATTTTTCTCTTAGATGATCTGGGTAGGGAATTAATGGGAGATAAGAGTGAAAGGGAGATTTATGCAAAAGAATGGAGAGCCTTGGGCATAAACTACGAATGTGGATTTTATTCAACACATGAAGGAGCGTCATTCAAGAATTTTGAATGGGGAGTGGCATTATTAGACGGATCTTTCAGGAAGATGACACGGGGGCAGGGCACATTAGCATTGGAAAGACTGAGAGGTATAGAGCAGTCTGGAGGCCATTTAGTCAACACTTGAGAAAGATACTGAATTGTGAGGTTGAGGGGAGGTAGATGGCAGCAACAAGAATGGGAAAAAGTATCATCCATAAGTGATGGGACTGACCAGACATGGTAGTGGAAGGTAATAATGAGACCAGGGAGACATCTGAGGAGGGAAGTCAGAAGGTAATCTGGAGCAAAGCTGATGAATTCAAATTTATCTAGTGAAAAGTAATGTAAACCTGAGACTTCCTATGTAATAGTACAGTGGCTGGAGAACATTTGGATCTGGAGCTGAGGACAGAACACAAAGCTCAAAGGAAGATATAGAAGCCTCCTGAAGAGTAGAACAATTGTCACCACAGATGGACAAGCCAATGGAGAGTGTACAAAAAACCAATGCTTACCTATAATAGGGAGCTGAGGATGATAAAGGATTTCAAGATGGATGGGATAGTTAACATTGCTCAAAGTTACAGAGATGGCAAGCAGAACCACAGAAAACTATTGTTTTTGGTGAGCTTTGAGAGAAGAGCAAGAATGGAAGCCAGACTGCAAGGGTTTGTGAGTCAAGCATCACAAAGAAATGCCTTGGAGAGCAAGGCAGGTAATGCAAAAGAACAGGTGGTTCATGACCCTGACCATGAATGCCTCCTTAAATTCTGCCCTCTACTTTCCTCTTGCCTCACCCTAGTCCTGGCCCTTTCATAGAATGAAGTGGGCTTGGCATGAGGCAATGGGGACTCATAAGATCGGGCCTAAATGGAGAAAGAATGACAAGTCCAACTTATTTTTAAACCTACTTTATTGTGATAGCATTTATATAAGATAAAATATGACCATCTTAATTATATGGTTCCATGAGTTTTGATAAATCTTTTGTGACCACCAACAAAATGAAGATAAAGAATATTTTTGCCAACACAAAAGATTTAATCATTTCCTTTCTCATCTAATATCTTCCTTACCCCCAAGCCCCAGGCAAGCCACCGATCTGCTTTCATTCACTATATATTAGATTCATCTTCTCTAGAGCTTCATGAAAGTTGAATTGAGCAGTATGGACTGTTTTATGTCTAGCTTCTTTAATTTAGCATAAATATATTTGAGATTTACCCATTTTTTGTTATTTTTTTTCTGCTAACTAGTCTTCCATTGCATGGTTGTACCATTAAAACAATTATAAAAAAAAAATCCATTTACCTATTCATAGACATATGGCTCATTCCCCATGTTTTTACTGCTATGAACATTCATGATGAAATTCTAAATGGTGTGGTATTTTGAAATTTAATATCCCAATTGTTTATTTTTAGTATGGAGAAACACTTAATTTTAATATTTTGTTTTGTGTATTTTAGCAACTCGTTAAAATGACTTAGTTCTACTAACATTTCTGTAAATGTTTTTGGATCTTTTATGTGTCCAAGGAAAAACATAATTTTACTACTTCCTTTGAATCTGTGTGCCTGTAATTCCTTTTTCTTTCTTAATTGCACTGGCCAGTACCTCTAGGGCAATGTTGAATAGAAGTTGTAAGAGTGAATATCCTTGCCTAGTTCCCAGTCTTAGTAAGAAAATAATCAGTCCTTTACCTTTAAATAAAGTGTTAGTGAAAGATGTCCTCTCTCCAAATTAAAAAGGTTTCTTTCTATATCTAGTTCCATCAGTTTTTATTATGATGTTGAATTTTTGCATGCTTTTCCTGTCAAAGAAATTACATTGGTGAATTACAATGGCAGTGAATTAAGTTAATTGATTTTCAAATGTTAGACCAATCTTACTTTCCACTTGATCATTGTATGTTATTATTTTTACATAGCTAGCTTTGATTTTAATACTTTGTTGAGGAATTTTTTTTGATTCTATGTTCATAAAGAATATTCTGTAGCTTTTTCTTTCTTATAGTGTTTTAGGATTGGTCTTATGTCTTCCTTAAATGTTTGGTAGAATTTACCAGTGAATTCATCTGGATCTAGGGTTTCCTTTTGAGAAAAGTTTTAATATATAAATTTAATTTTTAAAATTGATTGAGGGGGCGCCTGGGTGGCTCAGTTGTTAAAGCGTCTGCCTTCGGCTCAGGTCATGATCCTGGAGTCCCAGGATCGAGTCTCACATCAGGCTCCTGCTCTGTGGGGAGCCTGCTTCTCCCTCTGCCTCTGCCTGCAGCTCCCCCTACTTGTGCTCACTCTCTGTCAAATAAATAAATTTTTTTAAAAGTCTTTAAAAAATTAAAAAAAAATAAAATTGATTGAGGATTTTTGAAGTTTTCTATTTCTTCTTAAGTTCTGTAATTTGTGTCTTCCAAAGAATGTATCCATTTCACCTAGGATGTGAACTTCAGTGGCATGAAATTGCATAAAATATTCCCTAACTATTCTCTTAATATCTGTAGCTTCTGTGGTATCTTCCCTTTCATTCCTCATTCCTCCTCCACCCACCATTAAAGGTCAGTCTAACTGAGATTTATTAATTTTATTGACCTTTTCAAAAAGCCAACTTTTAGTTTTATTGGTTTTTCTCTGATATTTATCCATTTTTCTATTTTTATTGATTTCTATCTTATCTTCGTTATTTCCTTTTTTCCACTTATTGTGCTCTTCTTTTTTTGCTATTTTCTTCTTAAGATGGAAGTTTAAATAATTTATTTTAGACTTTTATTGTTTTCAAATGTAAGCATTTAAAGATACTCATTTTTCTTTAATCATTGCTTCAGAAAATTTGATAGGTTTTGTTTCTATTTTTCTGCATTTCAAAATATTTTCAAATTTCTTGTGATTTCTTCTTTAACCAATATGCCTTTTTTTAAAAAAGATTTTATTTATTTATTTGACAGAGAGAGAGACAGTGAGAGAGGGAACACAAGCAGGGGGAGTGGGAGAGGGAGAAGCAGGCTTCCCGCTGAGCAGGGAATCCAATGTGGGGCTCAATCCCAGGACCGTGGGATTGTGACCAGAGCCTAAGGCAGACACTTAACGACTGAGCCACCCAGGTGCCCCTAACCAATAAGGTTTTTAAAAGTATATTACTTAGTCTCAAATATTTGAAGATTTTGAAGATATATTTTTTGATATCCAATTTAATTCTGTGTGGTTATAAAATATATTTCCTATGATTGTAATCTTTATCTTTTATGGCTCAGAATATAATATCTTAGTGAATATATGTGTGCATTTAAAAAGAATATATAGAGGGGTGCCTGGGTGGCTCAGTCGTTGGGCGTCTGCCTTCGGCTCAGGTCATGATCCCAGGGTCCTGGGATTGAGCCCCACATTGGGCTCCCTCTTCAGCGGGAAGCCTGCTTCTCCCTCTCCCACTCCCCCTGCTTGTGTTCCCTCTCTCGCTGTGTCTCTCTCTCTGTCAAATAAATAAATAAAATCTTAAAAAAAAAAAAGAATATATAGAATGGTGAAAAGGCTATAGTAGTATATTGGGAAATAAACTAATAAGAAAATAAAAAAATAAAAATAAAAAGTAAATAAATAAAAAGAATATATATTGTACTCTTATTGGCTGGAGGGTTCTAAATTTTAAAATTTGGCCAATTTGATTGATAGTGTTGTTCACTGATAGTGTTCAAGTTTCCTATACCCTTCCTGATTTGTTTTAATCTATTTGTTCTATCAGTTGCTCAGACAGCGGTTTAAAATCTGCAACTATAGGGGCGCCTGGGTGGCTCAGTCATTAAGTGTCTGCCTTCGCCTCAGGTCATGATCCCAGGGTCCTCAGATTGAGTCCCATGTTGAGCCTCAGGTCAAGCCTCACTTCGAGCCCCATGTCAGCCCCATGTCAGGCTCCCTGCTCCCCCTGCTTGTGTTCCCTCTCTGCCTCTCTTTGTCAAATAAATAAATAAAATCTAAAATCTACAACTCTAACTGTTAATTAATTTATTTCCTCCTTTCTTCCATCAGTTTTTATCTCATGTATTTTGAAATTCTATTGTTAGGTTCACACACATTTAAATTTGTTATGTCTTCTTCATGAATCGGTGCTTTATTATTAGGTTACGTCCCTTTTACCATTGATAGTATCTCTTATTCCACTTTCTTTGATTCTAATTTAGCCATTCTAGCTACCCTATAATTGGTGTTGTGTTGTATATCTTCCCTTTATTTGTACTTTTAAACTATCTGTTTCTTTATATTTAAAGTCAATTTCTTGTAGACAGCATGTATTTAGGATTTGCTTTTGTTTTAGTCTGTTCAGGCTGCTATAATCGAGTACCACAGACAGATGGCTTCTAAACAAATGAGATTTATTTCTCACAGTTCTGGAGGTTGGGAAGTCCAAGATCATGGGGCTGGTATGGTCAGGTGAGGGCCTTTTTCCAGATTGTAGACTTTTCTCTGTGTTCTCACACTGTGAAAGGGGCTAGGGAGTTCTGAGGGATCTCTCATAAGATCACTTCTCCCATTTATGAAGGCTCCATCCCCATGACCTAATCACATCCCAAAGCCCCCTACCCCCAACAAAACGCCAAAATCATCACATTAGGCATAGAATTTCAACATATGGATTTTGTGGGGGACACAAACATTCAGACCATAGCAGCTTTCTTATCCAGTCTGAAAAGATCAAATATTGAATGTCATTATCAACATGCTTCAGTTTATATCTATTATCTTGTTATTTGATTTCTATTCGTCCTACTTGTTTCTGTTCATTTCTTTGCTTTTCCTGCTTTCTTTTGGATTTATTGAGCATTTTTATGATTACATTTTATCTTCATGATTTATTTATTAACTTTATCTGGTTTTTTTGTTTGTTTGCTTTTTAGTGGTTTCTCTACGGTTTGCAATCTGCATTTTTTACTAAGCACAGTCTATATAAAATAATATTATACCACTTCATCTATAACATAAGCACCTTCTATTGTCTTCTCCCATAATTTGTGCTATTGCTGCCATGAATTTTTTCCTACACATGTTACATACCCCATGATATATTATTCTTTTTTACTTTAAACAAGTATTCTTTAAAGAATTTTAAAAGTGACAAGGTGTTTTTTTATATATTTCCAATATATTTACCACTTCCTACATTCTTCATTCTTTTTTGTAAATTCAAATTTTCATCTGCCATGTTCCCTTTGCTTGAAGAATCTCCTTTAATATTTCTTATAGTCTGCTAGCCACAAATTCCATTAGCTTTAGTGTGTCTAAAAAATCCTATTTCACTTTATTTTTGGAAGATACTTTTACTGGGTATAGAATTCTAGGATGATAGTGTTATTTTTCTTTCAACATTTTCAATATATTATTCCATTGCCTCTGGTTTATATAATTTCCATGAAGTCTGAGATGATCCTTACCTTTATTCTTCTATACCTATTTGACTTTTTTCCTTGACTACTTTTAAGATTATTCTATACCTGCTTTAGAGCAATTCAATTATAATAAATTTGGGGCTGTCTTTTTTTTTCTTTTTCCTATATACTGTTACTTGGTTTTCTTGGAGCTATAGATTTATGATTTTTCTCAAATTTAGAAATTTTTTGGCCATTATTTCTTTAGGTATAATTTCTGTTCTTCCCACAAACCCTTTTTCTTGGACTTTAATCATAGATCACTCATTTTCTTTGAGGTTCTTGGGTTTTTTGATTTGTTTCATATTTGTCTTTTTACTCTATGTGCTTAATTTTGGGGTGGTTTCTATTATCATGTTTTCAAGTAAGTTTATTGATATTTTTGTAAGGTCTAATTGTTATAAATCCTGTCCAGTAAAATTTCATTTCATATATTTTTTCATTTTTAATTTCATTTGGTTTCTTTTTAATATTATCTATTTATATTATTGTCACATTTTCTTTTTCCTTAAAAATTTTGAGCATAGTGAGCATATTTAACATCCTTGTCTGTCAATCCTATCATCTCTGTCATGAATGGATCTGTTTACATTGACTGATGATTTTTTTCCTGTACAAGCTCATTTTCCTGCTTTCTTACATGTCTAACAGAAAATTTTTATTGAAAAATGGACATTATAAATTCTATAATGTTGAGTGCTGCTTTTTATTTTTATTTATTATTATTATTATTATTTTGCTCTTCCTTGGAAAGAGCGTCAGTAGGCTGTTAAGTTACTTGTGGATCATTTTGGTCCTTGTGAGGCTTGATTTTAAGCTTTTTTTTTTTTTTACACAGTAAGCATAGGGCTAGTTTAGTCCCACTTGTAAGCTGTGAGTGTTTTGAAGTGTCTACTGAATGCCCTGTGTATTCAATACGGTCTCTCCATATTGGCTGGTGTCTGGAAACATAAAAAGTTCTAGCCTCCTGTGAGCTCTGGGAACTTTAACTTATAACTCCCCAGAATCCTTTCCTTGAAAATTATTCTTTGCTGGATTTCATAGTTTCACTTACCTCATGGCAGATTGGTATTCAGCCAAAGGCTCAACCTGACCCCCATGTAGATTTCAGGAGCTTTCACTTGTGCCTCCATTTTTTCTGATATTCCCCCTTGAAAATGTCAGCTCCCTCAGCCTGTCCAGTGTAAGATCTCTGTTGCCTTGACTCTGAGAGACTGCAGGGCTCTGTTTAGGCTTAACCTCTCTGTGCATTGATACAGAAATTCCCTTTAGGAGAAAAGCCAGGGCAATCTTAGAACTCACCGTTGATGTTTTCCTTTATTGGGGATCATAGTCTTGTGCTGCCTGTGGTCCAATGTCTGAAAACAGTTGTTTACATATTTTGTCCAGTTTTCTAGTTATTTATAGTGGGAGAATGAGTCTGGATCCTGTTACTCTCTTGCGTCCAGACACAGAAGTTGTCTAATTTATTTTTTCAAGGATGTGCAAAGTAATCGAATACAATGTTTAGGGCAACAATTTATAGGACTATAGAGTGGAATTTTTCTGCTTTTTAATAACAGCTATTCGTTCTTGAGAAGCTATCAGTATAAGGCACTGGGCTAGATGCTTTATATGTCTTTCTTATTTTGTTCTCATAATAGCCTTTAAAGAGATGTATTAATGCCACTTAACAAGTGAGGAAACAGTGGCTGTAAGCAGTAGGGACTAGGGTTAAGATTCAGACCCGGGACTGTCTTAATGTCTGTGCTGGTTCATTCCCCTGTGTTCCTCTCCTCCATTTGAGCGGCATGAGGAAGGATAGTGTGGTAGTTTTTGAGGGATTCTCACAGTGGAAAGATTTTAGGGTTAAAGAAGGAACTAGAGATGGAAAAGCATGGCCCAGCAAAGTCACTATATACTGGCAGCCTCTCCCCCGCCTCTGCGACTCATAGGCTTCTCAGTTGCAGCCCCTGTCCTAATCTAAAATGGAATTTATGTTCCTCACTTTGAAAAGTTCAGTTTAGATTCATCTGCCCTCATTTTTTACAGGCTCTCCGCACCATTCCTAACTTTCAGAAAGTTTGCAAGTTTTCCTCCTGCTACTTGGAGTCTTTGGTTGGCAAGGGCTGTGTCTGGCCTCTTATTAATTTCCTCTAACTTCTTGTCACTCGGCTATGCCCCTGCTGGTTTTCTCTTTGGGATTTTTCCATCTCTTTCTGATCCTATTATGAAATAGATCTTTGGTCTCTGGGGTTCTTCCCATAGGGTTTTAAACATATTTTTGTGATTCCTATTATTTAAAAAAATCCTTCCTCAATCATCAACTTCTGCCTAAGCATGAACCAATTTCTGCACTTATATTTTTGGCTATTTCCTTGAGAATGGAACTCAACCCTCTTTTTCTGCAGATGCATACAATTGCAGCACCAACCCCCTCCCCCCATTCCTGAGCTAGTCATAGCACGCAAATAACATTCAGAGATTTGCTTGAAAGCCTCTTACTACTCAAATCAAATAACTTTTCATCAGCCCTGATTTTGTTTAATTTCATACTTGATTTCGGGACTCAACTGGTCATTAACACCCTTTATCAACTTCAGTTATCCTCATTCTGTTTTCCTGCTTAAGGTTTACCATGCACCCTGGCTAGACTTCACACAACTGGATATTACTTTACATTCTTCTCCTCTCTGGATAGTGTTAAATTTAGTTTGGAAATCAAGATGTTTCTTGCATCCAAACTTGTTACCTATATAGTGCAACTGGTTCCAGAGGTTTTGATCTCCCTTCTTATTAGGATAAAAAGTAAATTCATGATGGCAGATAGGTTGTATCATGCATGCCAACTCTAATGCTGAGCTGATGAGGACTCTGAGGATTTGTTAAGCTTAAAAGGGAAAAGTGTGGCTATCAATTAGCAATGGCGACCATATTTATGGACAAGGAGAATGGTGACACAGATTTCATATGTTTGACGATCCTAGAAATGTTTCCTTCTCTGCTAACAATGGCTATGGGCTGACCTGCCAATGACTAATTTAAGAAAAATAAAATCTTAAACTTTCAGACCTGAAATAAATCTTATGGTATAATTAACCTTTTATGAGTGCTTATTCTAGGCCAGAAACTGCTAAATTATTTTATAATTCATTTACTTAAACTCTGTGATGTATATATTACTATTATCCAATGTAGAGGCAAAGAATGAGACTCAAAATTATATGGAGATTGCCCAAAGCCATATAGCTAATAAGTGGGGGAACCTGGCTATCAATCCAGTTCTGTCTGATTGGAGACCTGACCACTGATGAGAAAAGTGAGACAAAAAAGTTTCAAGTGGTAGAGGTAAACCCATTTCATTTTCTGCCTTGACACGTAGGACGACCACATTTCCCAGCTTCCCTTGCAAATAGATGGGACCATACAGTTGAGTTCTGGCCGGTGGGATGTGGGCGGAAATAATACACGCAACTTCCGGGTTCCAGACCCATAAAGCTTCCCCTGCAAGCCCTCATGCTCTTTCTTTCTTCCTCTCCTGGCGGGAGATGGCCCAGAAGACTGGGAGGCCCTAGGAGTTGTGGATCTAATAGAAGGAAGTGCCTCAGGCCCCTGAATGCCTTGGTGATGTGGGGCCCAAGGCTAACCATATTGGTCTGTGATACGTGTGAGAAATAAACTTTTGTTATGCTAATTCACTCAAATCTGAATCGGAGGGTTATTTCTTACAGGAGTTAACCTACCATGGACAGTTTTGTTCCACTATCCAGCACAATGAGTCAAAATGTGTTCTCCAAAACACGCTTCTCAAGTTCTGATCACTTGATTTCCCACCAGTTCTATATTTTACTACAGATGCAAATGCCTCTGTTTTCTATGTGTTGCTACCTTAATGAGATCACTTCTTCTCCATTTTCATTTATTCTGATGCCTCTCAAGGTCTACCATAGTGGCGGCAGCAGGACCCATGTCTTCTAATGGAGGCCTGCCATTTCAGATTGACCTGATTTGGGTTCTATCTCTCCCTGTCCTCTAAATAATCTCTACCAGAACTTCTTTTCCCATCGAGTGTGCTTCCTTCTTACACAAAATTTCACTTTTTTTCACCTAAATAATATTGTCATTCTGACTCCATGCTGAGGATAAAAAACTCAATCTGTTCCCTTAAAATTGGAATTCAAGTTCATATTTTGTAGGGTTTCTTTCTCCTGGTGTATTGTTCCTTGTTTGGTTGTTTATCTGATATGAATCTTATGTTCCAGACTTCCTGGCATCCTCTGAAAGGAAAGGCACTGCTTAAAGAAGTTTTGTGCTATGCTTTGTCAAACACAAAAACATTTGTGCTTGTTAGCATTCTGTTGTTATTATGGTGTCTATCGGACGCTATCACATATGTTTAATACATGGTAATAATGTTTATGGAATCACTTCATTATAATTACAGTAGGGGCTCATGATCACAGCAGCAGGAAGGAAGCTATAGGCTTGTCAAATCAGATCATGATAAACCAACTGCCCCTTTCTCTATAAGTACATATGGGCAGGCTGGAAGCCTGCTGCCAATACCACCTTGCTGTTAGGCTGTGTGTTCATCTGGGGCTCAATTTGCATCCCTGGGGCACATTTCCACACCCCCACTGAGTTATCTCTGCTTAAAAACCCCATGTGATGGGAACGGAGCCCATGGGACTGCCATAGGGGTGCCAGAGATGGGAACAGGAGAAAGGAATTGAGCCAGTAATAATAATAACAACAATAAGATGTATGAATCTATGTGCATGTGGTAGATATATTTCATTTTATTTCAGCTTTCAATGTGAGACTTAATTCATGGAAATGCCACTCTACATGTTTCCTAGAGAAAAGCAAAGAACAAAGCAAATACTAGAGAGGGCAAGAAAAACATTAGCAGAGATGAAGCAGGTTTTCTTCTAAGATTTGTGAGACAAAACTATGAGAAGTGGAATATTCCAGAGAAGGAATTGTCTGTCCATCCAGGTCAGCATTTCCAAATGTTTACTATCTGGAATTCCAGTCCTTGAGAGGCTAATAGGTGCTAACATAAACAGAGTGTTTTGTGTTCAAATGAGTTTTTTAAAAGCTGGGTTAACCAAGTTAAATTGGTTTCTTCTTAGGCCTTTTAATAGAGTAATGGACAATTAGACTCTAGGAGAGGGCAAGAGCAGAGGCAACACAAGCCTGGTTTTGCAGGAACAACTAAACAAGATCTTTAATTACAGAGACAGGCTTATCAAAATAAAAGTTGCATCATCACCACCATTAACAGTGAACAGCGGGGAGGTGGTTCTCTGCAAAACATTTTGGCCTGCCAATTGGGATGCACAGAAAATCTAAGGGCTTTTAAAAGACACTTGATTTCATGTTTGCAAGGTATAGGCATAGGCTTTATGCCTTCCTTTGAGGCTGTTTTGAAGATAAATAACTGCTCATTCTGCACATTGAGTTTATGAGAGAGAAAATATAAATCCTAGATAATATTGACTTGATTTATTTCCAATTGACTTTCCACATCCATGAGGTTGGCAGAGAGGACATGGAGCCCTGCCTTGTCACTTTCCTTCTTAAATGAGGAAAAAGAGGTCACTCTTTACTGGCACTCTTTTACAAGACTCTTATTTCCAGCTATATCCTTCTATGTCCTTGTACCCACTCCCTTCTCGGGAATTACCACCATCCCACCCCGTCAATGATCCTGTCTTTGAATCTGCCACTTCTTGTGGTCTCCTTTTCTACCTTCTTCTGTGCTTCACTATCCCTCAGCTTTATAAAATACATCTTCCCTAGTTCCCACCTTCTCTTTACTACCTCATTTCTCAAAGACAAGTCTGCTGTCTGCCTCCTGCACTTCTTTATTTTGCCTCACTCCTTAACCTTTACTCATATGGTTTTTATTACAATGATCTCTCCAAACAGAAAATATTTGCAAATCATATATTCTGATAAAGATTTAATATCCATGGGCGCCTGGGTGGCTCAGTTGGTTAAGCGACTGCCTTCGGCTCAGGTCATGATCCTGGAGTCCTGGGATCGAGTCCCGCATCGGGTTCCCTGCTCAGCAGGGAGTCTGCTTCTCCCTCTGACCCTCCTCCCTCTCATGCTCTCTGTCTCTCATTCTCTCTCTCTCAAATAAATAAATAAAATCTTTAAAGAAAAAAAAAAGATTTAATATCCAGGACATAAAAAAACTCCTCACACTCAACAATGAGACAAGTAACAACTTAAAAATGGGTAAAGGACTTAATAGACATTTCTTCAAAGACGATATACAACTGGCCAATAAGCGCATGAAAGATACTCAACATCATTAGTCATTAGGAAAATGCAAATCAATTCCACAATGAGATGCTTCTTCGTGCCTACTAGGACAGCTGTAATTGGGGGGAAAACCCACAAAAGCAAAACAAGTGTTGACAAGGATGTGGAGAAGTTAGAACCCTTATACATTGCCAGTGGGAATGTAGAAGGTGCAGCCACTGTGGAAAATAGTTTGGTGTCTTTCTCAAAACACTAAACATGGAAAATCATATTATCAAGCAATTCTACTCCTAGGTATAATCCCAAGAGAATTGAAAACAGCCACTTGAACAGATACTTGTAAGCCAATAATCATCACAACCTTATTCACAATCACCAAAAGGTAGAAATAACTCAAGTGTCCATCAAAAGATTAATGGATAACAAAACATGGTATATGCATACAATGGCATATTATTCAGCCATTAAAAAGCAAGGAAATTCCGACACATGATACAACATATATGAACCTGGAACACACATTAAGTGAATAAGCCAGACATAAAAGGAGTAATATTGTACAATTCACTTATATGAAATTATCTAGGATAGGCAAATTCATAGATACAGAAAATGACTTAGAGGTTACCAAGAGTTCAGCGGGGAGGAGAAATAAGGGGTTATCCTTAATGGCCTAGTGGTTACAGAGTTTCTGTTTGGGATAATAAAAAAGTTTTGGAAATAGTGGTGATGGTTGCCCAACATTGTGAATGTAATTAATGCCACTGAATTATACATTTCAAATTGGTCAAAATGGTAAATTTTATGTTATATATATTTTAGCATCAAAAAAAAAAAGAAAAAGAAGACTTTCCAAAGAAATGCTTCTCTTGAAGTGAAACAGGGCTCTGTGTATTCATTGGAAGTCTGTTCTTCAGGATCTTTGCCACTTGCTCAGGTGCCACTCTTGGTAAGACCTTTCCTGACCATTTTATTTTAAATTGCCACCCTCCCCTACTTTAGCATGCCATGTTCCTTCCTTGCTTTATTTCTCTTAGTCTTTATCCAGCTGACATATTGCATATTTTAATTAATTATCTGTTTTTAGTCCACCTCTCCCAGCTAGAATATAAGATCTATGAAGACAGGAATTTTTTACTTATTTTTTCCCCCACTCTACTCTCTCCACAGGTCCTGGGACCGTGGTGAGTATAGCGTAGGCTCTCAATAAATATTTTTAAAATGACAAATCAGTGCATACATTCCTAGAAGAAGCTCAAAGTGTTCCTGAGAGGGACAAGAACTCTTATTTCATCTTCCTTAATGGTCCTTCTAATGACACAAGGATTCATTTCCCTGTCTTTTAAGGAAGTTGAGCCAAGGACTAAGAAGAACAGAAATCCATGTGAGGTATAATAAAATGTATTAGAAGATGGGAGAGCAGTGGATGGGGTTCGGGACACACCATCCCAAAATACGGCACCTTGGAATATTGAATATTTTAAGCTGAAGGAATTTGAGAAACAGCAGGCACCGGGAAGACTCTCTGACCTTCCCCTGAAGCAGATCACAAACCCTCATGAGAGAAATGCCCTACCCCCTCATCCCCCAGGAAAGGGGCGTCCTTAACTCAGCAGACAGAGGAATGCCAAGATGAATCCAAACAAACAGGCCTTGCTATGTTTCCTCAGTTTATTACCCTCTCAGTTCATACCCTTTGTCCTGACACATCTTTCCATGACTCTCCGCTCTTCATCAACCCTCACATAAAAACACTCAGGTTTAACCACTTCTTAGGGTCTTCATTTCTCATGAAGGCTCATGTCACATAAAACTTAGGTTAAATAAATTTGTATGCTATTCTCTTGTTAATCTGTCTTTTGTTACAGAGCCCCAGCTGAGAACTTAGAAGGGAAGATGGAAAAGATTTTTTCCCTCCCCTACACACTGAAATTAGATTTTTTAAAAAATGTAAAACTACCACAGCTGCATTTTTTAAAAAGATTTTATTTATTTATTTATTTATTTATTTGAGAGAGAGAGCACAAGCAGGGGGAGGGGCAGAAGGAGAGGGAGAAGCAGACTCCCCACTGAGCAGGGAGCTCAATGTGATGTGCGGCTCAATCCCAGGACCCTGAACTGATCATGAACTGAGCTGAAGGCAGACGCTTAACCAACTGAGCCACCCAGGTGCCCCCACAGTTGCATTTTTAAAATATTTGCTATTTCCTCTGCTGACCTAACCAACAGTCTAGGCTCTAAGGATCTCTTATCCCAGATGAGCATACCTACCTTTTCCAGGGATTAAGCAAAAACAAGAACAAACGAAAATAACCATTTTTATTTACAAAATGATAGCACTGAGAAAATGGGAGGAAGAGGCAAAGAAGGAAATCCTCAGCACCTAAGTTAATGGAGGTCCTCACTGCTCGGAACTGAGCCAGGTGTACCCTTATCTGGGTTCAGTTGCCAGTTCCTGCCCCTGATGCTTTGAACCCAGAAGAGGCCTCCCTCTCCGGTTTGTGCTCACCAACAATGAAAACATGTCTTGTCCCCTACATTCTAAGTGCCTGCCGGATGCAGACCATGCATGCTGATGCTTCCTTGTCTCCTTCAGTCCCTGCCTCAGAACAGATGCCTTGCATGTATTTATTGAGTGATTCCAATTGAAATAGGAGTTATAAACAATGACATTAGTCATGCTGCCAGCACAAATCCACAGGCATTCAGGAGGTCTAAAAATATTTAAGCCCTCGTGGCCTGTGGAAATTATTGTTATACTTCAGGCCCAACTCAAATATCTGCTCTGCTTGGAAGCCTTTCCTGAATGACCCCAATGTCTTCTCTGAACGCTGTGCGCACCCCTCTTTAGAGCTAAATGTTTGTGAGTTTGCTCCCTTTCTGTTCTGTGAACCTCTTCTGGACAAAAATAACATTTATGTACATCTGTGTGGCCTGTCCCTAACGTCATGCCTGGTGTAGAGGAAGTCATCAATAAGTAGTATTTATTGAACTTTTCTGATTGCCTCTGCTACCTACCTCTCCCTCCTTCCTCTGTTCCTTCCGCCCAGTTTTCCTTCCTTCTTTCCCCCCTTCTAGGATCTAAACCTAGAACTTTCAATGGACTCTTCAAGAAGCTGAGTCATGCAAGTAAATGCCTACTAGGATTTGGTCAACTTCCCAGGAATCCTTTTTCTATCTCCCTAAACATATTATCCCTTAGTCTATTTCCATCCCTTTACCCAAATTGATGGTTCTTGGAATATGGATTCTTTAACATCAAATACAAAATTGTGTGTGTGTGTGTGTGTGTGCATGTGTGTGTGGAAAGAGTCCAAGGAGTCTGTGAGCCTTGCCTCCCCAAGGAAGTTAAGAACCACAGGTCTAGATACTTTATTTTATTAAAACATAAAAGATGAATTCATTTTAATAAAATAAATACAAGGATGTGAGAAAAGATAAAAATCATTTAAAATGCTTTCACAGTTTTCAAAGCACTCATCTACCCAGAGGCGAGGCATCAAGGGGACTCTTTTGTAGTCAAATGTGGAATAGTGACTGGAGCTACTGTTCATCATATCAGCATATCAAATCTACTCTTGAAAACTGCACAGAGTTGTGATAAGCTGTGTCCTACATTCCAGGGAATGTGCAATACTCTCAACAAGATGACAGAATCAGGGTTTTATCCAGAAACAAATTATCTTTGTTTGCTGCTGATCTGCCGAAGTTCAAGTTTCTTGGGTTATGTGGACTTGGAAGGCATTTCTCTTTTGAAAAAGGAAGTGCACCACTGCTGCCTCAGACAGATGTGGGTTTTTGGTGGGTGTGTGCCTGATACATATGTGCCAAGTCCAAGAAATCATTTTGAGCAATTATGAATAATGATCTTGGATGCCTTGTATTCAATAGTCTGTGCAACCACTGGCATCTTACTTCATATGAACTTCCTAATACCCTACACTCCACCCAACACTCCTGGCAGGTTGGTTATTAGCCATTCAGAGCTTTAATTAAAAGGAGCCCAAGACATAAGATCACAGACTCTCTTTAGTGGACAGCCCTACTTCAGAGATAAGCAGAGGAAAGAAATTGCCCATGCCAAATGAAGGTTCCTTTCTCTTAGTTAAAGTGTACAGTTAAGGAAGGTCATGTAGATGAGAGTGCATTCATTTTCAAGAAACACCAGAGAAATGCTTTCTCACCCAGCAAAACCAGAGGATGGCGCTCTAACCACAAGAGTGTTGATAAAGTAGAAGGATCTAGGTCTGAAGGGCCAGGGCACTTGGATTGGGACCCCGTCTTCCTTAACCAATTAAGTGGTCTTGGTAATCATTTGACCTCTAGCAATAATGGCCACCATGAACTGAGTAAAAGTTTATCTATTGTTATCACATTTTATCCTCAAAAGAGGCTGAAGAAAAAAAAGTGTTGACTTCCATTCTATAAAGAAGGAAACTAGGATGATATGAAGTTAGGTAATTTGTCCAACATCCTAGCTAATATGTGGGGAGCATGGTTTCTATCTAACCTCAAAGTTTATATTCTAAGCTACTACCTTCTACTGCTTCTTCCCAAAGAGTAATCAACAAATATTTATGCTTCTGGAGTTTTCTTCATGTTTTTCTTCTAAGCAGATGGTCATAATAATAAGACCTACCTTTTTGTACATGAGTATATACTTATATTTGGTCAGGTTCTGTGCTAAATAAGATGTTTTCTCAGAGATACTAATGAAGAAGGCATTATTATCCTTGTATTGGTCAGTGTTCTCTAGAGAAATAGAACCAATAGGGTGTGTGTGTGTGTGTGTGTGTGTGTGTGTATATATATATATATATATGGAACTGGCTCACGTGATTACAGAGGCTAAGAAGCCCCAAGGTCTACAGTCAGCAAGGAGGGTTAATGAATGGTATACTTTCCAGTCTGAATCCAAGCCTGAAGGCAGGAGAAGACCAATGTGTTAGTTTGAAGACAATCAGGTGGTGGGGTGGAGGGCAGCAAATTCTCCTTTATTCAGCCTTTTTGTTCTATATAAGCCTTCAACAAATTGAATGAAGCCCACCCACATGAGGGAGAGCAATCTGCTTTATTCAGTCTACCAATTCAAATGTTAATCTCATCCAGAAACACCCTCACAGACATACTCAGAATAGTGTTCAACTAAATGTTTGGGCACCTGAGGACACAGTCAAGTTGATACATAAAATCACAATCACAGTCCCCCCAATTATCTGTTAACAAAAGAGGAAGATGAGGTTCTAAGGAAGTTGTCTGATGCCATCTAGCTGGTGGGAGGGACATGCAATATGCAAACATTGGTTGCTAAAACCTAGTTTCCTGTTGGCTCTTCCTTCCTCCTATCCATACCCGTTTGAGAAGGTTTTATCCTTCTTGATAGTGGCAAGAAATGGGGAAAGTAATCAGGGGAGACAGTTATGTAATTCCTAGTAACCCAAGTAAATTTCCAAAGCCATGGGGTATGGATTATGAGCTCTGTCATCTACCTGTCCTACAGTTTCCTTCCTTGAAGTGATGGCTCCAAGTGGAACAGGTAAGGTATTAAGGAATCACCAACATACACCTACTTCAATAATATCAGAATGAGATGAAACAAGAGATTAACCATGAGAGTCTCTGGCTCCCATTTATTTATAACCCCAGTCCATATCCTCATGATCTCATCCTTTATCTACTGCACATATATCTCAACTTTGTAAACTGTATTCTAATACTTCCTCCAATATGGAGTTAATTAGGTCATGTGGTAGTCTGCACCTAATTATTGTTTACTTCACTTGCATTTGTTTTCATAATATCATTAACATGAGGAGGGTGCTCATACCTGGGGCAACTAGGAGCGATACCAGCATTGCTCAGTCTTTTCAACTCAGTTGGAGCTATTAGTGTCCAACAATGTTCTTGGCTTACACTTGGAGTCACAAAAATTTAAACACTCCGTAGTGCTTTTTGTTTTTTAAAGATTTATTTATTTATTTGAGAGAGAGAGAGAGAGAGATTGCGAGCAGGGGGAGGGACAGAGGCAGAGGGAGAGGGAGAGGGAGAGAATCTCAAGCAGACACCCCGCTGAGCATGGAGCCCAATGCGGGGCTCCATCCCAGGACCCTGACATCATGACCTGAGCCAAAATCAAGAGTCAGCCACTGGCCACTTAACTGACTGAGCCACCCAGGCACCCCCTCTGTAGTGGTTTTTGTATTTGTGAGTTTCTACCAATACCTCTAATTAATTTACTAACAATTCTTTCTACTTTGTCCAATTAAACCCAATGTATTTTTCTTCTCCAATGCAATACCTTTCCTTCTATGTTATTCAGCTCCAGAATTTAACCTTTCAGCCTCTTCAAGTGGAAAACCATGATAGTAATACCTGTCCTGCTGACTCCATGGGGTCATGAAACATGCATGCAATACCTGGACTTCTACGTTTATTTTTTTCATAATTTAATTTTAATTTTGTCTAAATAATACATAGCAATGTTTTTTTGTTCTGTTTTGTTGTGTTTTTTTTTAAAGATTTTATTTATTTAAGACAGAGAGAGAGAGAGAGAACGCACAAGCTGGGGGGAGGGGCAGAGGGAGAGGATGAAGCAGACTCCCCACTGAGCAGGAAGCCTGATGCAGGGCTCGATCCCAGGACCCTGGGATCATGACCTGAGCTAAAGGCAGATGCTTAACCAACTGAGCCACCCAGGGGCCCCAATACATAGCAATGTTTTTAAAGCTCAAATAATTACTATGATACCTATAAAGAGAAAGAAACACTCTACAACTGATTCTCATTCCCCTTAGGCAAACAACTTTTAATTTTCCTTTAGTGTTTTTCCTTGTTTGCTTGTTATTTACCTCCATTTTTGCAAACAACCATGCTTTTTAGGCATCTGGCCAGGTAAAGTCTCTACGGGTCTCATGACTCAGTTTGCAGGCTTGTATGTATTTCTTCTATTTTCTGTATGGTTCTTCACTCTATATCCACACCCCAGCTCTGTCATATACCCAACTATGAAGCCTCTTTGTTCCAACCTTTCCGGAGAGTAAACTTCTTATCTTAAACAGGAAGAAATATGCAAGATAATGAAAGGTTCTAATGATCCAAACAAGGCTCATCAAACTGTAGCCCACAGGCCAAATCTGACCTGCCACCTGTGCTTTGTAAATAAAGTTCTGTTGGAACAGTCATGTCCATCATTTAAGTATCATCTGTGGCTGCTTTTGCATTGCAAGTACAATAGTTGTGACAGATACATGATGTACAAAACCTAAAATATTAACTATCTGACCCTTTACAGAAAAAAGTTTTCCAGCCCCTAAACCATACTTAAACACACTTTTCAGTCAGTCCACCTATTTCTAACCCATCTTGCACTACTAACTTCAAAATTACCCTGTGACTTCTATTCCTGAAACTTTCCAGGAATCTGTGGGACAGTATGAATCAACTTACTTCTTATCAGCATTTCACCATGACATGTACCTGATTTTGGTTTTCTCTTCTCCGATTTTTCAGTTATCATTTTCTTCATCTTCCAAAGAAATTGTTGATATCTCTGCTGCTATTTTACCTCACATTCTCCTTGTTCCTAAAGGTTAATGTTTGGGTTTTTTTTTTCTTCTCTTACTGCCATTTTTGTGGGGTTCAGGAGTTTATCAGTTGGTACTTTTCAGAAAAGTATAAGCCACTCAGGTATTTCAAGCAGAAAGAATTTAATTTGGAAATATCTATGTTTAGAACGCTGTGGTAAGGGATAGCATTTCAAAGATCAAGTGAAGCCTCTGCTTGTTCTCAGGTTCATCATTAGCTTTCAGAGGCAGGAAGTTGCAGGAAGCACTGGAAGCCATCTGCGTGATCGCTGATTTTACGACCCTGAGTTAGGTGTGACACTGCAAACCACCTAGAGACTGGAGACCCACTGAGGCTCCATCTCTGCACGTTCTTGCTAAAGGACCTATAAAATCATGTCTGTCTCTTTTCTACCTTCCACCTAGGCTCACAACACTCTCGCAAGGGATTCTGTTAACTGTGTTTGAGGGGGTGGGGGTGTGGGGAGGCTCAGAAGGGGAATGGTGCTGCATTACTAGCAGACAGCTAGCGGAGATGAGCGAGTGATTTCAATTTGCCATATTTAATTTTTCCACCCACCCCCACCTTTTCCTCTCCACCATCAAGGTTTCTGTAAAGCCATTGCTGTCCACTAAATGAACACTGCATTCTAGGTCTGCAGACACAGGTGGGATTCTTACTGTGGTGTGACCTTGGGCAGATCATTCAGCCTTGGCTTCCCCTGGTCAGATGGGGAGAAAAAAAAAAAAAAAGAACTACTTTACGAATGCTGTGAAGAGAAATAAGATAGTGCATGTTAAATGTTTAATAAACTGTAAAATGCCACGCAAAATGAAAGTAGAACTATGTAGACAAATTAATTCTGGCTTATGTTTCTGACTCCAAAGAATAGCAATGTACGTCTCCTGGGAATATGTCTACTTGTCAATCTCGTCTTGGACTTCTTTTTATCTATTCTTTTTTTTTTGTAAAAAAAAAAAAAGCTATCTCAAACCCTAAATGTAGCAAAATGTCACCACTATACTACATTTATTTCATTCTTCATCAGCCTATGGCAGATGTTCTGACAGATAATGAGAACCCTGAACAGCTCTAAGACTTGAGCAAAAGTTGCTCAGATTCTACTTTTTATTACAAAGCCTTGTTTCTATGCAGAGGCCTCAAGGTTACAAGGTATCATTATTTTTATAATTCCAACTGAGGTTTCTTACTGGCAATATCAATCTCAAGTCTTAAGTATATGTTACAGCCCAAAATAAAATCTGTTAATAATCTGTAGTGAAATAATAAAAACCAGCACTTTCACTAATTTGAAAATAGTTCCATTCTTCTCTTTTTAAAGCTAATTTTCTGCCTTGGTTAGAACTTCTAAGAAACTAGAGTGTATTAAAATATGTAGCAGGATGATGACCCAATGGAGATTAAATTTGTTTTATGTTCACTCTTCTTTAGATGGATGGGCCAGAAAACTATGTTGGAGTCATGGAAGGTGGATTCTCTTAGAAAGATGAAGATAGAAGTCTTTTAAATCACTGAAAATAACTTTATTCAGAAGTGTGAGCATAGGGTCATTAGTCTATTATCAAAAAGAAGGAAAGAAGGCATATTCAAAATGTGTATGCTTTCAGAATTTAAAAGGAAAAAAGTCCCAAACCATGAGAAGATCCTTGGAGGGGAAGAAAATAGGGTGGTAATTCTGCGTTCACATGAAGGCAGATGCATGAACAACTTCTTAGATCCTCTGGCAAGGCTTATGCCCCAGGACAGAGCTTCCCAAAGTATGGTTCATTGACCCTTGGGGACAGGCAGTCCATGAGATCAAAACTATATTCAGTAAGACATTATTTGCCCCCTCCCCTTATTTTTACATTTGCCCACATGGTGCAAACATCATGGTGGGACAAACTGCTTACTCCTAAGCATGAATCAGGGCTGTGCACCAGACTAGTGGTACTTAGGATAGTCTTCATAGCTACATGCTTACGTTATGAAAATGCCAGTTTTATTTAGTAATGCCTTGAATGAGCTTATAAATTAATATCTTTATTAAACATTGACCCTCAGGTACATGTCTTTTTAACATTCTGTATGACAAAATGGGAAATACTCACAAAACATATCTACTGCCTACTGAAGAGTGATGAATATCTGAGAGAAAAGCACTTTGTGATTCTTTGATTTGCTAGTTGAACTAGTTGCTTTTGTTTTGGAATACCATCTTTGCTGGAAAGAATGACTGACAAACAATAGTTACTTTGACTTGAGCAGTTAATGGATATTTTCTCAAAAATTAATGAACCTAGGGGGTGCCTAGGTGTCTCGGTTAAACATCCAACTCTTGATCTCAACTTAGGTCTTGATCTCAGGTTGTGAGTTCTTAAAAAAAAAAAAGAATGAGCCTAGGGTGACTCGTCCAGGTTTGCCAGGGACTTCCCTTGTTTTAGTGCTGGAACTCTAGAACTTTCCTGGGAGCCCCTCAATCTTGAGCAAAGTGGAATGGTTGGTCACCCTAAAGGAACCTGCCATTTCAAGGAAAATACTGACAATATTTTTTGTTGATGATAAAATTTTGAGCTTTCAAGCAAAAATTGCAATTTTGGAAAACTTGTATTGACCATTGTGAACCTGACAACTTTCCCAAACTTAAAGACTTAAAAAAAAAAAAAGACTTTTTTGACAAGATGAAAGTGATATTAATAAATGTGATATTTTATACTGTATAATGAAATACTGTAAACATTTGGAAAATCTGCATATCTCCGTGAACCAACACTTTCCAAGTGGCCAATGCATGATGTTATAAAGTTTCGCATGGATAAAACACCCATTTAAAGTCCAAGAGAAATCAATGAATTTTAATATAACAGAGTATAGTTATTGCAAATAGTAGGTATAATGGTGGAGGTGTCTGAGCTCCAGTGCTTCAAAAGTCTTAGTCATAACTCTAATGGGAATGTGTAAGGGACACCAAATTAACTTAGGGAAAGAGCCATCTTTCCCTCAAAATTGATAAACACATGCTTCTCTGTCTTCTTTGTCAAGTTACTTCTGTGATGACATTACTGAAGACTGTAGGCTTGCTACTTTAAGGATTGCACAATGTGAAGGAAGCTTAAAAACATTTTGTCTTGTCCTTTGGAAATAGAAAGAGTAAATTCATTTCCTCCCTTATCTTCTACTTCAACTGCCTTGCCAGTCTTCAATCCTGGATCAACCCAAACTTCTACTTTCTCTGCCCCTACTCTACAACTGCTGAGTATAGCCACAGATGATCTCATAACTATGCCAATTGGCATGATGAGCAATGGACAGTTTGGAAGACCAGCTGTGCTCACAGGCTCTTCAGCAATTCCTTACTTTGCTCCTTGTTAGAAACCTTTCTCATTCACATTTGGCTGTTTTAAATCAGTATCCTTCTATTTTATGACAGATTTTTTTTAAAGGTAAGTTCTACACCAGTGTTTCAAGCAGATACTATATTCAGCAGAACTCAGTTAACTAGGTTGGTGAAAAAGAATCCTAAGGACACCTATTTTTGGGAAACACTGGACCAAACAAAAGGAGGTAGATTTCTTTCTGCGGGAACTCTAAGTGGGACTTCACCAGGCTAACATGCATGAAGGCACTAAGGAGGGCAAAATGGCTTCCAAATTTCTGACTACATAATTCTTTGTTTGCAGAGCATCTAAGTGACTTGCGTTCTATAGTACACACCTGGGGAAGTATTTATTCCCTCTGGCCAACCCTACTTTTATTTCTCCTAATTATTTGCTTTCTAAATCAGTAATGGCTTTCTAATCACTTCCGGTTAAGTGTTTGTAGCCCTAATATTCAGTATAGCATAATGGTGAAGCACATGGATGGTAGAATCAGACATCCTAGGTTGGAATCCTGGCTTAGGCACTTACTAGTTGTGCGAGCTTGAGAAAATTACTTAACCCCTTTTTGTGTTATAATTCTCATTTTAAAATGGGAACAATGATTGTACTTATTTATATTGTAAAGATTAAATGAAACATATATAGAGTTTTTAGAACATGGTAAATACCGTAAAAGTGTTAACTATCATAATTATCTATTTGATATAGTTAGCTTTTGGAGAGGAGAGACCAGTCTTATTCATTTTTATATCCCTTTTCCATCGCACAGTTCCTGGTACAAAATAAGAACCAAAAAAAGATTTTTTTTAAGATCTTATTTATTTATTTGACATAAAGAGAAAGAGAGCACATGCAGGGGGAGTGGCAGGCAGAGGGAGAGGAAGAAGCAGGCTCCCCGCTGAGCAGAGAGCCTGATGCGGGGCTCGATCCCAGGACTCTGGGATCATGACCTGAGCCGAAGGCAGACGCTTAACCAACTGAGCCACCCAGGTGCCCCAGAACCCCCCAAAAATCTTAATCAATAATAATACCTACCATTCTTACAGAGTTTTACAATTTACAGTATACTTTTGCATATATTAACCCATAGATTATTACAAAATCTTACTAGAGAGCCAGAGTAAGAATTAATATCTCTGTTTTGCTCTAAGGATGAAAAAGAGAAGCAACAAAATGAAATAAAACAAAATGAAATTAGACAATTTCCCCAAGATTACACAGGTTAATAAGTGGCAGAATTAGAACTAAGACTCTGATTTTGGACAATTATCTAACACTCCATCTAGCACTCCCTGAAAAAAATATTATAGAAAGTATTGAGACATCCCAATGTGACAAAACAATGTTCTGTTTTAGACAAAATTATTGCCATTGAAAAAATAATCTGACTTTTAATTTCTTAAATGTGTATCGTTTACTTGAGATAGAAGAGTCATCTAGCATAAAAATTATTTTAAACAATAAGAATAAACAATTTCAAGATGGCATTTGGTTCTGAACAAAGAATGGCAATTTGAGTTTTATTTGGCATGTGAGGCAGAAAGGCATAAAAGATGAATTACAGTCTCATTCTCTGAGTATAAATGGAATGTCCCAAATCAAACTGCTCTTTTGAATTCTATGAAGAAATTTAGAAACAAATTAACCATGTGGAATATCAATAAATGCACTTCTGGTGAAGGGGCTGAATTTCTGGGCTGAGGGACATAGAGACGTGAGAAATCACTGCTTGTTAGAACGGGCAGGATGCTCTAGTATGTTGCCATTTTGTTTGTGAAGCATTATCCAGCCAATATCATATCTGTCAGCCCCTATCTGTCCATAGAGAAGGGTACTTAACATTCTATAGAACACTTGGTTATATGCTGTTTTCCCTTTGAACCAAATTAGCCCTTTCTCCTCCACCAGCTTGTTAAGTATTCATCTTGAGATTTCCCCTGGTCTCCATCCTCACCATTTTCTCTTGGCCTTTCTGGACTCTGACCGAAAAGTACTACCAGATGTGAGACACAGCGGCTGTTTGGGCCATCCTGCCAATCCTGATGCCTACATCCTGATTCTGGACTCTTCACCTTACCTACTGGTCGTCTGGGATGTGCTGAACATGGGCTTGGTTACTTTTATCTATCTATCATCTATCTATCTATCATCTATCTATCTATCTATCTATCTATCTATCTATCATCTATCTATCATCTATCTATTTTTAATGTTATTTATTTATGCATACATAAATACATACATATATAGCAGTTAAGATACTTTGTTCTATGCCAGGGGTTGGCAAACTATGGCCTATAGGCAAAATCTGACTTATAACCTATTTTTGTAAGATGAGTATTAGAATACAAACATCTTCATTTTTGTGCTGTCTGTGGCTACTTTCACACTATAATAAAAGGAGTTTCTTATTTGCAACACAGACTGTATGGCCCACAAACCTTAAAATATTTAATATGTAGACCTTTAAAGAAAAACTTTGCTGACCACTCTACTATACTAACAGAAACCCCGATGTGGTATTTTGTTCATATTGCTTCTGTCTTTCTTGACCTTCCAGCCAGGCCCAATACCACCCACAGCTGTCCTGGCCTGCCCTATCCAGAGATGACAACCCATTTGTTGGCTATCACTGATGACTAGGTAGCAGGGATCAATTAACTTTCTAATCTACCTCTGCTCAGTCCCATCAATCTTGATGGAATCTCTTCCATCAAGAGGAAACAGATTTCCTCTTTATGGAATAAGCTCTCCTGAGGTACCCAACTCAGGATATCTCCCTTGGGCAATACCCATGACTTCTAATTTTTTTTTTTTCCTCAGTCCTCTCCTGGTTTCTGAAAACTCTTGACCTTGGAGGAATTCTCAGAAAAAAAGCATTATAGTATCTCAAGTGCCACTATGGGTGTGAATGATTGAAGGCCAGTTTGATATGTTAGCTTTTCTAAGGTAGTCGTGCTTTAAGAGAGTTTATTGTCTATGAAAAGTAATGGTCCATTTCAAAGAGGATGTTCTTAGTTCAAGAGGGAACCTCCTTAGCATCCTTTGGATTTCATTAAAAAGCAACCACTTGCTATTTTATGTGTAATGACCTACCTATCACCAAGACTTCTACCAACATCCTCAGTGTGGCCATTAAATCAGCCTTGATTCTTTCCAAACTTCATCTCCTACCAAGGGAATACACTGTTCACTTCTACATCCTTTCCACTTAACAATCCTCTTTTCCTAGCAGGAACAAGCTACCCATTTCTGTCCATGAACTGATGCACCTCATCTTAAAGTTGTTTAGAACTTGCTTCTCCCAGATGACATACACTAGATGTAAGATTCTTATGGTTAGGAACCCTTTATTATTAAGCTTCGAATCTTCATGGGCAAATACAATGTCCAGGAATGAAAACAAATAATCCTCACCAATTCAATGTACTCTTCCATGTCCTTGAACATGTTCAAGCATACCAGTACATTCATTCTCAGCTCTCCCTGCTTCACCATCTCCATTCAGTGCCGTTCTTCGCAATTCAAAATTGGCAATGGAAGAACCACATCTCTTGTACTTGTAAGGTGAATTATTTCAGAAGTGCTTTTCATTCATTTTGAACATCTTGGTATTTTCTTTATGATAAGGTTATATATAAGTCTTCTCGAAGGAGATTTCCAAGCATTCTGTTTCCTTTTTATCACACTTCTCTGTTTAATACAATGCTTTAAACACAGTTCATGTTCTTCTAGCCTAAGATCTATCTTAAAATCACAAGTTTGACTGAAATGTTTCAAAGATGTCTCTTCTATCAAAAAATGACTCATTTCATGACACTTCTGGTGATATCACACACTCTTTGTAGAGCATTATTCTTTGTATTGTGTAAGGTTTGTCCTAGAACCAGGACAACTGCCTCCTAATACCTCTAGTTGCTTCCAACTTTAATACATTATCCACATGGCCACCAGAGCTATCCTACTAAAGCTGAAACAGGTTGGAATGCCATGACCCTTCATATCTACTTAACCAAATACCAGTTCTTCAAGAATCATCTCAAATCTCCATGAAGTCTTCCTAAACTTTCTTATCAAAATGAATTTCCTTGTTCCCTAAACTCCACAGCACCGCACATCTTCATGACAGCAGATTTGAAATTCTGAAGGAATATACATACATACATACATAGGGACCAATAGCCAAATAAAAAAGAAGGTGTCAATCATTAATTGAGCCCTATGCTCTAATTCAGAACTATGGTAGTACTTGGTTGGAGCTTGTAGACTAGTCTCTGGGCCTACGGAGGGCCTCTCTCAAGTAAGTCTCAATAGAACTTCTAAGTAGGTAATGAGGAGAAAGCATACTGGCAAGACAGTGGGGATCCCTTGTGGCAGGTCTTGGCTCAAAACCCTCTTCAACCTAACCCCCGGTCACAGAGAGAAATGAGAAAGTGGAAAAGGGTCTGAGGTATATGCATGACAGTTTAACACAAAATAAACCTACCATCTAGCAAATGAGATCTAATCGATATCTTGGCATCTCGGCATGACATCTCGTGATCCTACCAATACTATCAGTATTTTCTATCTTAGGATTAAAGAAGGAGTGGGCATATGACCTGACCAGAGGGGACAGAAATTTAACCCTTGCTCTTCTATTTTCCATCTTTCTATCCTGTTAACCCGTGGGAATTTATAGCCAAAGCAATTTTCCATGACAGGCCTGACTGCCTCCTTGGAGAAGAAAACAAGGTAATATCAGGAAAGTTGGGCTCCCATGACATTTACCTCAGTTTCTTTGTGCTCCAGGAACTAGAGCCAATGACATTTTACTTGTTGCTCTCACAAGTTGCTAAAAGTGAGAGAAACAGGACATTAATTAAGTTAGCTCCAAGATCATACTATATCCTGGGCAATATTTAACTGCCATTCTACTTCCCATCTCAAGTTATACCCACTATATATTGGGATAATATCATTTAAAGTTTATGAACCTTCTCTTCTCTAATATTTATTGAGCTTAATCCCAGTTTATATTCAGAAGTCGTCCTGAGCTTTGGCATTTAATCAGGTGTTCTGGAGGTTACACAATGATCATTGCATGACAGCAAGGCTCAAGCCATACCCTGTGAGAGGTATACCAGTATCTTAAGTTTGAGTCCCCTCCTATTCAACTTCCCCAGAAAAATTAAATACCATTGATAAAAAACACCTGTTCTGGTTGTCCCAAAGTTATCAGAGTCCCATAGAAAATAATTTCCCCAAACTTTTCTTTCTCTTAGTCATTTAATTAGACATAGCCAGAGATTACTTCACTCAGATGTTTGCTCCACCTTCATATTAGAATTGTTTATGGATATGTCTCTCTCTCTAATTACACTAGACATTCATAGAGGGCAGGGACTATTTTATTTATTTTGGTACTCCTCAGAGACCTGGCATGGTACCTTCATTTGGTGGGCACAAGGTACACAGCTGTCAAGGAGATAATGCAGGAGGTTTTCTTTTCTTCTTTTTTTTTTTTTTTGCAGGAGGTTTTCAATTGTTAAGTTGAACTCCCTAGATTTGGTCTAATGCTTTTACCACTGTGGAACTGCAGTCAAATTCTTGAGAACTTTGGAAATGAGATGCTTTCCCATCTGAGGTAAGGTTTCTTCATCATCACGAACCATGTGATCATTGGCTCTATCGGCCATCAAAAAGATCCAGAAGGTTCCAGGGATCAGATACAGCACCACAGGGATCAGAACCAGACCCCAACCCAGTGACGTGCTGGAGAGTGGCTAGAAAAAGAGGGAAAAGGGGTGCCCAGCCATAAACAAGATTGTTATTGTGTGCTTTTATGCTTTGAAAAGAACAATAGCAAGGCTTGAGTCATTCCAGAAATGATGCCTGATTTGATGGAAATTTCAGCTCTCCAATTTATTCCTTGTAGATACCTGTGGAAAAAAATTACCCCAAGACTTAGTGGCTTAGAACAACATGTATTATGTCACAGTGTCTGTGAGTCAGGAATCCAGGTGCAGCTTAGCTGGGGCCACTGGCTCAGGATGTCTCACAGGCAGTAATCAAAGTGTCAGCCTGAGTTGTACTCATCTCAAGGCTCTACTGGTGAAAGAGCTGCTTCCAAGCTCAGTCACATGGTTATTGGCAGGATTCAGTTCCTTGCTGGTTGTTGGACTGAGGGCTTCTGTTCCTCTGGCTGTTGGCTGGAGGCCACCCTCAGATCCTTGCCACTTGAGCCTCTCCATAGATTAGCTCCCAAGGTGGCAGCTGGCTTCATCAGAGCAAACAAGCAGGCAGTACCAGAGAGAGTACAAGTGGGACAGAAGTCACCATCTCTTTGTAAACTAATATTGGAAGTAACATCCCGTCCTTTCTGCCATATACTATTCATTAGAATTGAGTCACTGCACTCAAGGGGAGGAGATTACACAAGGGCAGAAAACCAGGAGGCAGAGATAATTAGGGGCCATTTCAGAAGCTGCCTACCATATCCACATTCAAGTGTAAATATGTGCCTACAGCATTTAGCCTACTTCAAGTGCCCTATCCCTTTCTTGCTCGTCTTATGCTATCAGGACCAAGATCAAATACCAGGCACTTTTAATAGCCATGCTGGAACCTCTTCTGCTTCCACAGCCACAGTAAGGCTAACATTTCATTCCATCAGCCAAACCATCATGCCAAGGAGCTGTCGTGCATTATTTCTTTTTAGATTTTGGAGAACTTTAAATGTTTAAATGTTTTAGTCTCCGGTTCAAAGCACGTTCATGGTTTCCATTGGAGAACAGAGTTGCAAACACTGCTAAAATAGAGGCTTTAACATCAATATTATTTTCATTAAGTTTTTCTTCACGAGCAAGAGTAGGTAGCAGTGGTCGCCTATGAGTTTCTTTTTGCATTTTTTGATTACATATGTTGTATTCCTTCTTATGCAGGGCAAAAACCCAAAAATCTCTATATGTGGAAATCCGTCTCCACCAAAACGAAGATTTTATTCCAAAGTGTTATATAGAAAGTAATGCTTCTGATAGAGGCCTTTGTGTTTGCTTGCTCTCTTCAGCACAATGAAATGAAGATTAATTTTACTGCAACCTAAGCCCAAAATAATACTAATATTCCTTCCATTGCATTGCTTCCCACAGAGCCACACAATGAAAGCCCCTCATGCTCACATCCTCCGTGCTATCTCACAACTGACTGAAAGGGACTGTCTGAGCTCATATTAATGCCAGTTTCCAATTCCTAGGCCACCCCTAATAATCTTCTTATGATATATTATGATATATTAGTCCTTTAGCAACAGCCCCCCAAAGAGCAGAGAAGTAAAGGAAGTCAGCGCTGGGATATAAGGAAGGACTTCCAAAATGTCTTTGACTCACCTACTGAAAGATTATTTGGAAAGGATGAATAATCATCACAATAAGCCAGTTCACTTCTTCACAGATCAGTCCCTCCATTGTCCCAACCTAATTAGAGTAATTTGTATTTAAGGCAATATTGATTTTGCATAATGGTTTTCCCTTGTTATTACACACATGACAACATTCTCCTTACTTAACCTGGACAACAATCTTGTTGACTGATGTGCAGAAACTCTTGCTCAGAAGTCTACTGCTGGCACTGAAGTCTCAAGAAGAGAAGAGTTCAAGTTGCTGTTCATGGTGTTATCGAATATGTAAATAAACCAAGGAAATAGCTGAGGGCCAAGAAAGGAAGGGCTGCATTTCTCTGACCTTGTTGGAAATGTGCTGTGGGACTCCAATGCTCAATTAAAATAAGTTTTGTCGGTTTTCCTCTTGGCTGGGGACCTCCTGTGCTCACTGAATGGTAATGCTGGCCCATCCCGGGGACAGGTAAAATTGAAAAGTCTCTTTATTTCCATAGGCTTAGGCCAAACCCCTCAGAACAGGCTATTCCAGAGCTGAGCTGGAGCAGGGCTAATGCCCCGGTTGGCAGCTCATGCGCAGCCCCTCCTTGACGAGCCAGCCGCCGCTCTTACCCACTTCAGCTGTCTTTTAAAAGCCTCGTTCTCACAAAAGACAGAGCTGGTCTCAAGGGCCTGGGAAAATAGAAAATTCTCACACTGTGATGGGAAACACTGTCAAGACCTGAAACTCTGTAGTGAAGCATCAGACACCAGTGTGTACTCACAGATAAAGTGAGGGGATGGGTCTGTGTGGGAGACACAAGAACCACAAAATTAAAATAGACCAGGAAGCTGGAATTTAAAATGTTGGAGAAGCAACCTGGACCGATTCACTCTTCAGAGAGTGTCCAGCCGATATTCTAGTCATTTATGAACTAGGGTGAACTTTTTCTTCTCTTCTCCTTGGCCTCAAGTAGAGTCTCAGGATGTGTGCGTGATCTCTAAGCCTGATCCCCCCGACATTTTTGCTAGGGGTCAGAAAGGAGATTGACTCCTTCGCGGGGGAAAGGAATATTAAATGTGAAATGTTAGAGTTCTTGCTCATTTCTGGTGTTCAGTTTTCTGGTTTGAGTGGGCGCTCCATCCGATCAAATCCAGAGCCCTGAGAAAGCGTACCACTTGAAATGGTTGTATCAGATTGTTTTAGGTATTCATATTTATATCCATCTTGAGAGACTGACAGTTTGCATCAATCCGCCTATGTATTTATGTAGTTCTTATCAGCAAAGCACTCTGAAACTCCAAGGATAAAGACAATGTATTCTACCCACACCAGGCGATTAGGATGAGTTGTCCCTGCTGATTGATGGAAAAGTGAGAAACGTCATAGACAATGCCTTACTTTTGGACAAATGCCCTTTAAATAGATTTTAAATTATATAAAAAGCAGGTTTCAAAATCATATTAATATACATGACAATGCATCACACAGCAAAGAGAGTGTTTGAGCTTTCAAATGTTCTAGGACTGCATCTTCCAACAGAAATTGTGATTTCATTAGCATTTACGACTAGCCTTCCAGAGACGTTTGCCAAAGGGCTGAAAGCAGCAAAAAAACCACAGCAGCCCTTCCACAGGCCAGCACAAAGGTGCTAATTAGTGATAGTTTTCCTCTATGGGCAATGGCCCAGGATGCAGGACTCGGGACTATACACCTATTTCCATTATGCCTAGGAAAACAACAAACACATTGAACGAAATGAAAATTTTACTTTGTGGAGGCTTTATGTCAACTAATGGCCTCCAAAGCTATGAGGAGCTATTCTGCGGAGCATTATGAGAAGTTATTTTCTACAGAGGAAATTAGCCCCTGCCTGAGTAAGGTGAGCCTGAATTTGCCAGCAGTGAGACTGTTTTAAAACAGAATTGATGAGCTGCAGAGGGAGGTAGGACCAACATCCTTGTGATAAAAATAAAGTTTGGGTTCTCTCTCTTTCTCTCTCTCTCCCATGAATCTATGCTATCTATTCAAAACTCCTAATTTTCCAGAATAGATTCTTCAGTGGATCAGTCAATACCAGCAGGGCCCATTTATTGAATATTCACCATGTGCCATGCTTTCTTATTTCCTTCTCATTATAACTCTGTGAGGGAGGCGTTATTATCCCCACTTTTCAGATGGGCAAGATAAGAGTCTGGGAGGTTGGATCACTTCCCTAAAGTCACACAAGTATAACGTGATAGAGCCAGATCGAAACCAAAGCCTTTGACTTACCCAAATGCAAGTTCTTTATCCATCTGAAAGGGGTGTGAAGATAAGACCGGGTCGTTGCCCCAGATGTTGCCTGGAGCCTAGGCAGATCGCATTGTTTGAAGGAATAAAACTCTATGCAATACTGCTGAGCAATTTATAAGTAGGTTAATTAAATAACTTATCTCTTCACTCCACCTGATACTATGAGACACACGGTCCCAAGGAATCTTTGAAGAACTGTTCATTCCATAATGATATACTGGACACCTACTGTGTGTCAAATACTGTGCCAGTTGCTGAACCTTGGAAAGAGAAGCTTCTTGGCTGGTTTGCTCTCCCCCTTTTGCCTACGGCAGTGCTTCTGGGCAGAAGGTAGAATGGTAGAATCCATGTTTATAGGTGAAAAGTGAAGGGAGAAACAAACAGAATTTGGAGAAGGAGGAAGGGTTGTTCTATTGAAGAAGACAGGAGTGGGGCTGGCTAAACCTTTGAAAAATATATGCATGACTAACTATCCTTTGAATTTTGAAAAGGGCACATTTAGAAAAGGGCACAAGGCATGTTGTGCACTGGGAATACACTTCTTTCTAAGTGATGATTTAGGATGGAATAGTAAAACATAGTCCCAGAAGTTTAGGTTATGTTCAGGAAGGCAGCACTAGAAAGGGTTATCAGGGCAAACCCATGATGTTCATTTGAAACAGCCATCAAGTATGAGATCCATGTACTTTGTCAAGCCAACTCCAAGGGTCAGCTCAGATATAGATCCCCTGGCCAGCCAGCAGCAGTCTGATCCTGAGTGACAAGGGTTTCATGTTCTTATTTATATTCATTAGGAAAAATAAGAGAAGGTTCACAGCTGGGATACCCATCACCATTGTAGGTTTCCCATTCAAATTAGTCTAGAGGTAAATCCCAAGGTTGATTCAAGTGTGAGGAGTTAGAAGGAGGGATATGGATCAGAGGGTGTTGAAATATGGGAAAGAGTCCTCCAGAAGGGCCTGAAACAAGGCATGGAAGAAGCCCATTTATTTTGTTGACACATGTGGGAAGTTGCAGGAATGCTTTGGGCCCAGTCAATATGTTTGTGTCCTGACCTACTTGTAGAGCGCCAAGCTAAAAAAGGTGGTCTGAATAGAATTTCCAGCCATCCTCATGTCTCTGGAAAATCATAAAGCAGACTGCTGTACATAACTCACGGAAGCTGTTATAAGTGACCTTAGTCACCACTTTTCCAATATCTTACAATTTCTGGGAATTTCTAACTCATTTCCTCCTCACACCATTTCATCTCCCTTTGCACCTCCATCCTACCCTACAAGGCACATGTGAATGCATGAACGTGCTCCCTACTCATCATACTCTTTTCTCCTTCACTCAACTCCCAGCCTCTGAGGAGAGCACTTTGATCAGGCCTATTTTGCTACCATAAACCACCTCCCTGATTAGGTGTTTTCTACTCTACCCTACCTTTCATATTCTGCAACATAGAAGTCCAAAGAATCACTCTGGGAATTTTTAGAATAAAGGAAGGAATAAAACTGATTCACAAAACCAGAATTCTTTTGGGGAAAAGAGTGGTAAAGCAACAGGCAGGAAACATCCACAAGTTAATAACTTCGTCCCTCTATGCAAGATACGCAAGTATGCAAGATAAATCCCCAAACAGAAAATGCAACATTTGAGACTACTCTTCTAGGCATCACTGACCCCAGTGAATCCTTGGACAATGTCGTGTATTAACTATTTCAGGAACTGCCTCCGGGGCCAACAGAACCAAGTGATTTCCACCTACTGGCCCTGTGAGAATGTAACTGACATCATGGAGGGCCCAAACCTGGGACCATCACCATTAGAACGGTCAGCTTTAGGACTTCGGGATGACCAGCACTGACATCCACACAGAGGTCTTCTGACTTCAAATGCTCCAAAACAAAAGCCCAATGCACATGGGTTCCCAGGGATCAGCAGTTCTGGAGTCAACATGGAAGTTTCCCTGTGATTAAACACTAAGTGAGGTCATCACAGAAAAATATGGTGAATTACCAAGGAACTGTATTCTGTTTGCATAGAGAAATGCTTTCCAGTGAAATGTTCATGACTTCCTATCAACAATCTATAAGCATATTAATTGAGATGCAGCTTGCTCTCATCCCTGATGAGAAGAGAAGGAATCAGTGTTCAGAGCTGTAACCTAACAACATTCTATGCTAACCTTCCTTCTGCTTATTCTCTAGCAATAATCTAGCCAAATAAGAAGCACTCATAGTATGGTTTGCTCACGGTTCTATGGGCTCTCGAAAACTCATGTCTATTTAATGAGTCTGTTTCCTCACGCATGGCGCCAGAGTGTGGTTGAGTAATATCGACCAGGGCACATCTCCTCAAAATGAAAGCATGGTTCTATGCTACAGCTCCAAAGGCAGACACTGAAATTCATTCACTCATTTGGCAAATATTTGGTAATGGCTTCTATAAATACTATGCCCTGTTCTCAACACATGAGATACACTGATGAGCAGATACACATGCCACTGAGCCTCATCAGACTTAGAGTCCCCTAGGAAGACAACCATCAAGTAGTTATGAGTGCTCTGATTACCGTCATGTAAAAGCCAAAGGTCAGGGTATACAGAATTAGTCTGGGAGCTTAGGAAGCCTCCTGTCCCCCAAAGGAATGACCATGTAAACTGAATTTAAATCGAAACCATGAAGTGTGGGGTTCTAGGTGGAAGGTCTAGCATGTTGCCCTTCTGTGAGGATTTACTCCTTTGCGGTGTTTCGTTTTGAGCAACACAGAAGTTTTATCAGCAAGGGGTAGGGTACAGGGGAGATGGAGAGCTCTATCTCAAGGCGACTGGGATGCGTATGTCAAATGAAATCCTTGTCAATAACTTTCCCTTTGTACCTTAATTAATGTGTATTGAACACTTTTCTATCTTCTGCTCAGATCTGTCTCCATGTCAACATTTCTGGGCAGCTTCCAAAATGGTGATAGGCAGACTTCTGACAAAAATAGTTGTTTTTGTTTTCTTTTTTTTTTTCCTTTCCTCTTCCATTAGCCATGGCCTCTTGCCATGTTGAGTCTCACAAATAGACACAAACCAATCAATCACCCTTATAAAAATGTCAAAATTCATCCTTCCCTACTGTGAAATGAATACACTGACCTTAACACAAATGTAGAAATAAATTAAAAAAAAAAAAAAAATCTATCCCCACAATGGACCCCTGGCTGCCACACACAGATTCCCACACATTTCAGTTTGACAAGGCTGACATTGCTGAGAAGAATTTCTTGCTTCCTTTTTTTTTTTAAGCTAGAAGCAGATAAATATGCCCCCAAGTTTACTAATAAGAACTTATTTACATAGAGGCTGTGCCTGTCAAGAAGTATGGATAGGAAGAGCCATTATCTGTCCAGAAGGAAGAAATGAGAAAAGGATGAATCTCACATAGTGAAGGCAGAAGGGACGTTCATTTCATATTGTCTTTAAAAACAACAAAACAGTGAGTTTTCTCAATCTAGAGACCATCCGATATTTAACTGTTCCACTCAGTGTCAACCTCTAGTTTATGCAGCATAGCTCTGGGTAAAAGTAGAAGCCCTGAACTTGGCAGATGCCAGCTCCAGTCCTGGCTCCGACATTGGCCAGCTCTGTGACCTTGAGCAAGTCAGTTAATCTCTTTAACACTCAAGTTCTTCATCTGTAAAACAATCCTACTTCCTAGAGTGTTGTAGTGAACATCTCTTATCTTCACCAGCCTGGGCATCCATTTCTATTCTTTTGGTAAAAGACCTTTAATATCTTTGGAGGAGCACTCATTCCACCCTCAAGACCTGTGGTTTTAGGGGATGTCCCCATCTCAGGGTCTCGGGAGGGAGTGTGGGATCTGCACCTGGTCTTTCAGAACATAGTGCAACCCTTGGCCATGGGAGCTGTTTCAAGGTCATGCATGTGACACAGGCTGGGACAATGAAACTCCTACTAAGTATATTTTAGGGAATTATTGGGGAAAGTGATCTCTGGGTGCTAGATTAACTGAGCTGATAGGAATTAGACCTGAAGCTGCTGGAAGCCTTGGAGAAAGCCTGCCTAACTAAGCATGAACCTGACAAAGACAGAGGAGGGAGATGGAGAAAGAGATTTAAATCCCTGGGTCCTGCTGTAACTCTACATATTTTGGTTCTTTTTTGCACTGAGTTGTTTGAATTGGATTTCTGAAAATTTTCATTGAAATAAGCCTAATTTATACAGGATTTTTGAGAATTAAATAATATACATAAGTACCTGGTATATAGGAAGAGCTCAATCAGTGGTGTCATACATTGTGTTGCATGCACACGTATATATGTATGTGCTTGTGTGTGTGTGTGTGTATTTGTATATGTTTCTCCCTGTAGCACCTGAAAGTTGACCAAAGAGACAAGCATCAGAAAAACAAGCAAGGCTTCCAGCCATGGCCCTGCCCACAGCTACTGTATCCAGTCACCCAGGGGTACTTTAATCCTGTGTTCAGCAAACAGATCACTTTTCTCAACTTCTCACTCACTTCTTTGTACAATCTGACAACCGTGATTTGCAACATTGAACTTTAAGAAGAGAGAGAAAGAAACAAAGGAAGGAAGGAGGAAGAGAGGGAGGGAGGACAGAAGGGAAGGAGAGAGAAAGGACATACCAGGCATCGTTAAGATTTTAAAGGAAGTATGATTGTCTTGGGGCTTCCGGTCTCATGACTCTGTAATTCTTACACACCCCAGAGTTGTGTTCTCTCCAGGATCCCATGGTTTACTCTGGATCTATCACATTCTATCTGTGTTCCATTTCCTTTCTAAAAGCCTGTTTTCAGAAAATAAATGAGCAACCTGAAATCTATTCAGGAGCCAATAACTGGTCATTGCTTACAGAGTTACCCTTTTCATGGGGATTTGCATTTTAAAGGAGCTCCAACCAAAAACAAAAGTAACATCTTCAGGTGTCAAGGAGAAAGGATCTACTGATTGTGGAGCACCTACTATGTGCTGGGCAATTTACATATCTTATGCAATCCTCAGAACTCTGAGGTGAGGGAGAGGTTTAAACCCATTTTACAGATGGGGAAATATGCCCAGAGAAGGTCAAAAACTTGCCCAAAGCCACAGAACTCAAGAGGGATGAATCTGGAATGCAATCGATGTTTCACTGACCCAGAGCCTGTGTTTTTGGTTACGGTTCTCCCTGGTGACCCTGGGATCCTGACTGTCACTAACGGAACATCACAGTCATTCTGGCCACGGGGGTAAGAGACAGGATTCAGAGAGACTGATCCAGCATCGGGATGACTTGGAGGCAGGGCAGAGGGCAGCCGAGTGACAAAGTGGATTTCATCTGAGAAGATGAATTTTTAAATCCAATCACAGAAACCACCACAGCACTTCTTTTTCTTTTTCTTTTTAACTTCAGTTAGACTAGTTTTCTAAACTGCATACCACCACCTAAGCAGTTTGGTCCCTTTCTTTCTCCCTCCCTTTAATTTTATTTTAGCTTAGCGTCTTGTGTGGTTGGCTGTGGGGATTGGGGGGGGGAGCAAATTCTCTGTACTCTGTGGTTTCCTCTCTGCCATTCTCTGCTTTCTCACATTGTAGTCTTAATTTGATCAGCAGTTATGAAAAGGGAACATTAATCCGGGGGAAAGGGACATTGTTCGTGGCCAGACAGTTTCGGTATTGCTTCCACAGTGAAGTGTTTTGTGCTTGGATATGAGTTTCACCCCTTGGGATGCTGTAACTCCTTGATGTGAGAATAGAAAGAGGGACAAAGTTGCTAAGAAGTGGACAGATGACACCTGATCTGGGGAAGGCCTGTCAGAGATCATAGCAAGTTCTAGGTCCCAGCTGAGCCGCTGGGTGAGAGGGGCCCAGAAGATGATGCTGTAGGAGTATGTGGTCATGGAGGCACTGGTGGGGAGGGGCACCTGGAGAGGGATGAGAGAAAGGAAGGTGAGGAAGCATGAGCTTCCTCCCCTCCCCCCATCCATTGTGACAGGTCAGTCTCCTATGCCAGAGAGTATAAGCCTAAGGAATTTATTAATTATGATTGTGGCTATCATTTATAGAGCACTTACGAGATCCTAGGTATCTTTTTAAGTGTTTCACATGACTATGTCATTTTTATCCTTACAGGAATCATAGAGGTAGGTGTTATTATAACAGATGAGGAAAATGAGGCTTAAGGCTTAAGCAACATGTGCAGGACTTGCCGTGCTCTTAATCACCGCCTGTACCATCTCCTGAGTGTCTATTATGTACCAGGCCTTGGGCTAAGCTCCAAGGATGTAGCCATGAATAAAAAAGGGTCAGAGAAGTCTCAGCCTAATGGAGGAAATAGGGGAATGAACTAACTATATAATGACAGTATATAGCACAGTGCCCAGCCCATGAAAGACATGAAGTAGATATTTATTGAAGGATGGATGGATGGACAGATGGGTGGATGGATGGATGGATGGATGGATGGAGTAAATGTAGTGTGATAGCTGCACAGGCAGAGATGAACACGGAGTGCTGTGGGAACACAGAGAAGAAGGAACCAACCCATATAAAATAGGGGATGCTTGAGCTAACTTTTGAGTTGGGGTAGAAGTTCACCAGATATTGATAACCACCATATGAGAGTGATACTATATTGTGATCTCACCAACACCTTGCTCCAGCAAAGCAGTCGTGAGCTTTTCCTATTATCTGAGAACCAGAGACTACAGAGTGAAGACTAGGTCCGAACCTGCCAAGTCCCCATTCGCTCTCCTTCCCAGGGCACTGCTAAGCCTTTCTCTGACTTTGGTTTTCTCCTTTCTCCTCAATACAGGTGGGCTAGCTACCAGAAGGGACATACATTGCTGATGAACCTGATAGCTGCATTTTTTGACTAACAGTCATTAACATTTTAAAAGCAGAATTTTAAGTTTCAGGTCCCCATAAATAGTCATTTCAAGAATCATAACCACGATTAACAAAACAACAATAGCAACATAAAATCTTGCTTATGTTACACAGTACTTCATAACGTATAGTGGTCTCTCAATGTGCATTATTTAATTACAGATCTTAGCCCTGGGAGAGACAAAACAAATCATCCTTCTACCATTTGACATAGATGGAATTCATGCTCAGAAGACATGAGATAAAGTATCTGTTGATCACTTCTATGTGCTGGTTCAATACTGGCTATCTCATTGAACTCATGGTAGCCTGGTAAGTAGGGGTTTGTGTTCCCATGTTCGCCACTAAATAAATTGAGGCTCAAGGAGGTTAAGCAACTTATCTGTGGGCCCCGAGGTAGTAAATGGGAAAGCTAGGACTGCAAGCCAATTTTTCTCCTCCTCGGTGCAGTGCTCTTTGCATTTTAATATCTTGCTTCCTCATTTCTGAAGAGATTCAGAGAGAGAGGACTAGTGACCAAGAATCCTAACTCCTTAGAGGGTTTTTGCAGAGGCTATGACACATGGTAGGCATCTTTGAAGTCACTGATCCACAGGTCACCCAAACCCAAAGGACTCCGGCTATAGCATAGGTACACCTGGGCCCAGGGGCAGCTTTGGACAAAACTGCGAAGTATTCAAAGTTTCAGTGTTGGTCTTGGTCTCTTCAATTACCTTTCAGGACTATTCTCTTCCATCTTTGTCTTTTGACACTCCCCCATCCCATTTAATATTCTCTTGTTTTCTATTACTATCCTAGGTGTTTTAAATAATAGTTTGGTTCTTAGGATTTGTGTGTGTGTGTGTGTGTGTGTGTGTGTGTGTTGGGTCCACCCAACAGAGGAGGACTGATTAATGCTTATTAATAAACTTATTAATTCTTCTTAGATTTATACCACATATGAAAGTAACACCCACTGCCACTTGCTAGTTATATCTTAAGAACAATCCACAGACAATCTGACGTCTTGCCCTGGGCGTGGAAACACCCTGAATGGTGAGAAGCCAGTTACAAGTACGCTAGCAGCAACTGGACTCTGGCTGCACCCACCATGCAGAAATGCTGCTCCCCAAGAGCTGGGGCAAATGGAAGCAGAGAGGGAACTCTGGGCTCAGAAATGCCCTGAGGGGCTGGAGTGTCTCCCTCAGTCCCTGTAATAAAAATGGTGTCACCCACTCCCAAAGGCAAGGGGAAGCTATGCACCTGCCAATCTAGGGGAAGAACAATGAGGAATATGGCCAGGGGACTTACGGGAAGTTGCAGATCTGGCCCAGGCAAAAGGAAGGCATGGAAAGCGTGGAGCAGGAGAGAAGCCCAATCAGATTTGTGCTCTTAAAGGGTCTCTGGCTATGGTATGACGTTGGAGTGGAGGGGACAAAGGGAGGAGGAAAGACCAGGTAGAAGCCAGCGCCACAGTAGCTCAGATAAAAGATTACGGGGAATATGAACCAAGGCAGCAGCAAGAGAGACTGAATGAATAGTAGCCTCAGAGATGGTAAGGAGAGGGTCTTTATCCCAGACATTGTCTTAGGGGTAAGACTGAATGAGGGCACTGAATCCTGGAGCAATGAAGGTGGAAACCATCATCCATCGGGAAGATGGGCCCCACAGCACACTTGAGTGACTTCACCAATCGCCTGGTGTTTGCAAGCAGGTCTATGAATGACAGAGTGAGGCAGGAAGGAGATCTCTGGCACTCAAACCGGTTTTCTTTGCTATACCGTCCTGACCATGTTAACACCTCTGGTCTCATAGGACAACCTAGGGCATTTTCATTGTCATATCTGGTCAGAGCTTCTGATTTATGTCCTGTCAGGCAGATCTATTTCCCCAGTAATAATCAGGTTTCCACCAGTGATTTCCTTCCCCTAGGGACCTGAGTTCGCAGCCAGCTCTGCAGCCTCCTGAGGCACATCACCTAAATGTTCCCTTGGAAATTGCTCCTGCAAATATTCTCAATCAAAACCCAATAAAGTGTCTGAGAGCTTGTACTACCCTGAAGGCTGGGAACTGTACACTAAAATCATATTCCAGAATATCAAGCAAAAGGCCAACTCCAGCCCCGTTCCAACAGTGCAGATCCTGGGAATTATAGCTGGGCCTTAATCAACTAAAGACACACTTGGTTGTTGAATGAAAAATATTTACCTATAATGTTGAGATGTTTGGAAACACAGCACATGTTAGATACACTAAAACTGTATTGAGAATAAGGGGGTGGTTTGTGAAAAACTATCATTCAGAGAATTTGTTCCTTTACTAGGATTTTGTAAAAATCCCATCTTACACTTTCTACAACAGAACTTCACAAAAGCAGATGTTTATAAAAAGCCAATGCTTCCAAAAGTAGTGTTTTTTTTTTGTTTTTGTTTTTACCTTCTAGTGGTATATTAATTAGAGAACAGTCTACACGGCTGTAACAAAGAATATCAAACAATCACTCAAGCAAAATAAAAGCTTCATTTCTTTCTTGGGGTATAACAAGCCTGAGCTGGTGGGTGATCCATGTATCAGTCAGAGAAGGGATTTATTTTTCTGCTTTGCTGATCTCTCATTCCCTCAGATACTGTTGACCAATGTGGCTGAAGCATTAGTTTTGTGTTTCAGCTCATGGCAAGGAAGAAAGAAGCAGAGGCAAGTAGACTTCTTCATGAAGATGGGACCTACAAGTTGTTCACATCACTTTTATTCACAGCCCTGTGGGCCAGAACCTAGTGACATGGCAATCCCTGGTTGCCAGGGAGCTGAGGAATGCAGCTGCTCCCTGGATAGCCAAGTGCCCCCACTCGAAAAGTAAGGGATATTGGGTAACTTTGGTAGCAGTTCAACTAAGTGCTTTATTCCTTAACATTACTGGTGAGTCTTTTCCCCTGTGCTCTGGCCACACTACATTTCTTGAGATTCTGGACACCTCCATGCCGTCTCATGTCTCTGTGCCAGGGTATGCAGCTTTTGTTCCCAGGAATACATCTCTCGGCCAGTTTAAATTGATGGCAGTTGGTACTTCCTACAGGAGAACTTCTCCTGTATGCTGTCAGTTCTCTCAGGGAGTAGGTGTCTAAGAGATAGCACACTTCACAGAGCAATAATGTGCAGTTTGATGTAATTTCTGCATCCGCCTTTAGACCAGGAGTTTCTCAAACCAGACCGTCCTTTACAATGGAGTCCTCTTGCAAACCAATGTAATTAGAATGTCTAGGGCCAGGACCCAGGCATCAGGCTCATAAAATATTTCCCCAGTTGATCTGATGTGCAGTTAAGATTGGAAACCACAGAACTAGCCTACAGGCAGAAATTTTATTTCTGGACTAGTCATACTTGAAGCAGCAGCTGGAGTTCTACTGACGTTCAATAAATGTCTAGCGTGCCAACAAATGAATGAATGAAGAATGACTTTCTGCAAAGCGGTGAGACTAGACCCCAAACAAGAATTAACAATTCATATCATTTTCTTGAACACAGAATATTAGCACCAGAAGGGACCTTCACGATGATAGAGATTCATCATGTCTGACAGATGAGGAAACTACAATGCTAGAAGATCTCTGGGTAAGCTCACAGCAGAGACAGGCCTCCGGGCCTCTGGATGCCAAGTTCGCCGGATGTCACACTGTAAGACGACTTGGTTTTATGAATCTACCCACAATTTTAAACCCAGAAGAATTCCTCTTGCTTCTAGGGCTGAGCTCTAGCCATCAGACCCCACTGAATCGAAATAGAAACATTTCCCATTCTCCAGGTTTGTGATCATTTTAGGACAGCTATTCGTTGTTTGGAACCTGCTCATTATACCATTTTACTACATAATGAAGACAAATGTCCACAGTTTAGCTACAGATTTGGTTAATGACAAGATGTATAATAATACAAGATAATAGGGCCAGGCCATTGCTTTCTAATCAAATATTTTTGTCAGATTCTTTCCCTCATTAATCTTCTTTTATTCGCTATGCTTTATGGCTATTTTGCCTTCCACCTTGAGTATATGTACACATGTAATTTTAAGAACAGAAATAGGCTCCAGGTTTTTATGGGAATTGGGCTTTCTCCTCTCTGCATCTGTTTATGTGCAGACGTGTCATTGAGTTTAGGAGGGAAGACATCACACGTAACCCAGACAAGGCCTCTAATTGGTATGCTAGCCCACGCAAAGCTATCTGATCACATTCAGTGACTGGCAGGGACAGAGAGCATTTCCAAGGGAAATAATATCTCACTGTGAATCTGGGAATATCTCTACAAGAACTGAACAGTAAACACCAGCCTTAATTTTAATGTCTCACATTATGCAAAATTCTCAAAAGACGAGGTCTCTGCTAGTCAAGCCCACCCCACAGGACAGGGGAGTTACATAAGACTGCTGTGGGAGTCAGTGTCAAATCTCCAAGACTTTTAGAGCAGAGACATTTCCAGATCATCATTTTCTCCCATAAGCAAAAGTATTTACCTACTAAGAACTGTCGAAGGCTGCGACTCCACTGGCTATCCGGCTGCCAGCAACCACCCCTTTGAGGTCGAGCTTTGATGGGGCAGTATTTAGGTTCTAATGGCCCTTAAAAGCTGCAAGGTGCAAATGTGAAATGATGAAATCCAGACTGCAATGGCCATTTGCAGAATGATCCTTGCCAAGCCGCCGCTAAGAGATTTGGCGGTTGATGAGGCATCTCCATCAAAATGTGCTCCCAGAAATGCGTTCTCCGTGATACCTGTTTCATTTAATGGTGATCATTCTCGCCCTCCGCCCCCCTTCCCACAACTAAAGATGATTACTCTGACAGCAAGCTGTGTCTCACCCATCATTTTCTGTCAATTTTCTTGCCTCTGGAAAGGATTCTGTTTGGGTTCTTAGATTAATTCTCTAGGCAAAACACTCGCCTCCTATTCTTGCTATTTCTGTTCAAAATAGGTATCCTGGGAGAGTTCACTGCGCAAACAAAACTTAGGCTATGATTTAAAGACAACACACCAATTACAAGTTTGGGGAGGGGGCAGGAGAAAAGGGTTCAAGGGTAACTGTCCTTCTGAAGCCCACACGAGACATGGGGCGTTGCATGAATTCAGCCATACTCCTCCAGTGGCTGAGCAGGAGAACTGCTGTCGATTATGCTCCCATAATCTAGATCGATCGCCCTTCAATATCTGAGGCATTGGCTGTATGCATCTGATGGACATCTATGCCTAAGAGTAAAAAGAAAATAATAATCACACAGCAGTCACATAACCATTAGCGAGTGGGTCTTACTAACCAATTGGTCGTCAGCCCACTCTGATGCCACGGAAGGAGCCCCAGTACACCATTCAAACTGTTTCTTAGGATGAATTCCTGGGATTAGAGGATTACACATACTGTTCTTTGTGGCTTTTCTTCCTAACACTGAGCACACCCAACATCTATAAAGATGATGAATTCTCATGCCCAAGACTTCATCCCTCCTAGGCTGAGCTGGGGAAACATCTTGACCTATGCAAAAGATATTGAGTGATGAGGGCAGATGTGATATTTAAAAGGACGATGGAGAGGGCCAAAGGCAAAGGAGGTGGAATTCAGCCTTACTTGAAAAAGGAGACTGGTTTCATGGCAAAGCCCTCATCTCTTAATTGGTGGGGCTCCTAGGAGGGTGCCTCGCTTTTACTCCTCCTCCCACAAAGGCAATATATTCTTTGCAGAAAATCCAGCTCTGAGAAACTAGGTGGAAGATTCTTGTTGGTGGTGGTGTCAGACAATGGGTTTAGACCTGGATGTAGACACATTAGTTAAATTTATTAGTACATTAAGTGCTTGTTAGGGTACATGCTGGGATGTAGAGGGTTACAAATAAAAATACAAATGTACTGGCAAGGAAAAGACTCAATGTGGATGGTGTATGGAAATGGCGAGGCTTCACATGCCAAAGTGGGAAGCTGGAGGAATGCCGGGCAGTAAGAGCCACTTTCAAATCATGTTTCAGTGTTCACAGTATTCCTGAAATCCAGTCTGGGAGTTTCAGAAGGATGTAGGATCTATTCTGCAGTCCTATGGTAATGCTATGATCAATGGTGGGACATTTTTCCAAGGGCCGAAAAGTAGGCAGGGCAAAATTTCATCTCAATAGTGTGTTTGATTCCTAAGTCTTCGTGAAATGAGAAGAATTTTGATTAAAAAAAAAAAAATGTTATGAGTTCCTCTCCCTCTTCCTTCCATCCCCACACCATTCCCTGGGAAATTATTTTGGTAAAAGGCTATGTTCCTTATTCTTCTACTCCTCTTTTAGATATTCCCTCAACAACCATAAAAAGGCTCCAAAAAAGCCCTGAATGAAGAATCCTATGCAACCCACATTCACTTAATCTGATTGTAGACCCTTCTTTTTTGCAGAACACCTACAAATACCTGTTGATCTTGTGTCCCAAAAGAATCTGTGGGAAATCCTGGACTAACTCAGAGATACTTTCACCTGTCCTTACACCACGGCCTGCTTGTGAAAGCTTTGTTTCCTCCCCACTCGCTCCCATCTTACTCTCTGCCCCACTTCCCTTGATCTTTGGATTCTCTCCATCTTCACTCCACTGACTACTCCATACTTTACCTTGAGGTCTTAACGTTCTTATTTATGTGGCCTTTTCTTTTTCTTTATGACTTTGTCATCCTTCAAACCTGGATTTCTTTTTTTCATTCCATTTAACCTCTTCTCTAGGTCAGAGTATTTCCTCCCAAGCAAGTTCAAGGGCCCCAATAAGGCAACTTGGTTCTTAGCTACTTAATTACATTTTACTGCCTCCACCAACCACATTTTATTCTTTCTCTAAGGACCTTCCTGCCTTTAGAAATATTGCTCTGTCTGTATATCGTTTTGTATTTGTTTTTTTTTTAAATCGAAGTTAACATGCAGTATGTCCTCATATTTTTCTTAATATTTTTCTACCACAAACCTTTTGCCTTTTTAGCATGTTTTATCTTTATTTTTTCCATTCGAAATATTGTACAGTGACTATTTTTGTCTCCTTCTACATTATATGCCTGCCTTTTAAAAACTGTATAGTACAATGTCACATACTTGTAAATAAATTATTGTCATAAAGCCCTCCACATATTTGTTTACTTGTGATATTTGATTTAGCTGGTATCATATCAAGAAGTCCTACCCATATTTCTCTAATCCTTTTAAATGAAATCTGAAATGGCTTCCCATATTTCTTTGTATTCATGTAAATTATTTGATGCCTTATAAATCGTAAAATCTTTATTGTTCTGCCCAAGTGCTCTCAATTTAAAAAAAAAACCCTCAGGGTGTATTGTTTTCTTTTGGAAGTCCACATTACACAACAATATATGCCACAGCACCTCCAGTTTCTGAAGTTCTTAGTAATCACACAATCTGTTGTACGAGTCATTCTTTATGACAGTGTTTTCTTTCCATGTGCACTTGGCATCTGTTTTTTGCACAATAGTAATCAGCTTTGAGGGGGACCAGAGAGGATTTTTTTTTTTATAGGTTGCCCTTAAGACGTATAAAAAGAAAATAATGTAATAGCTACCGTTTACGGAGCATTTGCTATGTATTACCAAGATCTCCATGCTTTATATATCCCATCTAATTCCTTACAGTGTGGACATTTTTATCCCCATTTATAGTCAAGGGAGCAGAGTTTCATGGAGAAAAGGCAATTTGCCTAAGGTTATATAGCTTCTGAATAGTCAAAGTGGGATTTGAACCCAGTTTTACCTGAGTCCAAAGGTTCTTACCTTTTAAGCAAGACCATACTGTAGCTTTAACTGCAAACCTTTAGTTTTCTTCACTAACGTGTCAAAACAGCAATGTCAGGACTCTGTTAGTGATGGAACAGTCCCACACATGGGGAACAAAGACCTGGAGACTACATACAACCACCAGTGTGAGGCACACACTGGTTAGAAGAGCTGTCTATATCCTGTAATGGGAGCAAGTTAGGTTAGATCCTTAAAGCATAGTACCCAACAAACATGGGGATGGACTACATGGCGGTCCAAGCTGGTGGTCAAATCTCTCTCTCTCTCTCTCACACACACACACACTCAGGAGGGGCTAGGTTTATTGAATTACATAACCAGAAGTCAATAACAGACTTGGCTCCAAGCATGGATGAACTCTTATATAGTATGTGACTTGTGTTGTTAAGGATGCCTCTTTCTTTTCATCCCCTGACACAACTCTTCCTAATTTGGCTTCATTCTCAGGCAGGTTTATTCTCTTGCAGTAGCAAGATGGCCATTAGCAGCTACATGCTTACATTGAACTAGCTTAGCATCCCTAGTGGAAAAGAACTCTTTCCTTATTGACTCAACACAAATCCCATGATTCACTGGGGAGTGTGTGGGGAGTGTGAATGATGTATTTTTCTATTAAGTAAGCAGTTATCCTGGCCAGAGAGTGGAGTATACTGATTATTCATACCCAGACCTTGTGTTCACTCTTAGGGCTAGAGAGAAGAAAGGAGTGTTGTTAACCTAATCAGTATCACATGAACTGAGAGTAGGGAGCAGGTATTTCTGAAAGAAGGTAAAATGGATTCTGGGTACTCATGAGCAACAAACTACTCTGACAAGACAGCAGAGACCTACAACAGTTGAGACACATGAATACCAAGGTTGACTCGATAACTGAGCTGCTGAACTAAGTTTCTTAGACTCCAAGTGGCTAAGGACAAGATTAGTCATTTAGTTCTACCAGCAAGTCATTTATCTCTACTAGGAAAGAACAAAGAATTATAAGGGCAAGGAGCCAGACATCCATTCACTTATACATTCATTTATCCTGCAAACATATGTCCATTCATTCTGCCATTGAACGTTCTGACAAGCACTGTGATAGGTGCTGGGGATGGAGATGAGTTCCAGTACCTTCCATAAGGAATTCACAGTCTAGAAGGAGCAAGACAGAAGAGCCAATCAATATCTGTAACACAAGGAGTTAGTACAATATTCCATTTTCTCCCAAAATGCCCCTTCTGGTAGCAATGCTCTTAGTCTGAAAAGCATTTTCTAAAGAGAAAGCAAGCATAGCCCATGCATTAGAAAAATGTCATAATCAATCATATGTCTGCTTCACTTATTAGGAGTCTATTTGTTCTCTCTGGGATTCTAACAAGATTCTTCCTTCTTCTTTAGGAATTCTAAATCTAACCATAGTTAATTTTCCCTACAAGTGAAATAGAAACAAGGCATAAATGACCCCCAAATCATTTTTGAATGAATAGCAAAAGAGAATTTGGCTTAGATCCAAATGCTGGCTTCCGCACTTATTTGATATGAAACCAGAGGTAAAGTACCTAACATCTCTGGGCCTCTGTTTCTGCATCTGTATAATGGGGATCTAATAGCACGGAGGACTGTTGTGACAATTACATGAGCTATTGTATATAAAGCTCTTAGCCAAGCACATGGCTTGGAGTGAGTGGACATCAACTGATAATAGTTGTAACCATTTTTTATATGCTATTATTATTATTATTAAATTAAAATTGAAGACCAGAGAAGGCTAGTGGCTTGCCAAAGTTCCCCCACCTTGTTAATGGCAGGGTCAAGGGTTCAGAATCAGTTTTCCTGACTGTTTGATGAGGGGTCTTACCCTGACATCACCAGGTTTCACCATCACACAATCTACAGTGCCAATTATGCTTGGCTCAGACTAGTCCTGAAATCATTTCTATTCCCTCAGGACATACCTGCTGGGAGGGCGAATATGGCATTGACAAGAATAATCACATTTGACATTTGTAGGATATTTTATACCTTTCAAAGCCCTTTTGCATATGTTACCTCATGTGGGATTAAACATTTGCCATGGGTACTCCACTCATGGATAATCAGAGTCGGAGTTTTATGCTAGTTATTAGATTTGACTTCAGCTTGCTTTCCTGGGAGACCCACAAATCGGTTTACTTAGTGTAAGATGCATTCATCGCCACCAGTTTTCAGGGAACTTAGGTCAGCCAAAATTGGGAGCTTGGTTTGTATGTCTTAGGGGAAAAGTGGGTTTTTACAGGGATTTGCTTTGTCGAGGTGGGGGAAGGGGCGGTGGCAGAGAAGAGAATAGGGATGTGATGTAGAATTTAAGCTGCTGCCGGTGCCTTGACAGGCACTTCCAGGAGGTAAGGATGCCTCCCCAGAAATCTGAGAGCTCAGGCTGAGTGAGGTGCATACACGGACCATCTCAGAAGGATGGTAATTGGCACGGCACCCACTGTCTGCACTCTTTACATGAGGCAATGGGTACAAAGCTCTCAGAATTGTACCTGTCACTTAACAAAATGGCAGTTTGAGGATAAAATCAAGAGCTTCTGAGTCAGACAAATTCGAGTTCCAATACCTACTCTGCCACCTACCAACAGTAACCTTAAGCAAGTCATTTAGCTTCTCTGGTCCTCAGTTTCCTTATGTCTTAAATGGGCATTGGGGTATATACCTCATAATATTGTGACAAAGATAAAATGTATTAATATAGTGACTGAATGTAGGAAGTTCATAAAAATGGCAACCACTGTTAATATTAATTTATTATCATTAGTAGCAGTAGTAGTAGTAGTCACTACTCAAGCAGGTCTGAAGGCTGAGTTGGAACTCTTTAAGAGAGTATACCTCACCACTGCTAGGACAGGGCTCTGCAGAGGCCCAGCTGGAAGCTGGTTTGGGGATGATGCTCAGGGTGGGCTCTAAGACCCAATAAAACCTCTGTTTGGAGGTCAGTGCCGGTGCCAGGAGAATGTTTCATGGCCACTAGTACGTGCCATCACTGAAGGCAGCAGTCCCACACTAAATGGGAGCTACCCAGGGGTGGGAATGGTATCATCCCTGAGATAATCCCATGCACAGTAGGTCCATGAACAGGGAGTAGCTCTTGGAAGACCTTGCTGTGGGGAGCCGCCACCATCGTCCCTGGGAGACCCACTGGAGCTGGCCTCTTTAGCATTTCCTCTTTAAGAAGCCATTGTAGAAAATCCTAAAGTCATAGAGGCCAGGAGTGAGCAAATTCCAGATCTGAGTGCTGTACCAAATATTACTGTTTAGGAGCTCCAGCCCACTCCACCCTGCCAAAGACACTCTTAGCCCCTAGATACACGGTGTGTGCACGTGTCTCTGTGTGTCTGGAATGTGGTTTGGTAGGAAGCTAGTGTTTCAGTGCCCCCATTACAAGACCCAAATTTGGAAGTGACCTACGCCTGCTAAAGTGATCTTAAATTATAACCTGACTGCAGGTTCTTGGTGTGATGAGTGGCCTGAGAATGGGAAGGTTCCAGTAACAAAGGAAATGAGAGCCTTGTATTCTACTTGATGGGAAATAACATTAGCATTCTGCAAAGAGATTTCAGAGAAAACAGCTCTGAACTGAATTATCCTGCTTCAAGAGCAGCCAAACTTATTGACCAACTGAGTTGTGTAGAATAACCTTTGCCAGGTCTGAAATAATAAGCCTCCCACCAACTTTACAGAGTGTTTAAAAAAATTTTTAAGTTCATAAAGAGCCTTTTGCTTCTCACATCTTCACCTTCTGTGGCTGCTGGGGATTGAGGGAATAGATTTCAAAGCCAGTCCCTTCTATGGCCAAGGATAAGTTTATTATCTGAGTCTTGATTTTCCAACAGGGAATTAAAAATATATATATTAATACTTATTTCAAAGTGTATGTGAACACTCAGTGAAAAACTGTAGCTAAAGCACTTTGTATAATGCTTGGCGATGACAATCATAACAGTAATAATAATAATATTTATTAAGTGCTTAATATGTCCTACATAGTGAGCTTATTGATTCAACCTCATACCTATCCTCAGTTTAGGTAGTATTATTATTATTATTATTATCATCATCCTAAAATTGACAGATGAAGACACTGAGACCTTGAGGTCAAGACATTTGCCCATAGAGTCCCTGCATGTGGCAGCGCCACGGGTCAAACTCAGACATCCTGCTATTAAAGAACACGCACTTAAACCACTTGGCTATCCTTTCTTGTTCTATTAAATAATTCTTGCACTCAGTATTTCCTGTGCACCTATTAGGTGAAGGCACAGCCAGTGTCCAATCCTGAAGCTCCAGTAACAGCTTTTCTCAGATGATAGGTTATTAGTTCAGAGTGCAGCACAGATGCAAGAAGATGCTAAAGAAACATGGCTTAGCTATTGTCTCTGCTGAGAACTGAAAATGAGAACATGGCATCACGAGAGAGGAAGCAAATGAAACCTGATGGAGTAAAAGCGTGGGAAACACAATGAGAAGCAGGTTGTACGACAAGCTCTGTTTGGGGATTTTTTCTCTCTCTGATGTCGTATATTTATATCATATCCTTGAAGATATTTTGGAGAATGGAAATCAAGTCTAATCCCCCTCTGGGCCTAGCACACCGCCAGGTCTTCGGAAGGCCTACAGATATTTGTTGTAGCAAATTGAACCGCGGGCATGTTTGGCATCAACCAGCTGCAGCCCCACTGGGGTGGCAACTTCCAAGAAGCCAGGGAGGGAACTTGGCAGGGATCACCATTTCCTGAATTAGGTACTGTGCTTGGGTGATAACAAAATCTACGTACAACCCAGAGCCTTCCTCAGCAGGTAGCTATTTCTTTAGGTGAACCGGCATCCAGCTGTGGCCCGCAAGGCCCGTGCGCTGTGTTCTGAGGCGCCACACTCAAGGTTCTGGCCAGTGGGGAGGATGTCGGAGAGAGTGCCCAGGACACTCCTCAGTGGGACACAGGTTTAGTGAGGAAGCCTGTGTCCTCTAGAACCCAGGTTCAAGGACAAATTCCTCCCAGTGCAAGACCGCAGATGTGAGCTCAGCTTGTCAAGCAGACAACACCTCCTAACTGAACTAAAGATTAACAGCAGGGTCACTGAACCCGAGACTGTGGACTCATGTGCCATGGGACTGTGAAACTGGCTTCATCTTTCCTGCCATTCAAAACCAGAATCCAGATGCTCTGTCATTAAGAACTCCTTTCCATAACACCAGAACGTAATGTCTTTTGAGTTCCTCTCTTTTGAATAGGAAATCACTCACAAGTATGGGCAATTTTCCCACTTTCCTGATATGTGTGAGAGAATAATCCATAGCTTTCCAGACAAACAAACCAGGCCCTGGTAAAAGTTCAGGTAGAAGGAGAAAGGCTTGCCTGCACCTCCCAAGTGGCAAAGCCAAGCTTTCCCCCTCTTACTTCCCGATCTCTGCTGCCAACTTGCTCTGTAGTACTGGGGTGGAAGGGAAGCCGCCATATTGAAATCTGATCAATCAGGGCCAACCTCTTGGATGTCACAGAGTCAATCTTACAGACAAGCTAGGCTACACAAATAGGAATTCATTATGACTAGAAGGGTGGGGGGAACGTTATTAGTTTCCAATTAGCAGCAAACAGCAAGAAGCTTATCAACCTTTTATAGTGGTGAGCCACTGTCTGGCATTAATAGCTCATAAAATATTTCAGAACATTCTAGATTGGGCAAAGGAAATTGAAGAAACAAGTCCTGATATAGCCCAGTATTTCTAACCGGCTACCCCACTGAGTCTTCTAAGCAATTATCTTCTCTTCATTTGATTCCCTAACTCAGTACCAAGGTTCCCTTGGGCCAATAAGTATGGCCAAAGCTCTCACCATGCTCTAAGACATTGTTTTGGCAACTGCTGTGTGTCCCTACACAAGGAGTTGTGAAGGAGACCAAAGGGACATAGCGAAAGCCCACGTTTAATGCTATACCTGCTACCCGGGAGTTACAGGACCTTAGACCAATGACTTAGGTTATTGAGCCTCACTTGTTATCACCTATGAATTGCAAGTTATAACATTTACCAAATAGGGTAATTAAGGGGATGAAATGAGCTAATTTGTGATGGTCTGGCCTATGATGAGCATGCAGCAAGTAGATTCTATGATGACAATGGCAGAGGTGATGTCCTATACCAGGGCATCACAGGGGACAAAGCAATGAGAACCCAAGACCCTCTGGTGACTCCTGAAGGCTGGAAGCCAGGGCCATTCAGCATTCCAAGGAAGGACGAAATCATCCCTTCTAATCAGGATGTTTTGGAAAAGCATCATGAAAGAGGTAACATTCAAAATGGACTCTAACAGGGGAATACCCGGAAGACTTGGATTTGCCCTGCCAGGTCAGAGTCTGCCCTCCGGACTGGGGAGCCAGCCAAAATCGGCACGGGGGAACCTGGAATTCTGGAGAAGGCCAGGAACACATGGTGTAGCCTGTCTAAAAAAGGTGCAGGTGGAGGAGTCTGGACTGCTTGGCAAAGACTTTTGGGTCTGCAGGAAGAGCCTTCACTAAGATACACCTGGGAGCCTTCATTACTGGCAGAGCATCGGAATCTGGAAGCCTTACAAGGGCTGGTTTCAGCTTGCTGATCAAGGGATCCTCAATGAGAAACACCTGGGAGTCTTGTTTGCTGCAGAGGCTCAGGACTTCAAAGAATAGAAAGTAGGACGCCCATGGAAGGAGTAGGGGGCTCGGTTTTAGGACAGCCCCAGCAGCAGGATGGACAGAACTGGGACACCTTTGCGGTACCAGCACCTGTAACACGCCTTCGCCTGCGTCTTCACCTGGGGAGCATCAGGGTATGGAGCGCACTTCACCGGGTGCACAGGTCCCTCGCACAAATGTGCTGCCCGTCACTCCTCCCGGTCCCAAGAGCACTGCCCTGCCCCAGGTGCATGTCGACCTGCCCGCTAACTTTGCAGCCCTCTGGTACCTACTACCACCAGAATTAGCAGGTCCTTGGACCGCCAGGCTTGCTCCAAAGCCTCGTGCCCTTCACTGTCCCTGCATGCTCAGACACCCTGTGTGGGCAGGGCCTTCGCATGGGCAGCCCCCCAGCGCTCCGGGCCTCCCCGGGCGCCCAGTGCGCAGCAGCTGCCAAAACTTAATCTGAGAACTGACAGGCTGGCCGACTGGTACCTGCGTGCAGTGACGCTCTGTACCCGCTGAACTTCTAGCTCCCAAGGATGTCTGTGTTGAGGAAGAAATCTCCCACACTGGGTCTCCTTGATGAAATTGAAGAAACGCTGTAATTCAGTGATGGCTACACTTAAGGAAAACTTCATGATTATGCAAGGAGTTGAATGATGTATACTTGGAGTATAGATTTTAAAAGGAAAACAAATAAATACGTTATTTACTGACCCTCGGGGGGGAAAAATGCACTTTAACAGATATGTAGGATTTTATCACACAGAGATGAGGCAAAAAGCATTCCAAGTAGTGAAATAGGGTAAGAGGAAAGGCGAGGAGGGGGGGAAAGCATTGCAATTTGAGAAAAATAGAGTAATCCACAGAGTCCAGAAAACCGTGTTTTTCAGTGAAAGAAAATGGATATAAAGCTGACAGGGTAGGCTAAATCCATATTGTGAAGGGCCTTGAATGTTGGGGTGAGAAGCTTGAGTATTATTTGGAAGGCAATAAGGAGCTGTTCATAGTCTTTTAACAGACGACTGATACCATTGCAGACATAAATGTTCAGTCCTAAATCCTTATCTTCATTAATATCCTAACTAGGCATACAGAAAGGATTTCTTACTGTGGGGCAGAAGCTAGAAGAATGTCAAGAACCACCAGAACCAATAAGATGGGGTTTTAATCAATTAATATTTGTGGCATCATAAACCACCCTAAAAATTCAATGTTTTAAAATGATAACCATTTCTTTAGCTCTGTGGTCAGTCATTTGGCCTGGACTTAGCTGTGTCTGGGAATCAGCTGCCAGGTCAGCTGGGGACCCGCTTATTATAAGCCAGGGCACAGTGTCTCTCCTCCAAGTCTTCTCATCTTCCAGAAGCTAGTCCGGGCTTGCTCACCTGGGGGAAGCAGGCTTCAGAGAAAGCGAGTAGAAGCAGGCACAGCTCTTGAAGCCCAGGCTCGGGACTGGCACCCCAGGATTTCTACCACATGCTGTTGATCAAAGCAAGTCACAGGGCCAGTTCACACTTAAGATGTAAAGAAAGAGACCCACTTCTTGGTGAAGTGAGCTGCAAAGTTCATATTGCCAAGTGGCCTGGATAAAGAAGGAAAACTAATTTGTGGCCCTTTTTGCAATCCGTAAGACTACTGCGATTTAATCAACATAAGTACGTCCTGTGTACTTACACCCCTTCCCGATTACATATTCAAGCAAATAACACTAAATCCCAACAGACCTTTCCATAATAACAGGATATGGTACTGAATATGGAAAAGCACCATAAATATGGGGCATTCAGGAATCCGAATGTGAGTCTGGTGCAGTAAGTTCTAAACCATAGTAAAGGGCTTATGGCCCACTGGCCATTTGTAACCAAATATGTTTGTGACTTCTTACTCGGGACAAAAAAAGCAAAATTTAATGGGCTATGAGGGAAGAATTGATCCATGAAGCAATTTGATAGCAATTGCCAACAGCTTACAGAGAATTAAAGTAATAACAGAAAACTGTCTGAAAGGGTTCAAGAGAATAACCTCCAACCCTGAAAGTGAGATCATTTAGCAAGGAATAAAGAGAAACAGCCAGCATGACAGGGCTGAGACTGCGAATTTTAAAGGAAATTTCAGGGTGTCTTGATTCCTGTCCTTTTTCTTTCTACTTCTTTTATTTTTTTAATGCACGAGGAAAATCAGACACATCATCACCAAACCCAGCATACAATTAAAAGGGCAGACAGGCTCACCCATAATTTTGTTAAATAAATGTTTCTCAATGATGTGTGCAACCCCTCCGAGGCTGGAAAGCGAAGTCTGCTCTTAGCGTATCCATTTCTTTTTTCTCACAAGCATGTGCACATCGAGAATGGTATTATCAGACTGTTCATGAATGCCAAGTGCCAAACATTGATTTCCATTGGGGGAAGGGAGTGGGAGGCAGCATTTAGTCAATGAGTTGGTGGTCTTTATCCAGTTCCTAGCATACTGGTGCCCATAGCCCCACTGTGCCATGACAATGGGACCCTTTGTTGGCAGTCTTGGCATGAGCACTAAGGATTAACTAACTGGGCACCGTGCCTCGGTGACTCTCAGCTGTACTCTGCTCAGTTCAGAACACAACTAAGGTACGGGGGCGGCCTGAGAAGGCTTTCTTCATCACTGCCCATGGCTCACCACTGCTGGGGACAATCTGTTGTTTAAGAGTTGTACACTGGATCTTTTATTTCATACATAAGCTACACATGGCTCTTCTCCCTTATGATGACGGCAGCTAGTTCCATTATTTTCTTGCCAAGAGGTGTTTCCAGTCCAGAACATATACAGGAACGCATTTTATTGAGTGACCCATAGCCAAGAAGTTAGTTTCATAGTAAAGTGTGCAGGATGGAAACAAAACAAGTTTTTGGAGCATGAGAGAAAAAGCATAAATAATCACAGAGTAAAACTTAGTCAATCTAGAAATGTTCTTGGCCAGGTTCATCTTAAGATATCAAACTCAATAAAAATAGGCTTGAAAGAGACTTTAAAAGGCAGAACATCTGTGCGGGGTGGGGTGTGTGTGGGGGGGTGTTGTTGTTGTTTGTCCTGCCTGTCCAGCATGTACTAAAAAAACTCCAGTGTCATTTTGGGAATCACTCATCACCAGCACATCATCATACTCAGGCCCTTAATTTAGGTGAGGCTGACCCAATCTCCCTGGCTCCAAGGTTGAGCATATGACTCAAGAATGACAAGTTAGGCTATTCAGACTTCTTACTCTTAGTAATTGGTTCATGGGTAAGCCCTTGACTCAAACCAAGATAATCAGAGTCAATTTTAGAATTTTGCTAGGACACCTGGGAAAAAGGTCATTATCATTATTTCACTGAGGCTATTAAAGAAGTAGGACATAAATATGAAACTGCTGTGTGGGGCAACATGATCAACAAAAAAGAAAGCCGAGGGGAGGGATGGAGTAAAATAGATTCCAGATGACATTTTGAGTCTCTGGATCCAGCCATGCCTAAAGCTACATCAATTCCTGGACTTCTTAATTATGTAAATCAATAAATTCCTCCCTCTTATTTGAACTAGTTGGAGATGCATCCCTGTCACTTGAAACTGAAAGCTTCCTCTAATCCCCCAGGTTTTCTATCTTGTCATATCTAGGGCAAGGAGAAGAAAGAAGCCAATGGAGATGATATGCTTTCTTGTAGGTTTCCAGAGATAGACCAGCCACACATTAAACAGATTATTCCTATATCTACCTCTCCTAGGAGAGAGTGTCTTTTTAATATTCAGACAGTTTTTCTCCTGATATAAATTAAGTTCATTTCCTCTCATAAAGCCATAGAGAAATTCCATGTCCTTCTCCCCCCAGATTGTCATATAGGGGAAGATAAAACTTAAGTTATCCCTCTAATCTCTCCTTTAAGGACTGACTTCTTTCCTCTGGCCATTTTGTTCCTCTTTGCTCTACAGACTTAGGTATTGTCTTTGTTAGTTTTTTTGGAGTTGAGTGACACTAATTTGATCCGGTTACTTCCCCATTTAAACCCCTCCCACTGAGCTTCAAATAAAGGCCAATGTTCTTTCCTTGGGATACAAGGCACTTCATTTTCTACCATTGAAATTACTTGCCCCAGTCCCATTGCGCTCCCTTGCACCCAGCCTCTGAACTTTTTGTTTCACTAACAGAAAGTGTGCTCCTTCCCCAGGTTTGCCTTGAAGGTAGGTGGGGTCCCAGGCAAATTCCCAAGGATTGCTGTCTGTATAAACAATATAAATCAGCACCATCCTAGAAACTCATCTGATCCTGTAAGGAATATCACACTGGTCAGCAAGAGAGATTCGCTTGCCAGGTCTCCCTCCTGGAATCAGGTGACAGCTCTGAGGCCCAGGCGAGGTCACAGGTTTAAGTCCCAGCACTCCTAGGGGCATCTGAGCAACTCTGCTGTTGGTTTGCAGAGCACCCCCTGAAGCAGAGAAATGCGTACCTGAGAAATTTTGAGCAAGGTATTTCTAGTGACTGGGACTCACACAGTGCAGATCATAGGGGGGAGTTTGGCACCTCAAAGTGTGGGGATAAAATTTTTCCTCATTGTATCATCAATGCCCAGCATAGAGCCTGGGATAGATAGAAGATGCATAGTAAAAAATTATGAATGAAACTAGATACTTCTTTTTTGTAAAGGTCTGACGAAGATTGCTAAAAGTATAAAGTCAGATTTCTTCTGCCCCATACTTATTTAACATGACCCAGAATAATGGCAGCTTTTTCACAATTGCAAACCAAGTTGTGGCCAGTGGCAATCCTTATTAAATTTCCAACTAACAAAACAGTTCAAGTTTTTCTCTTGAACTTTTGTCTTCAGGGCAAAAAAAAAAAAAATGTCCAGATTTCAAAGATATTAGGATGCCAATTGTTTTCTTCTCTTTTCTTTTCAATTACATGTGAACCCAGTTTTGCCTTAGCTGCTCTGCTGTCTTCCAGTTACACTGCTGGACAGATCTAAGTTATTTTTTAGTACCAATTCCAACCCGGTATGTCCTGTATGAATCATACCATTTCTCAAGACATAAGTGTGTCTTACAAATACACCTTCCAGAGAAAAATTTAAAGATCTTGGGTGTATGTGGTATCCGATCATTTTACTCTACTTTCTCTCTTGAACTTCATTAAAATTGACAAAAACAACAACAGCACAAAAAAAGTGGAAAAAGTCATATTCAAGTCAGAAAAGAAAAGAACACGACCCCAAAGTGAAAAAAAAAAAATCATGGGGCACCTGGGTGGCTCAGTCATTAAGCATCTGCCTTTGGCTCAGGTCATGATCCCAGGGTCTTGGGATCGAGCCCCACATCGGAGCCTGTTTCTCCCTCTCCTACTCCCCCCTGCTTGTGTTCCTTCTCTCACTGTGTCTCTCTCTGTCAAATAAAAAAAAAAAATCTTAAAAAAAATCATGAAGTATATCTGGTAAATGCTGCAAAATACAAAGAACAGATATGAGAAGGGAAGAGAAAGGCCAAAAATATAACCTCAGACCTCTGGCAGCAAAGGAAGATTTCCCGAAAAGTGATAGTTTTCTGAAGATTTACTGAATGATTAAAGAGAAGACAAAAAGATGTCAAAATTCTGAGGGAAAGAGAGTAAGATTTTTTAAACACTGAGATGTTCATGTGCACACCCATAAACCACCAGAACAACCAAGACCATAACAGACCCATCACCCCTAACTCCTTGGGTCCTGTGTCATCCTTTCCTCTCATCCCTCCCCCTACCCCACAGCTCATTTCCAGGCAGACATTGATTTGCTTTCTATCACTATATATTATGTTGCAATTTCTAGAATTCTAGGTTATAAGTGGAATCGTGCAGAATGTAGTCATTTTTGGTCTGGCTTCTTTCACTTAGCATAATTACTTTGAGAATCATGTAATCTGTTATGTGTATCGATAGTTTATTCCTTATTATTATTCCATGTTTGGATATACTACACTTGGCTTATCTAGTCACCTATTAGTGGACATTCAGGTTGTTTCCAAATCCCACTGCTATAAAAAAAAAACTGCTGTAAATATTTGAACATAAATCTGGATATGAACATATGCCTTCATTTCCCTCAGCTAAGAACATAGGAGTTGAATAGCTAGCTCATATGGTAGGTGTATGTTTAACTCCTTAAACTGTTTTCTAAAATGATTATACTATCTTAGATTTCCATCAACAGTCTGGTCCACATCCTTGCCAACATTTGGTAGGGTTAGTCTTTTAACTTTTAGCCATTTTAATAGGTATGCAGTGACATTACACTGTGGTTTTACTTTGCATTTCCCTAATGACTGCTTAGGTTGAACATAGTTCCATGTACTTCTTTCTCATCCATATACCATCGTAGGTGAAATGTCTGTTCAAATCTTTGATTCATTTTTAAATTGGGTTGTTCAGTTGCTTATTATTGAGTTTTGAGTATTCTTTATGTATTGTGGATACAAGCCTTCTGGCAGGTATGTAACTTGTGACATTCTTTCCCAGTCAATGGTTTGTCTTTCCATTCTCTTATGAATGTCTCATGAGAAGAAGTTCTTAATTTTGATGATATTTTACTTATCAATTTTTCTCTTTTTTGGATCATGCTTTTGGTATCAGATCTAAGAAATCTTTGCCTAATACAAGGGCACAAAGATGTGCTTCTATACTTTCCTCTGGGAGTTTTATAATTTTATGTTTTCAATTTAGGTCTATAATTCATTTTGAGTTAGTTTTTGCATTTGGTGGGAGGAATGGATTTAGGTTCAATTTTTACATAAGCATATCCAATTTTTCCAGAACTGTTTGTTGAAAAGATTATCCTTTCTCCACTGAATTATCTTTAACTCTTCTTTCAAAAAACAATTGACCATGTATTTGTCTCTTTTTCTGGACTCTCTAATCTGTTCCATTGATATATTTGACTATATTTATGCCAATACCTCATTGTCTTGATTTCTTGATTTCTGTAGCTTTATAATAAGCTTGAAATCAGGAAATAAAGTTCTCTAGAATTTTATTCTACTTTTTCAAACTTGTTTTAGCATCTCTTGGCCTTTGCATTTTCATATGTATTTTATTTTTTTTAGAGAAATTCTGCTTTTTTTTTTTTTAAGATTTTATTTATTTATTTGACAGAGAGAGAGAGAGACAGCGAGAGAGGGAACACAGCAGGGGGAGTGGGAAAGGGAGAAGCAGGCTTCCCACCGAGCAGGGAGCCCGATGCGGGGCTCGATCCCAGGACCCTGGGATCATGACCTGAGCCGAAGGCAGACGCTTAACGGACTGAGCCACCCAGGCGCCCTTTCATATGTATTTTAGAATTAACTTACTAATTTTTGTTTTTAGAAAGACCTTCTGGGATCTTTATTAGTATTGTGCTGAATCTATAGAACAACTTGGGAAGAATTGTCAATGTGTTAAGTTTTCCAATCCATGAATACAGTCTATTTCTTAATTTATGTAGGTATTTTTTACTTTCTCTTAGCAATATGTCTAGTCTTTATTGCATATGCCTTGTACATCTTTTAAGATTTTTCCCGAAGTATTTCAGAGTTTTGACATGAAAACAGTATATTTTTAAATTTTTAATTTCTGATTAGTAATATTATAAAGGGATACAATTGATTTGGTGTGTTGATCTCCTAACTTGCTAAACTTACTTATTAGATTTAGTAGCTTTTTTTTTTTTTTTAGATTCCATAGGGATTATAGGATTCCATAGAATGATCATGTTGCCTGAGAATAAAGGAAATTTTGTTCTTTATTTCCAAATTGGAAGCATTTTATTTCTTTTGCTTGCACTGGTTAGAATCTCAAGTACAATGTTGAATGGAAATGGTGAGAGCAGACATCCTTGTCTTCTTTCTGATCTTACGGGGAAAGCACGTGGTCTTTCGCTCTAATGTTTGGTGTTAGCTATAGTTTTTTATTAGACGCCCTTTACCAGACTGAGGAAGTTCCCTTCTCATCCTAGTTTGCTAGTTTGAAATTTTTATTAGGAATGGATATGGGATTTTATGTAATGCTTTTTCTGTATTAATTGATATGTCATATGGCTTGAGTTTTTGACTACTTAAAAATTAATGTTACATAATTCAATAAATTAATAATGTTACTAAGTTGCATTTATTGTTTAATGTTAAACCAGTCTTAAAATCCTGGTATAAGCCCCACTGGTTGGAATCAATGTGCTCAACTTTTCTTAAGAATTTTTTGTATCTCTCATCAGTGATAATGGCCTTTGGTTTTCTTTTCTTATAATGTGTCTGGTTTGGTGTCAAAGTAATGCTAGTCTCATAAAATGGATTTGGAAATATGCTCTCCTCTTCAGTTTTCTGGTAGAGTTTCTGGAAGAGATGTAGTATTGATAGCATTTATTCCTTAAATGTTTGGTAGAAATCACTAGTAAAACCCTCTAGACCTGGAGTTTTCTTTGTGATAAGTTTTTTTTTTTTTCCTTCAAATGCAATTGCTTTGAATTGAGTAGAGCTACTGAGGTCACCTATTGCTTTACAGTCTACTTTCAAGTGATATTTACTACTTCATGTGTATTACAGGAACTTTACATTAGTATACTTACTCCATTAGTATATGTATATACTCCATTAGTATATATAGCATTTCTCCACTGCTAGTCTTTGTGTTATTGCCATCAAAATTTTCCTTCTACATATGTGCTAAACCCCATAACACCCAGATATTATTTGTGTGTTAAGCAGTCAATTAATTTTTTTATTTAAATAATAAAGAGTCTGTTTACCTTTTTTTAAGTCCTTTTTCTGTGTGTTTAATTTTGGATTGTTTCTATTGCTATGTTTTCAAGTTCTCCCACTTTTTCTTCTGCAATGCCTATTATGCCATTAATCATATTTGGTGTATTTTTCATCTCAGATAATGCAGTTTTCATTTCTAGAATGTTGATGTGGGTCTTTTAAAAATGTCTTTCATACTTCCATGTAACATAGTAGTATATCACTCCTCTATCTTTTTGAATAAACCAAATACTGTTAACTGTTGTAATATCCTTGTTTCTTCATTCTATTACCTGTGTCATTTCTGGGTGTGTCAGTCAATTGATTTTTCCCCAGTCTGAAGTGAGAGAATAATATACTCCAAAAAATATGATACCAGTGGAAATAACTGTAATCCAGGAAACGGAAAAAAATTGAAAGAAAGAAAGAGAAAGAGACAGAAAAAATAGAGACTGGAGGGAAAAAATGAAGAAAGGAAGAGAAAAAAATAAAGAATATTCTTAATTATTTTCAGAGAAAGTCGAGAAGATCTTTTATCAATAATACAAATACTTCTAGTCTATAGATAGACTTCTACTTTTCCTCCCTAAATCCATTCCATCCTTCTTCTTGATGGCATCCACCTAGGTGTTGTATTTTCTATTTTCCCTTACAGCTAGCTGTGACATGTGATGAAGTTCCAGTCCACTTAATACAAGAAGTCATGTGTGCAGCTACGTCCTGTAGTTTCGTTTTCCTTCCCTGTGTGGATATGGCCAGGACCCAGTTTTGACTGAGCACGCAGATGAGAACAACATCCTAAAGGCTGGCACAGTGACAGATGGAGGGACTTAGGTTCCTGGATGTCTTCAAGTAACACAATCACCCCATCCACATCACATCAGTGACATGAGAACGAGATCCTGTTCTGTACTATTCAAGTCACTATATTTGGAGACCTATTTGACAACAACTCAGATTTTCATCAATAGCTTTCATAAGGGACGCCTGGGTGGCTCAGTCGGTTAAATGTCTGCCTTCGACTCAGGTCATGATCCCAGGGTCCTGGGATCAAGTCCCGCATCGGGCTCCTTGCTCGGCAAAGGAGCCGGCTTCTCCCTCTGCCTGCCCCTCCCCCTGCTTGTGCTCTCTTGCTCTCTCTCTGACAAATAAATAAATAAATCTTTAAAAAAAATAGCTTCCATAATATGAAAAAGTAACAGAGAACAACAACAAAAAAATGGTCCTACAATAAAATATTAGAAAAAAAGTTAAAAATATGTCCCAGGACAAAAAAAGAGGGGGTCAATATAAGAGAACAGATAATAGATACAAAATACAAAATCCAGAAGGTCCACCATCTGACTACTAGGGGTTCCAGAGAAAGGATGAAAAATGTGCACAGAAAGAAATTAGAAAAGAACTAATATATTGATTCCATTTATATAAAAGACAAAAACAGACAAAATGAGTCTTCCTTTTAGCCATCAGGGTAGTGGTTATGTTGGCAGCATGATTGGAAGAACACATGAGAAAGGCTTCTGGGCTGTTGGAATCATTCCATTTCTTGGTTTTGGGGCTAGTTACAAGGATATTTGCAGCTTGTGAAAAAATACTAAGTGTCCTCAACTTGTACATTTTTCTCTAAGTAGATTATACATAAATAAAATCTTTAAAATAAAGATAATGAATAAATATGGATAAACATTTCCAGCATTGAAGAGAGAAGCTTCACTTTAAAGAATTTTTCAGATGGCAAAAAACATCTACAAGGAGCATTGTATAATTTCTAAAATTTCCTAACACCAAAGATAGAGATCTAAAAAGTTACCAAAGAGAAAAAAAAAACATTAATCTACAAAAGAATAAGAAGCAGGTAATCATCAAACATTTCACCATCAATAATAAATGCTAGAAAACAATAAAACAGAGCCTTCAAAATTCTTAGAAAATTATTTTGATTCTAGAATTCTATAAGTAATCAAATTCTCTGAGTTGACTTGTGAATTCCTCTTAAGAAAAAAAAAATAATTCAGTGAAACAAGATGGTGCCTCCTAATCCCATGTTTTTCTTCAGTCTGATCACTGAGTTAAGAGACATACACTATTGTACTTCTGAGTGGGTAGGCATTCAGTGTTTACCTAGTTTTCCTTCCAGACAAATCCATTTTTCTTGACATCATTTTTGATCCTCCTTCTATCATTTGTGGGCATAAATTTTGATTATCCAATAACAAATCCTAGTTTGTTTCCCCGTGTTCATCTAATATCCCAAAGCTTTTTGCTAATTTAGCATTTGCAATTTAATTTTTCTCAAACCTCAGAGAATGCTTTATGTACAACCCACAAAACATTTCTGAAAATATTAGAACAATATTCTCTACATAACATCATATCTCTAGGAAGACACTTCTCTCTTCATTTATGACAAGAGCTAACTATTTTTTCAGACTCTCATTACTGACCCCTTTTATTCCATATAATGGGCTCTTATCAACCTGATTCCCAAGGATAAATTCTGCCAAGACACAGCCATTTCTTTGAAATTTTATTTTTAAAAATGTAAAATAAGAGAGCAACTGGTTTAAAATAATTAAGGGGTTAGGTTTTCTTCACAGTGACAATGTTTATCAGTGACAGAATTAGCTGTTACTTCTTTGCCTTCAATTAGATACTGAACTGTTTTAGCCAGAAGCCCTGGGATTCTATTCCTATTAGCTGGTTGGGGCTGGAGGAACTGGTGTAGAGTCTCTTGCTGTGTAAATTCTTTGTATTTTATGGCTATTACCTTGGATAATATTCATTAATCAGAGAGAGTAGAGTTAAGTAGACATTTGTGTGCTCTTGTCTTTTCCCCATTTGGATCCTATGGTCCAGCCTTTGGCAAACTGCTCGAGTTGCCATTTTTCAGGGATTTGTTTGTGGAGTGGCCAATTTACCTCAGGGCATGTGTGGCCAACACTGAGGGAAATAAATGACAGGCATATCATAGCCTGTCAGCTGCTGCAATTAAGTAATGTTAACTGCCACGGCTGCAGAAAAGGGTGGTTCAGAATCATAAAACGTTAGAGGTGCATGGGACCATCCAATGTCCTCATTTTATAGGTGAGAAAATTGAGTGCAGAGATTAACAGGTTTGCTCAAGGTCACACAGGTACTTTCCCAGGGCTTTGTGGAGCTGTGATTTCTTTATCCTCCACCTGCTCAGTCCACTCAGCTGCTAGAATGATCCTCTGCCAAGCCAGTTTCGTGACATTAGTCCCCTGCTTGCAAACCTGTTGTAGCCCTCTATTGTTTCTAGTGTCAGAGCTGTGAGGTGGTAGCAGTTGGCGGAAGCCCAGCGCTCTATCAGCGACCAGGCGCCTGCACTGAGAAATAAACGGTCAGCTCTTGCAGCAGCTGTAGAGGTCACATGACAGAGAGGCAGAAGATGTGGGTTCAACTCCCAACCACATCCCTATCACAAACTGTCTCGACTTTGGAATGAGAACCTCCAATAATCCAAACCTTGATTTTCTCATCTGCAAAATGAGCAAGTCAGGCTAGACAGATGCCAAGGGCCCCCTCCAACCCGAAGATCCCATCCACGTGGCTTCCTTCGAAGCTTCAAAGTGGAGGCTTAACATGTCCACACAGGCTTTCCTCTGAGCACTTTCTGGTCTCCCCTTGCTTCTAGATCCAGCATGAAGTGGTTACATTTTTCTAATCAGAACCTTGTAATTTTCCACTTGTGAAGGACATTGAATCAGGAAGCATTGAAATGGTTCATTCATTCACTTAATGCAACATTATCGGCTTCTGGATGAGCTTATTTCCCACAGCACTTGTCCACTCTAGCTGGTACTGACTTGACTTTCCAGCTTGGGTTCTCCCAATCTCTTCCTCTCTTTTCCACAACTTCCCTCCTTCTCATAGATTGGAGTATTACTGCTTCCATCTTTCCATTTCTCGTTTCTTCTCCTTCCATCTTCTTACTCTCTCTTTCTGTCCTTTTCTTTCAGTTTTCCAATTCTGGTGACAAACATCACCTGCCTCCCCATCAAAGACAGGGATTAGTTTGCCTTCTGGGCGAGGAATCAGTCAGTCAGAAGAGTTCTCTTCCAAGTTTAACCCAATCTAGATTGTTATGGAGCAGAAGAGGGACTTTTGAAAGAAGAGGGAAAGGCAACTTTTCCCCAGGGTGGAGACCTAAGATTGCTGGTAGGAAATGACCCTGGCTTCTGCTCTCTGATTTAACAGAATCCTTAACCAGACTGGTTTATTCAACCAGAAGGACTGACCGGTATAACTTTGTAGCAAAATATCCGACTGAAATACTCTGCAAACTTGCAGGAAATCCCATTTCTCTGGTTCCTTATGAGTCGATGCCTAACAAAGGAAAGGGCGGGGGGGAAACGCAACCAGTCTTGTTCCGCATTAAGAAAAGTTATCAACCAAAGCTTCAGGCAGGTCCGAAGGCTCTCAGCTGTGCATAGATTATCAATCACCGAAGGCTACAGCTTCAGGTTCTCCAAGCCTCTCCTCCTGCGTCCCTTTGACCCTTACAAAGTAGCCTTTCTCTGCAGAGAGATAAGAAACGAAAGGGGGTGGAGGGACGGTACACAAAGGCATAAGGTGGGGGGGGCACAGAAAACATGCCAACAGAGTGGGAGATAATGGAAGGTGGCAAAAACTGAAAGACTTTCAAAAAGGGAGCTATTATTCTGCTGGCTTTACGAAAGGTGTTCTCACCGTCTGCGTGTTGCAAGCACAGGATTGGTTGCATTCCAGTCAGGGCAATTCCCAAGGCTCCTCTTTCATTGAACGCAATCTCTTTTCCTCAAGCCCCGCATTTGCAGTGGTGCTGGTTAGGGTTTAGGATACTTCATCCATTTGTGACCTTTCTTTCCTGACACCATGCTTACAGGCAAGTGTTCGTGCCAGTTAACCTTCGCGGTTTTCCCCCAGTGACCTTATGAATTTCCAACAGGAAAAATACAAAATCGCCAATTTGTTTTTTCATTACCCAGAGGATAAACACAAAGTGGGGAAGCCTTTTATCTTGCTGCACCGGCAAACCTCCTCATTACTCAGCATCGAACAAACATTTGCTAAGAGTTAATAAATCCAGCATGTGGCTTTCTTTGTGCAGGGAATGGCCTACCATCCAAGGCAATCTCTCATTAAGGAAAAAGAAATAGAACATACTCATATTTTATTCATGGCCTCAGAATCCCAGGGAAAAAAAAATCCAAAAATTTATAGACACAGAGAAATCCAAAACAAAAAGGCTCACACATTCTTATTTCCAATGACACCTCCTGACTCTCGGCGCCTCGGAGGAGCTACTGATCCACATACACGATAGTCCCAACACCACTGCCATTCCGGCCTGCCAGTCTGACTGCTCAAATTGAGTCCAATGACCTTTCACCACAGCCTACAGTTAAAAGGGAGCAGGGTTTATTAAAGCACAGCCCTTGAAGAAGTCCAATGGGTAATGCATTTTGTAGTCGTCAATCACGAATATCCTCTCAAGACTGTTTAGACTTCCTGTTCCCGCTCTCCTCTGCAGAGCTGTCCGGGCAGACTCTACATCCGAGACATCAGCATAGCCATTGCAGCAAGTTTTAATTTCCCAATGATTCCTAGTCCTGCTAGCTTAGAAGGGCTCTGGTGATTTATTGGACTTGAGCAGAACTCTCATCCATTATAGTTTGTCTCAACTTAATCAAAGGTATCTTCTCCCTTCGGAGCGGCTAACCTACACACTCCGCGGTCACCATGATGAATGTGCCCGCTTGACTTCTTTTTCTGATTACTGTGAATGAAGCATCACAAACAACTTGATACGTTCTGTTAATGCTGTGGCTGCAGGATGGGGATGGCTGCAGTTATGTTATGTAGAGGCAGCTATGTAGGGGGGCGGGGGGTGGGCTGCAACGTGATTATTGCACTAAGGTTTTGATTGAGTGATCTAATTAATGACTGGGAGGAGAACAGAATTCACAGGGATTTCTCGGTTGCTTAAGAGATCAAGAAAACAAAGCCGTTTCCTTGTTTGTCCCGGTCCCTGTACCAACAGCAATATGCATTCCCCCACCCTCTACCACACACACACACACACACACTAAGATAACCACACCTTTTGCAGAAAGCATGGCTGATTTAGAACAGTGTTTAATCTGTTTCCTAAACTTAGTGGTTGATACGAAGAGATCAAGGATTGTAGCTGAACAAACAAGAACCTGAGGAAATAACAGATATATTTTAAGTTTTTGTGTAAGAAATTATAGCCAAAAGAAAACAGAATAATGAAGTAACCGGGCATTTTTCTGTATGATACCAGAGTCTCATTTTTTGCTTTTTAAGTGACTTATGTGGCAAGGGTTCAAGATGAATATCTAGACTTTACCTGCAATGTTCTCTTGGCAGACAATAGTTAGAAACTGATGATCATGAACTTAAAATGCTATTCTTTGACTAATTCAACTAAACTCTCTTCTTCAGAGATTCTGAGGTCCTCCGAGGAAGTACTATTATATTCATCTTCACAACCCTGGCAATTAGGCTGGTGCGTGATCTGCTCGTGGTATTCATGAAATGCAAATGTTAAACTGAATTGCTCACATTTAGGATAAGAACCCTATTCATTTTTGTAGCCTAGTACATATGAACATATTTCCAAGCATAACTGTGAACCAGTAGGGCCTCCAGTTGACTGCTTTGCTTTTAAATAACCTTGTTATAGAGGAAACTTTTCTGAATCCCACAGACCAGTAGCTGTCCCCAGCCCCATCATACTATAGCATTCGAGAGAGTCCAGAAAGACAATGTATATTCCTCTACTATTTGTCTATGGTAAACATATTTTATTCCGTTAAATACATCAGAGTAGAAGGTCTCTGCAGTACAGTACTAAGATGAAAGCCTGCAAAAAGAATAGAGTTTGTTGAATGACAAGTTCAGAGTTTAGATCAGGGCTCAGCATCTATGACCCAGGTAAATCTGCCTAGAGCTGATTTTTGTACAGGACAAGAGCTAAGAATGGTTTTGATATTTTAAAAGGGATTAAAAAAAAACAATAAAAAAGAATACACAACAGAGACTTCATGTGGTCCTCAAAGCCAAAAATATTCACAGAATATTTAAAATATTTACAGAAAAATTTTGCTGATTCCTGATTTAGATGACATTAGCCAATATGAGAGTTTTTGAGTAAAAGTAGTAGGAGCAAGGTTGTTTTTTTTTTTTTTAATTTTATTTATTTGAGAGAGAGAGCAGTGTGAGCAGGGGGAGGGGCAGAGGGAGAGAGAGAGAGAATCCTCAAGCACACTCCCTGCTGAACGCAGAGCCCAACACAGGGCTTGATTCCAGAACCCTGAGATCATGACCTGAGCAGAAACCAAGAGTTGGCCACTTAAGTGACTAAGCCACGCAGGTGCCCTGAGCAAGGTTGATTTTTAAGTGTGTTAGTCAGAGACAACAATGTGGAGAAAGAATTATAATAACAGAACTTGTATAAGATAGTAAATTAATGAAAAGTAATGAGAAAATGCATGCATTATTTTCTTTGGCAGTGTATAGCTTACTTACAGGGAAGGAATACATTTACAGATTCTTGATTTTTTGGGTGCAACCATGATTCCATGTAATTGTATTGTTTCCCAAATAGGTATTTAATTCACTCTCATTCTTGGAGGAGAATTTAGCAGGATATGGAATTTTAGGTTGTCAGTGTCAAGATGTTATGGAGGTAATCTCCATATTTGTCTTGTTCCATATCATATTTTCTAGGATCTACAGAAAAGTAGATTTATTTTTATTTTCTGCAATTTCTTTCTAATCAGTGTTTCATTAGCCTGTGCGTTTGTGTTCTTTTTTTTTTTTTTTTAAAGATTTTATTTATTTATTTATTTGAGAGAGAGAGAGAGACAGAGAGAAACAGCATGAGAGGGGATAGGGTCAGAGGGAGAAGCAGGCTCCCCGCCGAGCTGCGAGCCTGATGTGGGACTCCATCCCAGGACTCCGGGACCATGACCTGAGCCGAAGGCAGCCGCTTAACCAACTGAGCCACCCAGGCGCCCCTGTGCGTTTGTGTTCTTTAATTAAGAAAAATTGTCAGCCGTTATTTCTTTGAAATTAACTTCTCACCTCTCTCACTCTATAAAACCCTTCTGAGAGGTATTATTGGAATTTATCATTCTGGCTTTTGCATCTTTAAATGCTCTTTCAAAATTTCTACTTTTTCATCTCTCTGTTTTGCATGCTGGATGATTTCTCCAAATCCATCTTCTAGCTCATTGATTCTCTTTTCGGCATTTAATTTATGCTTTCATCTGTCTGTTTAGTTTTTCATTACAGAAACTCTATTTGGTTCTTTTTCAAATCTTCTGATCATATCTCATAAGGTCCTATTTTTCTGTTATTGATTCTGTTCCTTCTTTTATCTCTTCAAATATTTTAAGCATGTTTATTTTATTGTCTCAGATTGTACTCTTCTGTTTGTAGTGGTCTCCTGGTGCTCTCTGTGGGGAAGGTTATAAGGTTTAATGAGAAAAATTATGGGAGTGGGAAGAACATGGTGTGCAGCCGGCAACCAACTTGACATTCATGGAGTAAATCGTGATTAAAACAAAGAGATGAAAGACTTGAAAGACAAGTTGAGATATAATTTAAGAAGAATATTTCCTTAAGCTTAAAAATATTGGAGTTTAAAATGTAGGTAATGGGAGCCATGGAACATTAAGCAAGGAGGTGATCTGGTAAAAAGAGTGTTTTGGGAATCGATGAATAACAGAATTTTAAGAAACTTTGGCCTTTTATTCCTAACAGAAAGGCTTTGATTACAGGGAAGGAAACAATTTGTGAGATAAGTTACTTTTCTCAAAAGCATACAGCTAAGGGAGAGCACTGTATGGAAGAAAGATAATAAAAAGTGAAAGAGGCAAAATGGTTTGGAAGACCCAAAATAGCCAGTACAATATTGATGGAGAAGAACAAAGTTGGATGACTGACGCTACCCAAGTTTAAGATTTACTATAAAGCTATAGTAATCAAGACAGCATGGTATTGGTGACAGAATAGACAAATAGATCAATCCAACAGAACAGAGTGCCCAGAAATTAACTTCAAGTTTATTCTACTGATATTTGACAAAGGAACAAAAGCAATAGAATGAAGCAGAAATCGTGTCTTTGACAAATGATGCTGGGCCAACTGGACATCCGCATGTAAAAGAGTGAATCTAGACCTTACACCCTTCACAAAAATTGACTCAAAGTGGATCGTGGGCCTAAATGTAAAATGCAAAACTATAAAACTCCTAGAAGATAATATAGGAGAAAACCTAGATGACGCCAGGTATGGTGATGCCTTGTTAGATACAACACCAAAGACATCATCCATGAAAGAAATAATCGATAAGCCTCAGACTTCATAAAATTAAAAATTTCTACCTGTGAAGGGCAATGTCAAGAGAATGAGAACACAAGCCACAGACTGGGAGAAAATATTTGCAAAAGACACATCTGATAAACAGCTGTTATCCAAAATATACAAAGAGCTTCTAAAACTCAATAATAACCAAAAACCCTCTTTAAAAATGGGCCAAAGACCCTAACATACACCCACCAAAGAAGATGTACAGATGGCAAATAAGTATATGAAAAGATGCTCTACATCATATAGCATCAGAGAAATGCAAATTAAAACAATGAGCTACCACTGCGTGCATATTAGAATGGCCAAAGTCTGGAACGTTGACAGCACCAATTGTTGAAGAGGATGTGGGGCAAAAGGAGTTCTTACACATTGCTGGTGGGAATGAAAAATGGTACAGACACTCTGAAAGACAGTTTGGTGACTTATTACTTAACTAAACATACTCTTGCCATACGATCCAGCAGTCACATTCCTTGGTATTTAACCCAAGGGATTGAAAACTTATGTCCACAAAAAATTCTGCACCTGGATGTTTATAGCAGCTTTATTTATAACTGCCCCAAATTGTAAGAAACCAAGATGTCCTTCAGTAGGTGAATGGATAAATAAGCTGTGGTATATCCAGAAAATGGCATATTATTCAGTGTTAAAATGAAATGAGATATAAGGTCCCAAAAAGACAAATGCATATTACCAGGTGAAAGAACCCAATCTGAAAAGGCTAGATATTGTGTGATTCCAACCAAATGATATTTTGGAAAAGGCAAAACTATGGAGTCAGTAAAATGATCAGAGATTGCTTGGTGAGAGGGGGGTAGGAGAGATGAATAGGCAGAGCACAGAGGATTTTAGGGCAGTGAAAATATTCTGTTTGATGTTATAATGATAGATGTATGTCATTATACATTTGTCCAAACCCATAGAGCATATGATACCAAGAGTGAACCTTCAGGTAAACTATAGACTTTGGGTGATTATGATGTGTCAATGTGAGTTTGTTCTTGGTAAAAAAAAAATGTACCACTTTGCTGAGTGGTGTTTATAATGGGCAAGACTTTGCATGTGTAGGAACAGGGATTTTGTGGGAAATATCTGTACTGTCAACTCAATTTTGTTGTAAACCTACCACTGTTTTTTAAAAAATTACATCTTTAAAAAAAAGATTGACTAGAAAACCGTAATAACTCTGGTGTGAAATGCAGAGATCTGGTACTAAGTTAGTACTGTTTGGATATAGCCAGAAAAGTGTAAAGGAATGATTTCCAGGGCTCCTAAATGACCATGTGTACATATTTGGGACAGTGCATAATGGAAAAGTAATTCCAGATTGAAAGCAGAGACAGTTATGGGCCCACTGACATTACTATAGACATAAAAATGTTAATAAAATGTTCAGATTTTTTGTTTTTTGTTTTTTGAAATGTTAAGATTTTCCGACAGAATGATGGCAGAGAGAAGAAAAGCCTTTGGCACGTGATAGGCATTCAACACGTGTTTACATTATTTTATTATTATTATAATTATGTATTTTATTGCATGGGGGCAAAGTTCTTGGAAAGAACTTGGATTTTTCAGAAAAATATAAGATATGGGGTATATCACATCCTCTTTATGTCCTAGGTTCTTTACCTTCCCACCTCCTTAGAGAGCTTTTTGGATCTAATATGACAAAGTGACAAAGAACTTTGTAAATATAAAGCATCATTATTCAAATGAGATAGTATTTTTCCTGGCCATAGCATTGCACCAGAGTTAGATATCATAGTCTTCCAGGCATGCATTTTGGAGTAAAAACAGAGTTCAAGGCCCAGCTTAACCCCTATGAGCTTTGTGACACTGGGCAATTTCTTTTTTTTTTTTTTCCTGAACCTAAGTTTCTAAATCTATAAAACATGTATAATTAGAGTATGTATGGGGTTGCAGGATAGATGATATTGGGATAATGTGTGTAAAGCAAATGACTGGGCATGCTCTTGAGTTGGTACTCAATGTTAAGTATTAATCACTGTCCTGATACTGAAGAACACGGATGTAGCACATGACTGCAATTTCCTTCTTAAAGTTATGGAGTACTTGTGGCTCATGAAGACAAAATTCTGCCTAAATGCTAAGAACTAGAATATCTGAAGGCTTTCAAGTTAAAGCTGAAGGATAATTTGATGAAGGTTGAAGAAAATGAATATAAATATAAGTCTTTGTCCATCAGACACATATGAAGTGGTGGGAAAAAAAGTACATTACCATTTACTCAACTTTCACTTTGGAAGTGAAAAAAATCACATAGGGAGTGCCATTTCTTTTCTCTTCTATAATTTTGCACTGAGAACATATTTTTTCTCTTAAAAGATGTGTTTTCAGAAGATGCAGATTCAAGGAATCAGCTTCTACATATTCTTTGTCTAATGCTCAATATGTGTACTGAATTTTCCCAACCTCTGAAAGGTATGAAATGTAAGGACATCATCATAAAATATTAAAATAAACCACTATGGACACGTGTGCAACTGGGTAAAGATTTCAGGAGTTAACTGTGGCTTAAGAGAGTGGAAACTATTAATTTCTAATCATCCATATTAACCTGGCAATTGCATATACCTAGCAGGTGCTGCCCAGGAAGCTGTGTTTCCTTAGAATTAATAACATGCATAATTGTAGCCATTTTTCTAAGTCTCTAGAGTATCTGTAATTAAGAAATTTAACCGTACTTAAAATGATATAAAGTGTCATTAGTCCCATGCTAAATCATTTCAGATTACTGATTTATTTGCCAGTAAAATTATCCAGGTAATTTCCTCAACCTGACTAATGTAAAGTGTCACACATAAGTACTCCTACTGGGTAAAGCTTGGGGTCTTTTTTGCAGGGGAAAAAAAAAGTTTCATTTGAAGCTCCACAAAATTGTAATGTAAAACTTCTTTGTTCTCTTCTCTGAGGTAGTTTTCCTCACTGAGTGGGTTGGCCTAAACCAGTGACTGCCATTTAATTGGGAAAAATGAAAAAAAAAAAACAAAAAAACTGGGAAAAATGAAAAAAAAATTGGGAAAAGTATTTTTTCCCCCTTAATGTAATCAATAGAAAGATTCCTTCAAATAGAATCATAATTGAACTGGGATAGCTCTAGCTAAAGGAGGAAATCTAAAGAGCCCTATCAATCTCTTGCCCACCCCTACCTAGCCCCATCCCTCTCCCAAGCTTCCAGAACTCCCTGGACTCAATAACCTTTAGGTCCTTCCTGGTTGCATTATTCTACTCCTATGTAAGGCTTCCATCTCAAGTGTCAGATTCATTGTCAGTACTTTCATTCTCTATACCCTCCCTCTAAAGTAAAAGTTCAAAGAAGTGAGGTACTTCCGATTAATATGGAAAAGAGAAGTAGGATGTGGGATTCTTGAGTTAAGTATGTGGTCCAGTCTTTTGCCTTAAAACAAAATGGAGTTGAATAACATATTCAGAATTACCACATCCTTTTTATGTTAGCAGTTTCTGGTGTGGTAAACTGTTCAACAGAAAACAATTCTTTGTTTTTGCTTATGTTCTCTTCAACGCATTTAATTTTCTAACTGTGGCTATTGTCCTAATAAGATACTTAAGTTTCCAGGGGTAACCTGATAACCAATCTGGCATTGCACACAGATTTATGCCAGCTTCTACTTTATGGTAAGAGATGCAGTGTTTTGATTCATTTAGGCCAGGAACTGACATAGGTTATACAAAATGGAATTGCGTATGGTTGGTTTGAATGCAAGACCCTGAAATTTGTATGATCATAGCTCCCTGCTCCTTGACAATCAGACATTAAATTGTTTCATGTGGATCTTCCACATTTTATCCTTTCAAGTGATTTTTGTTCCTTCTGGCACTTTTATCTGGGATCATTTTCCTTTTGCCTAAAACTCTTCCCTTAGTATTTCTTCTGTGTTTGCGAGTCTGTTCTCTTCATTTTTGTTTGCGTGAAAACATCGTGATGTTGCCTACATTTAAACAGATATGTTCACTGAAGTATAGAATGTTAGGTTCTCAGGGTTTTTTTTTTCCAGTTCTTTAAAGATGCTTCATTGTTGTCCTGCTTCCATAATTTTCAACAAGAAGTCAGTTAAGTCTTAACTGTTGCTCCTTTGAAGGTAATGTTCCATGCTCTGACTGTTCTAAAGATCTTTTGTCTTTTCAATAGTTTTTCTCCAATGTACCCACGTGTAGTTTGCTTGCATTCATCTTACCTAGAATGCGTACAGTTTCTTGAATGTGGTTTGAGGACTTCCATTAGTTCTCAAAATTCTTATGTCTTGAATGATTATTTATATTCTTATATCTTGAAAGACTGTTCATATCCCATTCTCTCTCCTCTCCTTCTGGTACTTCAATTGCATGAATGCTAGACCTGTTTACTGTGTTTCATGTCTTATAGGGGCTTTTCTATTTTTTCCATTCTTTTTCCCCTGCACTTCAATACAGACATTTTCTAATGACCAATCTTCCAGTTTACTAATCTTCTCATCAGCTGTTTCTAATCTACAACCAAACCCATCTACTGAAATTTAAAATTTTCTGGTCTCAAATTTCCATTTATTTCTATTTTTCTAGTACCAGTTTTCTGCTGGAATTCCTATTTTTTCATTGTTATTAAAATATATTAATCATTGTTGATACATTTGGATCATCTATGGTTCTCTTAATTTTTTTCTCATTTTTTAGTCATTTATTCTTATATTCTGATACGCCTTCTATTTTTCAAAAGTAGACATGATGATGTATGAAAAATTATAGAGATAATTTGAGGCTCTGCATGATGTTATCTTCCTCCAGAGCTACACTGTCCAATGTGATGGCAACAGAGCACACGTGGTTATTTAAGCTTAAATTAATTACAATTAAAAAAATTATTTCCTCAGTCATACTAGTCAAATTGCAAGTGCTCAAGAGTCACATGTGGCTAGTTGCTGCCTCATTAGAACAGATCGAGAACATTTCCATCATCACATAAAGTTCTCTCAGACAGCTCTGCTCCAGAGAATTTATTTTTGCTTCTGGAAGACAGTTACTCTAGTCTGTGATTGAGGTGAGGAGAAGCTGGGTTTTACTCTTTGGGAAGGTTGGTCTATTTCTGGTTGCTCTTACTTAGGATAAAACCCATCAGGGCTCCCAAATGAAATCCCGAGTTATTCACAGTCCTGCCCCCTCTAATTTTTGGTCTCTACAGCTCCATTACACTGTCCATAGGTCTGGTGAGCTCTTAATTCCTTTGTTATCACTTCCTGCTTGGTTTCCTAGCTTCTATTTCTAGTACCATTTATGAATAGGTGAATTCCTTAAGTAGAAAAGAACCCCAGTATCAAATATTGAGCTTACCTCAATGTATTTCTTTTCTGCATCTTGGCTTCTCAAATACTTTGTCTCAGTATATCTCAGATATCTTCAAATAGATTTTTTAAATCCAGCTTTTCTAGTTATTTCAGCAGGTGGTTGGTTTGATATAAGCTCAGACATCACAGCCAGAAACAGAATCATCTCATTCTCTATCTCCCTATCTGCTATCTGGTGTCAGGCATTCATCCTCCCACTGAAATGTTGAGATATTAAAATATTGAAAATTCCTGTCCAAGGCACTAATAATCTGTTATCAAATTCAATGGCTAATTCTCAGTTCTTACCTCACATAGACTCACAGCAGCATTTGAACTCCAAATGTATATATTAAACTTCCTACTTGACTTTTCCAATTAAAAATTTAATAGGCATCTCAAATTTAATATGTCTGGTTATAAACTTTTGATATCCCCATTCTGTTTCTTCCTCAATATTCCCTCACCTCAGTAACTGACAGCTTTATACAGAATTCCAATTGCCTTGGCAAAATCTTTGCAGTCATTTCTTACTCTTCTCCAATGACTTTCCATTCTGCTCAGAATACCATCCAACCTCTTACCATGGCCACAAGGCCATCAATGATCGTCTTCTCTCTACATTCTGATTTCATCTTCTGGAACCCTTTTATCCCCCTCACTCTCATCCAGTGATGCTGGTTTCCTTGCTATTCCTTGAACATGCAAAGAAGCTTCCCTCACCAAGGCCTTGTATCTGCTTTTCCTCACTTTGGATACGCTTTGCCCATATATGTACAAAGTCTTTGCTGAAACATCACTCTTCACAAAGGCTTTATCTTTTTTTCCATAAAATTTTTTCTATAAAAATTGTACACTTCCATCACTCTATATCCTTTTACCTTGTATTGCTTTTCTTCTTTGCTCTTATCACCACTCAACAAATCATATGCTTGTTTGTTTTCTGTCTTCTTTGCTAGAATGTAAGCTCTATCAGAACAGGGATGTTATCTGTTTCATTACTGCTCTATCCTCAGTGCCAGCCACATAACTATAGAAATAACACATCCCTACTTTACAGGTTAAGAATGGAGGAAACATAGAGGTGAAACAATTTTGACCTAGGGCACATAGCTAGTGAGTGCTAGAGCTAGGACTGAACCTGGCAGCCTGACTCCAGGGTCTATGCTCCTACCACTACATTGTACTCTCTCCAATGGAGGTTTGAGTTAATAGCCTGAGCCATGTGTTTCCACAAAGCTTCTTTTGCTTCTAGGATTTGGGCCTAAAACAAGAAGAGAACACACAATGGCATCATCTGGAATGCTCCAAATCCTCCCAGAATCCTGCTTATTTTCTAAAAAGATGAAAGTTGAAGAAAAAGAATCTTGATGTCTTTTGGGAGAAAGACTGAGACCCCTTTATAACCACTAATATTTCCAATGTCAAGCCAAAATAAGAAAAAGATTCAAGAGAAGAGGAAGAAGAAGGAAAGGAGGGAGGGGGGAGAGAGAGACAGAGACAGAGACAGAGAGACAGAGAGGGAGGGAAGGAGGCCATGCACCTTCATGCAGGTTCAGATTTTACTTCTTTTCATATCATACAAAAATTATACCACAACTTAACCCTATAATTGACTAAATGTACTTTTTATTGATTCTGATTCAATCTAAGGAGAGGTAGGAGGAGAAAAGGGAATAATAGACTCTCCCTAGAAACCAAAACACATATGCCCTCTTAATAGTTACCATTGGTAGAATAGAAAGAAGAAAGCCAAAAGGAGATTGTTCCCTGGCTGGAAAACAGAGTAACCATGTGTTGAGAGAATACTCTCTGTCAGAAAGACTCAAGGAGCAAGCAGAAGAAGGATGAGTCCAGGGAGGCTCATAAAACCTGCCTGACCATGGTTAAACTACCAGTGGTATGGCATAAGCCCAGAAACCTATGAATAAGGGAGTTTCACAGAGGGTAACAGTCTACCTAGGTTGTATATCAAAGACTGGAGTTTAAATAAGCTCTTATAGAAATGATGCAAAGTCTAGTTAGAAAGGAAGAAAGGCATGTGATGTGAATTTACATGTGCTTTTATTTCTAAATGTTTGCTCTAAAAAGGACCCAAGGAATTTACTACCTTTTGAGGCCACATAGTCTATGTATGGACAATTATCTGAGTGTTAGATTACTTATATATGAAGCTAACCTCTGCCTCTCTATAACTTTCCTGACTAATGCTGTTTTTGCTTTGCAGAGTCACATTGGTGCCCATTTCCCCAGATATCAGTTCTTCAGATATTTAAAGAAAGCTTTCATATTGCCCTACAGAACTCCTCTGTTATGTTCTTCACTCTCTTCTTTGGTTTCACCCCTCACTCTTGGTAAACTCCAAGCCCACATTCCAATCATCACCAGCTAGACATTTGGATCAGAAAGTCATCTCAAATTCAACATGACTACAGTTGAACAAAATCATTCCTGTACCCCCTAGACGAATTCTTCCCTTTGACTTTCTGATCTGCCAAGGAGTCATCTTTGACTCTATTCTCTACTCTAATCCCAAATGAAATCAATCACCATGTCTTTGTGAACATTACCCTATTTATTCCTTTCTTTCTATTTCCCCTGCCTTGGCTGTAATCCACACCATAATTAGCTCTCCCTTGGACTTCTAATTGGCCTTCTCACCTCCAACTGGCCTTTCTTCCAATTCATCTAACATATTCCAGCTAAATTAATATTCTTATTAAAAATTGCCAGTCCTGGGGTGCCTGGGTGGCTCAGTCTTTAAGCGTCTGCCTTCGGCTCAGCTCATGATCCCAGGGTCCTGGGATGGAGTCCTGCATCAGGCTCCCTGCTCAGCAGGAAGCCTGCTTCTCCCTCTCCCACTCCCCCTGCTTGTGTTCCCTCTCTCGCTGTGTCTCTCTCTCTCTGTCAAAATAAATAAATAAAATCTTAAAAAAAAAAATTGCCAGTCCTTTCTCATGACCATTAAATAAAATTAGAATACCTTAACCCAGTATTTGATGTAATTCCCAATATGGTCTGAGATTTGTCTTGAACCAGATCTCTATGTCAGCAATAACTACAAAAACAATAATAATAGTTACAAAATATCCGCTACTTCTGAATCCCTTCCATGTCTTATATAAATCATACTTTCTAGAACTATGCCGTCCAACATGATAGCCACCAGCTGCATATAGCTATTGAGTTTTTGAAATGAGGCTAGTCTGAATTAAGATTTGTATTAAGTGTAAAGTACACACTGGATTTTGAATATTTAGTATGTAAAAAACCCCAAATTTTATCTCATTAATTTTATATTGATTATATGTTAGAATGATAATATTTGTATTATTAGGTTAAATGAAATACATTATTAAAATTACTTTTTTCTGTATCTTTTAAATTTTTATAATATAGATTTTGGGAAAATTAAAATTACATGTGTGGCTTAAATTTCAGGCTCACATTATATTTCTATTGAATAGTTCTAAGTATGACAAATATATATGCATATGGATAAAAGAAGGGAGAAAACTATACAAAATAAAAGAATGATGGATTTCAGTGTGGATTTTTTGCTTTTTTTTCAAAATAGTTTTCACCATTTTAAGTTTTTGTAATAAAAAACATGATTCTTAATTAAGTTTAAAAATTATCATACCATGCCCTCCAGATAACCCTTTCCATAAGCTTTCTTCAAGAATCTCGTCCAGAAGTGATTTCTTCTCATTGGATTTCTTATGTCTGTGGTCTGAAACCTGCTGCACATAGAACCATCCAGGATGTACTTAAAAAATACCAGATGCCAAATAGGTCAATTGAATCAAAGTTTCTAGGGGGAGAGCCTGGCATCAGTGTTTTATAAAAGCCACACTGAGGACCACTGACCTATAGCAACAGATCATATGTGTGGCACTTAGTAGATTCTCCCTTTCAGTACAATAATTTGTCTACTTGTTTTTTATCTCCTTCACTGGACTTACGGTGTAGATCTTTGCATCCTCCACGCTACAAGGCTTTACACATCACAGATCTCCAATAATTGTTATTAAACAGCTACTGAAAAGTTGAAAGGATTTACATAAAAGGAGTCATTGCATTTACATGTAACGAGTTCTGTGTGTCAATTACTGAGTTAGGTACTCAATACCTCATGTATTCCTCACCCTGATCCTATGATGTGGATACTACTGTTACCCTCATTTTACTGATGAGAAAATGGGTCCGTTAATCAGTGACAGACTCGGGATTTAAATACATCCTGAATTAATTGCAAAGTACCCATGGTTAATCACTATTATTCTGGAAACACAGCAGACATTATTACTCGCTTTATTGGGTATTACCATAGTGCAGCCTAACCAGATGGGTAAGAGATTGATAAAACAAGATAGGAAAAAAACTTGCCCCTTTGTGACTGGAGTTTGGTGGCGAAGAAAGTTGAGCCTGGACTGAATGTAGGAGCACACCAAGGCATAATCAGGGAATACTGGGGTGTCACCATTTGCACAACTGCTCACCTGTGGGCTAAAGCAATTCATACGGCCTCTCGAGGCAAGCTTCTCAAACCGTACCATGCACCCAGATTTCCTGGGGCCCTTACTACAACATAGGTTATGATTCAGTAAATGTGCACGTTGTGTGCGTGGGGCGGGGGGTGGGGTAGGGGATGGCACTGAGATCCTGTATTTCTAACAAGGTAATGCCAAAACTATTGGTCCTCAGACTACCTGAGTAGAAAGGCTAGTCTCAACAACCTGTCTGCATAGAACTCACACTCTGAGGCTTGTTCACATTAGAGTAAAAATCTTTGAAGAGTAGCCAACTAGATCATATGTTGGGCTGCATTCAATTCCTTAAGCATTCATTGAAGGTCTCCTATGTGCCGGGCACTATGCAAGGTCCTGAGCAGACAGTGAATTGGTGCCTGACACATAGTAGACACTATGAATGTTGAGTACACTGTGGAGTTCACAAATGTCTGAGTCATGATTCATAAGACACGGTCCCTGCTCAAAAGGTGCTCACAGTCTAGTAAGGAAAAGAGTTAAGTAAAGAGACAAGTGCAGCACAGTCTGCTATGTGTTATAAAAGAGAGAAGCCCACGGAGGAGAGTAGCATGAGAACATAAAAGGCCACGTATCAGAAGACTCCCTGTGGTGGAAAAGGCCACAGTCTCAAACCTCTTGCATAGAGAGGGAAGTTTCCAGCTAAGGAATACTATGGATCACTTCTGCTTAAAATCTCCAGAATCCAGGCGTGTGTCCAGCTATTTTTAATTAGCACTACCAATAGGAAGCATGCGGTATCTCACGGAATGTAATGCCATCCACGCAGGAGCCCAAGAAAGCCTAAGCATTGTCCTCAACTCTGTTCCTCCTCCTTCCCCGCCTGTGTTCCATGGTTGCAAACTCCTGCCTAATATTCCTTCTAAGTAGCTTTCTCATCTGTCCCCTGTTGTCTCCTCCTCCACTGCTACCACATAAACTCTCCTGCTTCAGCCTCTGAATGGGTTTCCCTGTCCCTCATCTTATCTTTTCCTTCCACCCTTGCCCTGGAGAGATCTTCCTGAGAAGCAAAGCCGATCATAGTCCTCCCTATCTCTGAATCTTAAATGGCTCTCGATTGCATACAAAGATAACACAGAGTTCCATATTTGACACACCCTTCATGTCTCTACTTGAATCACCTCTTTTGAAGCTACCTCTTCTACAGCCTGCGCTTGGGACGTACTGAAATGGAATTGATTGTCGATCTCGAATCTTGTCATAGTGGATGATGTTTCCACATTTAACATATGTTGCTACTTCATTCCGAATGCTGTACATTTGCCCTACACCCCTCTTCACTAGGCTTCCTCCTACTTGTCCTTCAAATCTCAGCTGAGTTGTTACTTCCTTAACAAGTCTTCCCTGCTTGCCAAGTCTGGGTAGGGAATGGTTAAATCCTCCAATATAGCAGTTATTACCCTACATCAGAACTGCTTTCCCCACTTGACTCTGAGTATCTTGTGTTAAAGACAAGTCAGTGTCTATTTCTAATACTAGTGCAGCTCCTATTACTTAGTAGGAACTCGATGAATGCTTGTTTGGGGTAGCCTTTCTAGGTCATCAGCCCCATAACAAATATGCTCTTTCCTGGAGAAGGCACGATAATCTAAGTAGAGAGGCTACCCTAGGGAAACTTACACAAGTCAGAAGTTGGGTGTAGGTTGTAAAGGAAGGTCTGTGGGTGTCCCAGTGAATAGGGACAATAATGCAATATTTATATAATCAGTACTAACTGAATAGACTAGAAAAAAATGAACTTGGAACAAAAAAGCCCTTCTCTGGCCAGTCTAGTCAATGTAAACACCGTCCAAACCATCATTTAACTGGCCACCTGGAAATACCTAGCTTCCCAAAGGATGCATTGGCAGCCACAACTGAAGAAATTTTCCATCATCAGTGGGTTGGTTTCTTTTTTTTTTTTTTAACTTCTCTGTAAATGACAAGAATATAAAAGTCTGAATGTGATATGAAGTTCATATCTCATTATGCATTACATTTTAATTAGAGAGAATGCTATCTAAGTTAATGATGTGAAATTTTTGTGTAGGAATTGCTACTATTATCAGCAAAACTACAACACTGAAATAAAATTATAGAAAAGGAAATATCACACCATTGTTTCTAAAGAATTTGCATTAAGCTCAGAGAGAGCAAATAATGAGGAATGAAAGGAGTCTTTGTTATTCAGCAATTTCTATGATCTGCCAACATGTCAAATAATCCATTTAATCAATCAGAAAATTAAAGAATGTGGCAAACCTCGAGGTCGTTTGAGATTACAGCTGTGCAAAGTATTTCAACTCTAGCATGAACCTACGTCACAATAGCAATTACTTAATGACTCGTTTTTCTATAACTTTATTGATGTAAAAATGCAATTTAGGTTTCAAATCAATTACAGCTGTGATCCTATTTGAATCCTGTATACTTGATTTGAGGATGTTTACACAAATTCTTTCAACTTCTGCTTTAATGAATCTCACGTTTATAGGAAAGCCACATCTATTAAAAAGGAATTCTTGCTATGTTTTAGCCAAAAATTCAGTTATAATCTTCAAGTCTTTCTTGAAATGTGGTAAGATCAAGCTCTGGAGAGGATTTGAGAGTTTTGAAAAGAAACATGAAATATTCTGATACTTTAAGCCAGGATGGGAAAATCATTCATTCAATTATTCAACAAATGTTGAGTTCCTTCTATGTAATAGGCCCTTCTATATAAGTGCTGGGGAAAAACAGGGGCAAGACTAGAAGCAGTCCTTTCTATCATGGGGCCTAAATTATCTTTAGGAATAAGAGCATTAATTAATCACCTAATAAATAATTACAATCAGAATCAAATCTCCTGAACACACACACACACACACACACACACACACACACTTGGCGGGAATATGTAACAGATGAAACTGATATAGACTGGGAAGCTGGGAGGGTGGCATATGGGAGGAGAAGAATCTGAAGGCTGAATAGAAGTCCCTCCCTGGAAATGGGGAGGTGGAGTGGCAAGCTTGGAGAACCTTCCAGATGGAAACAGCTGAGTGTAAAGAGGTGGGAAAGGAACTACCATGTTTGAAAGACAGAGGGACACGAAAATGAACAGTGAACAGAGTGCACAGAGCAATGGGGATAGAGAGGTGGGAGAGGTAGACGGGGTCCAGATCCCACAGTACCTTGGAAGGCATGGTGATGACTTTGGTCTTTATTCTAACAGCAAGTGGAAAACCCTTAGCAGGTTTTAAGCAGGAGAGCAAGTTGACACGTCAGACTTGAATTTTGAAGAACTATGTTTGGCTGCACTGAGGCTGGAGGCCCAGAGAAAGTGCAGAACAGACTGGAAATGCCAAGCTGTAGGCTACTGCAGTCATTCTATTGAATGACTATTGACCTTAAGTCGTGGCTGTGGGAACAAAGACAAGTGGAGAGATTCAAAAGATACATGCGAGATATAACTCAAAATTAGATTCAAAATGGGGTAAGAACTGAATGAAGGATTATTCCTGGATTCTACTTTATGCAATGGATATAATTTGCTGAGATAGGAAATTAGAGGAGTCCCAGATTTAGGGCAGGAGATAACTGACTTGTTCTGAACATATTGCAAGTGACATACCTTTGAAACATCTTAGTGGAGATGTCTAGAAGGTAGTTACAGATATGAATTGGAACTCAGAAAAGAGACCCGGGAAAAAGTTACTGAAGCCACAGCCTTGAAAAGACTTACTTAGGGGGGCGCCTGGGTGGCTCAGTTGGTTAAGCGACTGCCTTCGGCTCAGGTCATGATCCTGGAGTCCCTGGATCGAGTCCCGCATCGGGCTCCCTGCTCGGCAGGGAGCCTGCTTCTCCCTCTGACCCTCCCCCCTCTCATGTGCTCTCTCTCTCATTCTCTCTGTCTCAAATAAATAAATAAAATCTTTAAAAAAAAAAAAAAAAAAAAGAAAAGACTTACTTAGGGGGAGAGGAGAAAAGAGTCAAGGGTAAATCTTGAGTCACTTTATGTTAAGTGTGTGGGCAGAGATGGAAAAGCCAGCAAAGGAAATGGAGCCATAGCCAGAGATAGATGAGGAAAAATAGGAAATTGTCTCATAATGTCAACAGAAGAGAATATACATTTTTAAAAGGCACTGATCAACAGGGTAGATTGCTATGGAGAAGTCAGTAAAATGAGAACTGAAATAGTTCTTCAGATCCAGCTACATAGAACCTATTGGTGACCTTAACAAGAGCTGTTTATGGCTATGAGTCATGAGGTTTAAGCAAATTGGAGTAAACTGGGAGTAAGTAGGAGGTGAGGCAAAAGAAATGGTGATTGTAATCATAATAAATTAGCATCTACTTGTATAACATTTCCTGTGTTTCAGGCACTATTTTAAATCATAACCCATTTAGATCTTACAACAACCCTGTAAGAAGCACCCTGTGGCTTTACTCTTCCTCCATGGAGAGCCTTAATACCTTGTCTGATGTCACACACAAAGACACTTCTCTGAAAAAGTTTTGTGCACAGACAGGAGAGATTTATTTAGGAAAGTAGCTAGAGGGGTTGACTTGTTTTTAACCCTCACAGGGAATTTGTTTATGTGGTGATAGGAAAATGTACTTTTATCCCCTCAGAGAAGTGGAGATATGGCTCCCCTTTATACCTAGCAGGAGAAATGGAGGTGCATCTCCCAATCATAGTTCAGGAGACACTGAGCCCTGTTCAGCTGGCCAAGGAGGGTCAGAATGAGAAATGCTTTGTGTAAAGTTATCTTTAGCCCAAGAATTCCTTTTCATTTTATTTGTGTGTCTGTGTAAGAGTAAAAGGAATGACTTTGAATCTTTAGTTAAGGTGTGGAAATCGGGGTGGGAGACCATCAGCTTTGTGTACTCTAGTTTTATGATATTCAGGAAGTTGCGGCCTCCCACCTCTGAAACCAGGATTAAATGTCGCTTCTCTACGAGGCCTTCTTGGATTCTCCCAAGGAAACATCTATGTACCCATTGAACCCTGGGCAGTCCTTCTCATAACAGTCATCCTACTGACCACCTGTTCAGTTTGTCTCTCCCTCCCCCACCCCTGCCGTTAGGCCCCACAGAGGACTGTGCCTGTCTTGTTCTTGGCACCACGCCCAGCCCCTGGCACAGGGCTCGGCACGTGAACCAGTGAATGACCTTAAAATCTCCACATTAAGTTTCAAGTGAAATTATGTTTTTGTCATTTTTGTGTTAATTTCCAACTTAACGACCCTCTAGATGCAACATTTCTAAAGTAGGTAGTTCACCAAAGCATTTCTGCTCATGCATAGCTTGAGCTGAGCTTCAAAACAACTTGAAATGAGAAGGATGGAAATTATACCCAGGTTACAGATGAGGAATTTCAGCTTCAAGAGAGGAAGTCAACGTCTCATGGGCATCTAGCCAGGGGCAGCATTGGGCACTCTGACTATAATTCTACTGTCACTTTCACCAACTGTCATTGGACAGTGTGCTCTGTATTCTATTATCGAAAGCTTGTATAGATTGCAAAAGGATGGCTGAGTCACTTTGAAATACCTACTCCTTCCTTCTCCTTTATTCTTGATGTCACCTGCCCTAGTAGAATTAGGATATAGGCCTCCCACAACCACACTGTTTGTGCGAGGAAGTGGGGAAGGTCTAGAAAGTGTCCCCACAGGGGCCCAGTGACCCTCGACACTTTGTTTCCCTCATGGGAGGCAGGAAGCTTACCGCTCAGGTACTCAGAGGACATTTTGCCCTGATAGGGCCATCCCTGCTTTTTCTAGCATCATTCTGACCTTTAGCAAGAATTATGGGAAAATGTTGGCAACAGCGGACAGAAAAAAATCAGCTATGGGGGCAGTGATTGGGGGTCCCAAGTTCCTCTCTCTTGGGCAGGTTAAGCCATTAGAGGAAGCAAGGAAATGTGTGTGTGTGTGTGTGTGTGTGTGTGTGTGTGTGTGTAGAGGTGGTGTGGTGGTGGTGTTGGGCACTCACTCCAATCTCAAACCTCTGAGTAGTAGAAGTGAAAGAATCATATTGTATCACAGAAGGTGGGTTTGGAGCTGAGAGACGATATCTTTATAACTGGCACACCTAGGATGAGTCATGCCCTGGGTCTGAGGACTGCCATTGGTGGGGGAGAATGAGAATCCTGTGAAAAGCAGCCTGGTGAATCACAGTTTCTCGGTCCCTCAGTTTCCAAACCTGAAAAATAAAAATGAAGATAAAATTGTCCTGGTGAGGTTGTTGAGAGGATTAATCAAGATGATGTATGTAAAAGACATGGTCCGAAGACAGGTTGTTGGTGGATTATTGTTTTCTTAGCTCCTATGCACCTCGGAGGGGGAGAGGGTATATGGAAATGAAGTGAGAACGGAAGAGACTGTCAATGTCTTAAGAGAAGGTTATTTCGACTTGAGATGGTATAGCTGCTGACAGATGTTGGGGGTGTAGCTGGCTTTAAGGATTTGGATTTGATAAAACTGAGAAAAATATTTACTGAAATTATTTTCTACAATCTTGTAAGAAGGGGCCACAACCAAGAAATACATATTTAAGGTAAAAAAAAAAAAAATTGCAGAATCGTGTGTATTGTGTGTGCACGGCCTGGTTTCTTTTGGGTGAGCCTCACTATTTTTTGCCCTTTAACAAATCTGTTCTGAAACAAATGGATTCACTCCCATGTACACATTTGCCCCATACAACTATGGTGAACGACTATTAAATTCAGTCATTCTAGTTCCCTTGGGAGGTCTTCCTGTCAATTGAGTTATTTATTTCACCTGGGCTCTTACATTTTCTTTAGAGCCATTAATGCCTATCAGTAAATAATAGTGTATTCTCCATAAGTCGTTTGGAATTTCAGACTTCCTGAATTTAGAGTAGGCACCCAGGGTAAGGCATATATTTGTATACTAATGCTTTTTATCAGGTCACAGTGTCCTATTTAAGCTATCAATTGATTCATCCCTCAAGATCTGTCTGGAAATAAAGAGGGCTCTGTTCATTGCTCTTGTTTACCATGGATGTTAACCACTGTCTGATCTTTAGCTATGGCATTCTCATAACAATTCAATTTATGAATGAGGTATGAGCACCTTATCTGAAAACAAATCTTATGAAGGCATATATACATGAGAAAAAATATATGGGGCCAGTTTTGAGGATTTCAAAGGAAAGGCAATATATAATTCCAAATTTTTCAGTAGTGTACATTTCTCTACAGAGAAATGGGAGATTATGTGTTTATCCATGAAGATAGATGTCCTCAAAGGTGTATAGCTTTTTACAAATATATATGCTGATTTGAATAGTCATTTCCACAGAGTCTCCAAATGACCATTTTGTGTTAGCTCCAGAGAGGCACAAGATCTTATTCTTTGGTGAAAAGACCAACAATCTAATTGTTTTACTTGTATTCAAAGATATGCAATGAATGCTTCTAGTTTCTTGGTCGGCTTGTAATTTTATGAAATTTGGAAAGAAGATACACGTGAAGGAGCCAGATTGTGCAAGAGAGACTAAGATAAACAAAAGATTCTAGAACAAGTTAATACAGCAAGTGGAACAGGTAGTTCAACTTAAAAGTTATATCTTACGCACCATAAATATAGCTAATCTCTCAACATCAAGAGATACTCTTGTGGACATTCTGACATTTATTTTAATGAGGAACAGGTAGGCTCTGATAAGTAAGAGCGTGATGTACTCTGATTCCTATTAGTTGGCTCATGGTTTTTAAATATTTTCAGGTGCTGACTTGAGAGCAGTACGGAGTCCCTCACTCCTAGCCTTGCTTGCTACCAGTAGAATGATCTTGGAACTTCATGTCCTCATATGTAGAATAGGGGAGTTAAAGAATATGATTTTAGACTTCCATTTCTAAAATAATTTATTGCATCCTAGAAATCTAGAATCAAAGTTGAAAAAAGTAAATAAAGATAGCACATTGACACTCTCAGGAAGAAGGAAAAAGAATGAAGAGAGCACAAGAATCTGGTTAACTTGGTAGAAATAGCATAATACTGATTTTAAAAAGTCTAGCAGAAAGTTTCTGACATCTACTTTCTGCTACGAGTGTGGACTGGTACATCACACCGGGAAAGCAATTTGGGAATATATGCCCATAAACTTCTTTTTTTTTGCCCATAAACTTCTGATACAGTCATTCCACAGTGAAGAAATTTATCCTAAGCAAGAACTGGCATAAAAGTGATAGGCAAAAATGCACATCGCACTACTCTAAGAGGGGAAACTAGAAAAACAAAGCTATGTGTCTTACAAGATGATGCTTAAAGCAGGGTTAACTCAAATGGTGAGACATGGAAGTGATTATTTGTTGTTATGATATATAATGCCAGGGTCTTGACACGTAGATGCCAGAAAGTGCCAGATGGTATTACATCACTCAACAAATATTGGGGAGTCTACTCTGTGCGGATACAATTCTAGGCTCTGGGGATAAAGCAGTCCTGGCCTCCTGGAGCTTGTTTTCCTACTGAGGAAAGATAATCATCAATCACTATTTCAAAAGCAGGTAAATATGGAGTACATCAGATGACGAAAAGTGTCAGCTGTGGAGAAAGATGAGTAAGGGTAAGGTGGTGGGCGTCTGGAGGACGAGAGGACTTATTATTTTATAGAGGATGGTCATGGCAGGTCTCACTGATAAGGAAACTTGCGGCCAGAGACCTGAGGCGGTGAGAAGTAAGATATGTAAAAATCCAAGAAGAATGTTCTGGAGAGAGGGGACAGCAATTCAAAGGCTCTGAAGTAGAAGCACACTTGGTACATTCAGGAAATACCACAAAGTCAGTGGGGCTGGACTGGATGAGCTACAGATAGGAGATGAGATTGGAGAGTGGGGGGTGAACACAGGCCATGCGGGGCCTTGTGTGTGATTGCAAAGACTCTGAACTCAAGCAAGCAATTAAGTCATCAATATATTTTGAGCCTTTATTTTGGAACCTCATTTTAGGTGACCAGTAATTCACTTACATATTCTCTACTAAAACATACTCCCAGAATATTTATGAATCTCTTGGCTAGAAAGTGTTTTTTTCTTAGTGCCTAATTAAACACATGAAAGAGGGGAAAAAAAAAAACCTAATGGAATGAAAGAATGAAACGTGGCTAATTTTATTAGCTTAAACCAACCAATTTATTTTGTATTTTTGATACAGACTGAAGATGGAAAGAAAGGTAAGGGGGCCTGGCATCAGTGAGTGGCCTGTGTCTCTGGCTCATCATATGTCTTGGTGGCTGCTTCCAGTAAAATCGTGAGAGATTTTCTTAAATCCCATTCCACCCCACCCTTTGACCATCAGCATTTCAAATCCAAGGACAGTCTAATCTAGAAGAACATGGGTCTGGGGCAGCCCCTTTTGGCATAGCTACCCTTGGGGGATCTGATTCCAAGAATGTGTTTGAAGATGGGAAACCTGAAGCTCATGACCAAGAGGGTCATGTTATGTGGTGCTCACTGAGGTTTGGGGCTCTGTTCTCCTGTGTGGACCCCACTGTGACCCGGAGCGGCTGGTGGGACCTCCCCCTTAGTCAGGCCTTACATGTGCACGGGAGTGGCTCTGGTGATAAAGGTAGGCAAGTGAGGGTGTGGGCCTGCCTGAGCCCATTCCCACTCAGGCAAAGACACCTCAGAGGACATGCCTCCTTGGTGAGGTCCAAATTGTGACTAAAAAGATTAGGCTTTGCTATTTGAACCATGGATTCAGAGTAGCTGGGACCATCCAAGAAATGAGAGAAGAATTCTGATCTCTGTATTTCACCTTCTCAGAGGGCCTCACAGTTCCAACAACTGCAACATTTTGGGATTCAGATGTGTAAGACAATTTGGCTTTTCTTAAACTGCCCCATCCCAGATCCCACGAAAGTTAGCCTCTCTTGGCTAAGGTGATATTGTTGGGGAAAGCTCGGGTCTCCCGCTTGTGCTGTGACCACTGGCAAGACGGAGATGGACTCATTCACTCGTGGAGTGAGATCCCTTTTTACCGAGGCATTCTGTTCCACTGGCCAACATATTTATATGCACCTTACACCAGCGTACACTGAGATTTATTGCCAACCAATAACTCCGAAAAGGCCAGTGGCAGACTCACTCTCCAGAGCTGTTGGGGGATGCTGAGCCCTTCTCAAAGGCAACCACTATTGCACAAGTGGCCTCGTAGTTTCAGCAAGCATAAGAGTCTCAATACAACCACACAAAAATAAAGGAGGGGAGAAACTGAGCGAATATATACCTATCCTTGAAATCACGGGCATGCTGGCAACTTAGACTCATCCCATCCCACATGGGTGATAGCTAATTGCAGCCCACTGAGACTCAGCAGTGATTAATCTAAGCAAGTGTGTCCATTAAAATCTACTATCTGCTTTTAATGGTACTTGGGAAGATATTTAGAAATAAATATGTTCTCCCACGTAGAATACTTTGTAGGATGGAAAATTTTCCAAGAACCACTCACTTGAGCTTTTCATAAATTCCTTGATAAATATTTAAATCCTTGACTCTTGCCTGTGGAAATCTGGCTACTGTTTTCAGTCCTCACATTCTAGGGAACTTTCCCTGCTTGGATCCCTATAGTAATTTTGTATACACCATTCATTACATGTTATCTTGACCGACTTAGTAATGTTTAGCCACTACAGAATTAAACTCTCTTTCTTTTAGTTCACCTTTAACTATGTATGTGTGTTGGCTGTTTTCTTTTTCCCTATCCATACAATATATTTCTTAGGGTGATATGGCCTTCTACTTCTCTATTTTCTTCCATCTTCCTCCTTCTTTCCTTTCCCATTCATTTATTCACAACTATCTGAATACCTACCTAATGTCCCTAAGCATCAGGGTCATTACTAGGTTCTGGGATATATAGAGGTAAGCATGGGGTTTAAAGAACAAATTCAGGGCACCTGGGTGGCTTGGTTAAGCATGCGGCTGTTGATTTTGGCTCAGGTCATGATCTCGGGGTCGTAAGATCAAGCTCCGCATCAGGGTTTGTGCTGGGCATGGAGCCTGCTTAAGATTCTCTCTCTCCTTCTCCCTCTTCCCCTCCCCCCCTTTCTAAAAATAAATATATAAATAGGGGCGCTTGGGTAGCTCAATGGGTTAAGTTGCGGACTCTTGGTTTCAGCTCAGGTCATGATCACATGGGTCCTGAGACTGAGACCCATGTAGGGCTCCCCGCTCAGCGGGGAGTCTGCTTCAGATTCTCTCCCTTTGCCCCTCCTGCCACTTGCACACTCACTCTCTCTCTCTCTAAAATAAATAAATAAATCATAATAAATAAGTTAAATTATAATAAAATAACTCTGCATACAGATATGGTGTTGCTGATTTTCCCTATCTTCTATATTTTACACAGCAATACACTGACACCATTCTGTAATTTTTTTAAAGTTTCAGCATTTGTGTACTTGTGAAGTCCTTTTCTTTATTCACAAGTATTCTATAGACTTTAGTGATAAAGTCAAACGATAGCTTCTCTATGTTTAGAAGTTAACCCAGCACCACAGTTACAAGGGAACTGACAAATTTCCCCAAGCACATTGATATGCAAATGCGGGGAGGATACCACTCAGCCTTTTGCCAGTGGGCAGTTTCTGAGGAAAAGGCAGCATTTATCTTCCTGGGGCAGCCCATTTTCAGAGCACAAACTAAAATCCCATTGTGTGGAAGAAATGGAGAGGCAAAAGATAACAAAAATAATCTTTATTAGAATTCTCATTGAAAAAAATACAGAAAACCAGTAAAGAGGAGTATAGGTCAACAGTCAATATTAAAACAGTTCAAGGAAAAAATATATATACAGAAAAAAAGAACAGTGAAATAGGTCAATCATCAACATTAAAACAGTTCATTAAAAAAAAAAAAGAAGCTATGAATCCCACCGAGGCATTTAAGCCACGTATGGAAAGGAGGTACAGCTAGACATTCTAGAAGAACTGTTTTCTCTCTCAAAGGTACTGTTTTTAGACCAATGTCTGAAGGGAGGGGAGGACAGGAGATGGGGAGGGAGGGGAAGGGGAGAGGGAAGAGAAGGAGGAAAATCCGAAAACTAATAAATATCTCACGGGCTTTTTTCCCAACACGCTCAATCATTTGTTAGGTACTGTATGCATTACTTCATTTAATCCCTACAACAACCTTGCAAGGTGTATCACAAGAGGTTCACAGAGGTTAAATGACTTGCTCCAGGGCTCGAAGTTGAAGTGGTAGAGAGGGGAGAACCCGGCTCCACCCCAAAGCCCTCCTCTTTCCCTCTTACAGTAGGTGTTTCTCTCCCGCGCTACACCTGGAACCGGAAGGGGTTTAGTGGATTGATGGATCTGAGGAGGTGTCGATCTAGCCCACGCAACGTATACCTTTTTGGAGCTTGGGAGTAGAGCAATCTGGACCACATTTCCAAGAGGGCAAGTGTGATTTGACTATTTCTTCTTTGTTTCAGAATAGAGACCACCATAGGAGAAAGAAGCCGTAGGAGGACTGACCGCTGCCTACCAGACTGGTGGGCTCCTAACAGTTCTCCCAGAGCGCACTGGTTAATCGAAGACGGAGAAAAATGTATGATAAACAGAAATGTGCAAACCCGAATGTGCATGTAAATCGATGATCACGAAGATGAATCAACTCTCATAACCTAGATTCCTTAGCTGTCAGAAATCTAAGAATAAGGAAACTCAAACACCAAGCATGTAGCAGAGCTATCCGCTAAATCATTGCTCCGGCACGTTCACAGCCGCATAGGCAACGTTTTCTATCCTGATGGCCCCTTCTTAGTTGATGATTTTTCACAATGTATTTCATGGCTTCCATCCCTACATGAGACTTTATTACTATCACATAGGAATAAAAAGCCATAAAGCACTAGAGTGAATTTATCTTGGTCGGATGCAAAACTTATTTTCTTCACATGACTTCACAACCATTTCAAAGCTAACCAATCATTTCATGCTACATTAAGGAACATTTTAAACTACACATAAGTGACAGGAAGCACACTTAAATTGTGACATCACAAATTAACAAGATGTTATCCTTCAACGACATTCTTCGCTACAAGGACCAAGAAACAAGACCAGAGACACTCAGCAACACTCAACCATTGAATTCACCGAAAACAAAGGACACTGGGAAGAATTCCTGGAGAAAAGCTTATCACTTTGACACTGGACTTAGAAACACAGGAGGAAAGACGGAAGACAGACAAATCACTGACGCGAACTGAAACCAGGGGATTTCTTTCAAGCCTCTTGCTTCACCTTCTTCCCCAGGATGCTTTCCTATGGCCCACCGCCAGCTTTCAGACTTTGCATTCTGGAGCTGGTGGACAGGGTGGGCCTTAGCACCTGCTTACACTAAGTCAGCACTAAGCCTTCTACTCCTAAATAACAAAAAAGAAAAAAAAGAGAGAGAGAGAGAGAAACCCTAGAGCACGCTAAGAGACCACAAGTGCTAGCAGCTCATCTGCAGACCTCCGTGGAGGCAGACGCCATCCCCCCAGCCCCATCTGTAGAAGCCAATATCGATGCCAGAAATAATATGGTGCACTCAAGCTCTCAATGATCGAAATAACTCAGGCCCAGAGCCCAAGAATATTCTTTATGCTGCATTCAAGTGACATTGCTCGTGGAGTTATTAATGCACTTATAAGTGAGCACACTGAAACCAAGTCTCTTTGACCACTGATAACTCAATGCCCTAAGTCCCCGTGGGTTTTCTGGCCTTTCAAAAATAAACTTGGAATGCCTATTTACCAATTCCTAAAACAGTGCCCCAGACTAATAAGCACTGCCCTTTGCTTTTTAAAAAATACTGTATTCTTCAAAGTCAAATAAAAGAAACAAGAACTTGAGTTTCTCATGAGGAGTAAAGTCTAGGCAAGGTATTTCCACCTGGAGGTTACTCTAATGAAATCTTGGTTTATGTGAATCACAGGGAGGAGACTGGAAATAGTTAAATGAAAGGAAGTGCATACATAAATTCAATTATCATGCATGAAACATGCAAATGATTTAAGCACTGCATCTGAAACTCTACTTTATATTCATTAATCTCAGGTTGCACTTTTGAAGGAGAAAGACATGCTAATTGGGTCCAGATTAATGCACTCCCAAACCTCTCCAATTTGTTTTTAGGTGAGGGTTAAATGATATGTATTAAAATAAACACAGCTGCTCATCTGCCTCCACCTTCCACCTCCCCCACTCCACCTCTACCTCTGCCCCCAGCTGCCTCCCCTCCCCTACCTCACCCACCCAGCTGCCTCCCCCGCTCCCTGCCACAGCCCACTCCAGCTGCCTCCCCCCCCCCCCCCCCCCCCCACAGGCCATTCCCGGCAGGCTCCCCTCCCCTGCCACACCTCTCTTCCGGTAGGGAAGTGATTAAAAAGAAAAGATACTGGATGAACCAGCCTGTCTCTTAGCCTTTTCTATACCTTCCCTATCCCTGCAAGCCACCAAACTGCAGAAAGAACATCACATCCTGACGATGCCTAACTGCGGCATCGAGAATGGGCACAGATGGGCAAGCTGCCTAGCCTTTCCACAGACAGCGGGTTCTTTCTACGAGTTTGGGCCTGAGTCCTTGGACCAGTATGTATGTACTGAAGGGTAGTTTCGGAGTGTCCAGGCATGTCCTTGCTCGCGGCCAAAGCTCCTGCAGGCTGACATGGTGATCCTGTGACTCGGATATGTGGGAAACTAGAGAATGGAGAGCAGACTTGGGGTTTGGGGCTGCTGCTCTTCCCCTGTGGCTGCCTGGGCTAGCAGAAACTGCCGGAAAGCAGGGGGGCCTCAAAAGGTCTTCTGAAAAGATCCCCTGCTTTCCCTGGCAAAATTATCCTTAAAAGAAGAACATTACTTACATATTTACTTATTTACTTGTTTATTTTTATTTCTTGGAAACATTAGTTTGGGACACAAAGAAATAACATGTTTTGGGGGAAATCGTATCTTGTGAATAATGATGCTTTTAAAATAGTGAAACATCCAAAATTTTTTTTTCTTGTTTTTTTGGACCTGATCTTTAGAAAAATGAGACAAAAGAAGAGGAGCTATGGCCTCCTGGGAGCAAACGTGGGCACAGAAGGGTCCTCTTTGAAGGAGAAGGCACCAAGGGGTTAAACCAGGCATGGGGTGGGGGGGAGGGGAGGAGAAGACTTCAAACTAATTTCACACTGAAAGTGATGTTTAATTTGAATCATGCTCTTCCCAAAGGGAAAAGGTTAGTCTCATCACTGGGCTCCTATCCTCCTCCCCCTTCTCCTTTCATATGAATTGAAAATTCAGATTGACCATTAATCATGATGTGACACATTCTTTTTTCCTGGTCCAAAAATCTAATGAAAGCCTCTGACCACATCTGAGAACACATTGGCTGGCCTAACCCCCCAACCTACGAGCACAACGGAGAGATGACAAGAACAAGGGCACATACATACACAGAGACAGAAAGTACTAGACGGGCACTCACAGCGAGACACACAAACACGTACAGCGATTAATAGCCTTCGGCTCCGGAGAGCCCCTCCGCCTAAATTGACTTTTGCATATTTGCAAATGTAAAATTAGTCATAGTAAATAACAACAAGGATGAGGCCGATATTAAATCTGTCAATGTCCTGACAAATGCTGTGAGCACTCTTTAGTAAGGAAAGACGCACGATCGTCAATGCTCCTAAAAGAGAAAATGATTACACGCTAACCAAACCCTAAGTACAAGCTAAAGATATTCACTTCATGAAGCCATTCCTCAACTAGCCCCTTGGCACTTGCTGGAATTATTCGCAGCACGAGCTCTACTTTCTCATTTTCTGCTGACTCCATGTGGGTAATTTCTTTCTCATGATTAAAAGTGAGCTTGGCAGATCCTTCAAAGCATGGCTTTAGGTGTGGTGGAGCTCCAGTGCATCCTTTGTCTAGGGCAGGTTGCTAATAATTCATCAGTGGACGGGCAGGCCAGGGGAATATTCACGCACCTAAAATGATTTTTTTTAAAAAGGCAAACTTTATAGATATCTTTATATAAACATATTTTTATACAGAAACATGCAGCTGACAGATGAAATGAACTGTTTACCTTGGAAAAGAATAAATAGGCAGGCTTTTCTCTTCCAAATAATCACTCCGGCCTTTCTGAATGTCATCCAAAAGCGATTCTGCTTCCTTCGACTTATCCAGCATCTGAGGCTGTGAGATAACCCTCGTAGCACTGGCCTCCTTCCCCAGCCCTTCATTATTAGCCTCCTGGTGGGTGAGATAGAATACAGTGAATGTAATAACCGTACTTCACACAACAGGCTCGCTCTCTCTTTTAAATTGAAAATCCCCTTATTACAAAACAAGGGGTGTTCTTTTTCTTCTACCTTTAAGTAGGACTGCCACATTCATTGCTTTTTACAAAAACGCAGCTGCTTTTTAAGCTACAGATAAATAGAATCGGCTAGGCGGTAATTCGACTCAGTCTGAATGCATTATTTTCTAAGACACTTTGGCGAGGGGCTTTTTATTATAAACTGGAATGAACAAGGGAAGTCCTTTTCTCTTCTAATTATGAATGTGTTTTGTTCCCTACTATTAACCTACAATGTCAGATTGATCTTCCTCTTCTTCTTCTTCCTCTTCTTCTCTTTCTGCAGCCAGTTCAATAAATCAACATATTTCTTTTTTTCTGGAAAATTAGAGGGCTGATGATTAAGTCTTCATGAACTCCAGTGACAAAAATAAAAATAGCACAAGGGACAAGCAAATGCTGTAACCACAAATAAAGACAACAAAGGGGCCCTCTGATGTCCAAGGTGACGAATCCTGTTTTGACACTGAAAGTTAAGATAAAAGGGATTTACTTGTTCATTTCATTTAATTAATTTAATTTTAATAAAATTAAGCTTTCCAGTCATTTGCATAAAGCTGATCTTCTTATACTCATTCACTTAAAAAGAAGATGTAATAAGAGGGTAACATTTCCACACAGAGTGCCCAAACCTCTTGTGTTTCTTGTTTACTTGTTCATTATGTGTGATAGTTGGTAATTTTATCAGTCATCCCTTGCTTCTGGAAGCAACACGATGAAGAATTAAACAGAAGAGGAAACACTCTGATAAAGCGTATTCAATTTGAACTTCTCCTGACATTGCTTTAACTCCAAAGATAAACACTGAGAAAAATGGGGGAGTTCCTAATAATATTAAAGGCAGTCTAGAAACTCCATTAGCCTAGGTGTTGGTTTAGTTTTGATCCCCATGTTGGTATTTCTGACTACAATATTATCATAGACCACAGTGGCTATGCTCTGCGTCTATATGGATATATCGTCTAGCCAACGGGAAGAAATCCCACGGGGTATCAGTGGGGTTCCAATTAAGGAAAAATAAATACTTCTGCAACCTGGACAGTAAGTGGAGATCTCCAGTATATCACAGAAGCCCAGACAGGTGCCCACAACTAAATCTATAGATTTAAAGCCGATGCCATCAGCTTCCTTCCTTTAGCAGTACTGGAAAGCAAAGTGTTGGAGATGAACTGTGTGTGGCAGATAGTTTCGGAACAATTTCTCCTTGTTCAGATTATTCTGAGTTTATTTCCAGTAAGGATGATAGTGGGAATCGAAGGGGACCTGTGCAAACATAAAGGCTTTCATGGAAGAATTCTGTGCTGGGATCACATGCATATTTAAGAGACCTCAGAGAGAGAGAGAGAGAGGGAGAGAGGGAGGGAGGAGAGGGAGGAGAGGGAGGTACCTTGAAATCATCTTTCCATCTAAAACCGCGCGGCTTCCTGCATAGTTCTGTTTGAAATTTTTAAATGGGGATACTTATTACAAGTGAGATGCAGTCCAAATTTTCAGAGCACCCACTCTAGGAAGAGATATATTTGCAGTGAACGGTGCTGATGGAGCTTCTGAGAGTCTACCACCCTGCTGAAGATTTGAGTTCGTTTTCTGTCTTCTGATATGCCTGGGAACAAAGGAGCCCCCATCAGGATACCAGCCTCGGTCTCAGTGACTACTTGAGGCTGTGGCAACAGAAGCCGCCCAGTTTCCCTGGAATAAATAACCAAGCCCCTTCACTGAGAAACAAATTGGAGTATATTAGTTATCGCTGTAAGAGTGAAATTGAATCCTCGGGCATCAACATCTCCATTGAGCCAGGGCCACAACAGCAAGCCGGCTTCGGCAATCGGGGATGTTTGTTTTTGTAATATTGATATGTGAGGCAAATAGGAGAAGAGAAGAGACCTTAATTGAAGGAGTTCAGTCCTGATTTAGAAACATAATATTTGTAGAAATCAGTTGTGCTGGGTTACTCAGAAAAAATATCTTTGTCTCTCTGCTCCCCTCAATCCATTCTTTCTCCCTGGTAAGTCATTAACTCAGATGAGAGACAGATTAGGCCGGGCTGAACGTGAGCTTGTCAGGACAGCATAGAATCACCATCTTCTGCCGTCTGTATGATTGTTTTAGGGTAATAAAAATTATCTTGTGTGAAGATAATATAAGCCCCTGGAGGCAGAACTCTTGGCCCTTATTAAACTTCCAAAATCATGAAGTAAGTAGCTCTACCAAAAGCAACTCTATGACTAAGGAGAAAAGAATGTCTGTCCTGTTGCAGGAGACACAGTGGGACGGTGCTTTAACAATTTGGTCTCCTTTGGTTCTCTCTTTGAGAAGCCAAGTGAAAAAGGAGGAGGTGACAGGGGAGGGGGAAAGAGGAAGAGGAAACGTCAAAAGCCCATTGGGTACAAGTGAGTTATTTCCTTCCTTTTCACGTAAAAACAATTCTCGTCCCACCATGCCCCTGCCACTTGGAAGCAGACTCAGTTTCAACCATTTTAAGCATTTCTCTGTGCCCCAGTAAATTGGTAAATTGAGAATAGTTGGGCCCGTCTTACTGGGCTCCTCGGAAGATGAAGTGTGTGGTTTTGAGTCATCTAGGGCACACCCAGTAAATAGCACTTACCCAATAAGAAACAACCATTCCTATTCATGGCACTGCTAATCAGGCTTCTCATTCCCCTTGTGCCTCTCCACCTGGAAATTCCTCATTTGTCCTCCAGTCATGCCCCAAACTCTCAGAATACCCAGCAAGACAAAATAACCCATGACAAATGGACCCCTGCTCCACCTCATTCCTCTCTTCCACCAAATTCAAATCACTTTACACTTACAGGGGAAGGGCTGAACACTGATTTTGTTTTACCTCCAGGTCCTGCAGGGTAGGGAAGATCTGAGAAATGGGAAAGAGGACGTGCTCAACGTGTAAAAATCCAAACCCCTAGGCCAAGCCACCTCCTGTTCTGAGAGGGTTCATGGGTATGGCCAAGTCTGCAATTCACTAAGATAGGAGGTCCCCAGGGAGAACTTCAAATCCATTTGGTTTTGGAGTTGTTGTCTCCCAATCCCAAATTCAAGTTAGTGAGCATACCTTGCACGCCCCACCTATGGTTGAGCCCCATCCATGGTTGAGCACGTGTGCACAGGCGTATACACACCTGCATGAACAACCTATCAGGAGTACCACTTGTCAAGAATAGGAACAGACCTGCTCTAGTACCTCACCTGGAAGTCTTCATTCTGCCCCAGCTGGGGATAAAAACACTGCACCACATTGCAAATAGTGGGTAAATCTGATTTTGCAAAACTGCCCAAATACTTCGTCTTTACTAAACAAAATACCAGTTAACCACAACCGGGTGGTAGAAGGACAACATTAGGACTGTTGTCCCTTTCAAGGTCAACATCTATTATCAAGATGGGTTGAATTTCCTAAGACAAAATAGCAACTTCAAAAAACACTCATATCCTCTTTTTCTTTTCTTTTTTTTTTTTTTTTTTAAAGTAGGCTCCACACCAAGTGTGGATCCCAACACGGGGTTTGAACTCACGACCCAGAGATCAAGACTTGAGCTGAGATCGAGAGTCAGACGCTTAACCGACTGAGCCACCCAGGCGCCCCAAAGACACTCATATTCTTAAACATACTTTGCACAATTCCTTTTAACTTTCACCAATTCCATTTTTTTAAATGAAAAAAAAAATTAGGCTATTACGAAGATGAACTTCTGCGTAAGTATACTCACTTTCTTTTCAGAAAAAAATACATTGCTGCGAGTGAAAAAAATGCCTGCTCTTCATCCTCTTCCCTCTAAACCTATTTTCTGAATAGAGTTGTTTGAAATGATCTCATTTCTATAAAGCCAAATATCTTACGATGATCAAACTTGACAATTACTGTGCAAGCAAACACAGGCTCTTAGAAGGGCAACTTCAAAAAGATTTCTTCCTGCTGATGGCTATTTGCCCACGAACAGAGAGGCTCCAGAAAGAGGCTCCAAGCTCCACTGACCACAGGAACTTCCAGCCAAGATTCTAATCACCGCTGCACAAGGCAGTCTGAAGGCGATGGAGGGGAGCAACAAGACACAGTATGTGTTGAATTTGGTGTGTCCTACAAATGAGGAAACACTGATACTGCCCCAGAATCACATTCAGCATGGAGATGCTCTCAATATGAAAAAGAAGACAAGCTTTTTAACTCCTTGTCAAGGTTTCCTGACATCCAACACTTTCATGAGGTCAAGAAATGTGTCCCCAGCTTCTGTTTTCTGTTCTCCTTCAGGGAACACAGTGAAGAATGGGGCCGCCCAGCTGCCTTTTAGCACGTCACACTTGGATGACTCCCATCCTTACGGGGGCGGAGGTGGGGGGTGTTGGAGGAGAATGTGTCCATTGCATTTGGACTCACAGAATAAAAAAATCAAAATCAATTGAACACAAAAGAAATTCACATATTTTTGCCTCTTTAATATTCTACGGGGTGCCTGTGGTATAGTTAAGTTGAAAAAGTTTTACATAATGAAGATTACTGAGGCATAAATCACATAGGTAAAAACTGAAATGTAAGACAGAGATGAAATCTACAAGCTAATTAAATTCAACAGGGGCTTCTGAAAAGACAACATGCCCACTAACCTTTCCATGCCAATATTTTGTTTTTCAAGGGGCAATAAGTGCAGAATTGTCACGGTTGTAGATTCCACAGCGTGATCCTTTAGCAAAACCTGAGGGGGGGGGCGGTAGGAGAAAAGATTAGATGCATGGATTTCTGTGCTGAATGGATGCCAGAGCCAAGATGCAAAGAACAGATAAGTTAGAGATTCGGAGGAACTAAATTTGAAGCCAGCCAGTAAAACGGATTGAACCTTATTACCTCTAGTCACTGAGAAATTCCCGAGACAGTTGGATGCAATTTGAAAAGGTCAGAAAAATATTTCCTGCACAGCATTACTGCTTCATGGTTTAAGGGTGTACATTTGTGAGATGCCAGCTCGAATCATTTTTATTGACTTTGCTTTCCAGAGACAGACGGACAGTCTGGGAAGCAAGACCACTAGATAAGAGAAAGGCAATCTTATAAATGAAAATCTCTCTTATTTTGCTCTCTCACTTGTGACTGTGAACAATCCCCAATCTTGCCCATTTGAGGAGAAATCCCACCAACTTCACAGAAGAATGACAGAATGCAAAGAAAATCTAGGAAGGTATTGCTTTAATTTTAGTAAAGCGGTCTCACTCAATTGCTGTTTATTTAGCCTCTACTCTATGCTAAGCTTTGAAAGGGAAAGGATGATGCACTTTAATCCAAGTGTGAATGATTAAAATGAAACACCACAAAATACACCAGGGTGTGGATATTAATTTATTGTCGGCATTTCCTTTGAGGGATGGCTTCGTGAAAGAGGGAAATCCACAGGAAACAGTAAGAAGTAAATGAAACATATAAATATATACTCAAGATATTGTTTTAATGAAGGCTCTGTGGGGATTAGAACCGTTCCAAATACAAAGAAAAAAAGATTTGTCATTTTACTTTAAAAGACGCTTGTATGCAGTAAGAATCTTTGTTAGCAAATACATTTGCAGGTCTTTTTGGGGGCATGCAAGTAGAAGTCAAAACTGAGTTTCCAATACGTAATGGCATGATCCATTCTAACCCTGTGAAGGTTTAATTAACATCTGACTTTTCTGTCTGTGTGGAGCCATGTGTTTCAGAGGCAAACACAAGACTATTTACTCTTCTCTTGTTTGGCAGTGAGGCTGAAACTTTTTAATGGCCTACAGACCCAACTGCAGGCTTTCTTACGGTGTTCTGGCTCCGTGAAGATGACCTGGCAGCTCATGAGGGCTTTTCAACCAGCAAGACGGCTTTTCTTTTTTTTTTTTTTTAAGATTTTATTTATTTATTTGAGAGAGAGAGAATGAGAGAGAGCGAGTACATGAGAGGGGGGAGGGTCAGAGGGAGAAGCAGGCTCCCTGCCGAGCAGGGAGCCCGATGCGGGACTCGATCCAGGCACTCCAGGATCATGACCTGAGCTGAAGGCAGTCGCCTAACCAACTGAGCCACCCAGGCGCCCAGGACGGCTTTTCTTATAGAAAGCCTTCGTTCTGATCCATGCCACGCCTCATGAGATTCAGGAGTTTCAAACTGTACCCTGTAATCAACAAGCCACCACTACCAGCAACATAGGAAGCCAATCACAAAACAGCCTTTCATAATCTCGGGTACCCGAAAGACAAGGGGAAAAGCCAGCTCACGGGCGGGACGTCTGAATTCTTGGCAGGATCCAAGTGACTTTTTTTTTTTTTTTGTCCTATCTTACCTGAATATATCTGGTTAGATACAAGCAGTACAATTTGGTGGACTTAAAAAAAATTTTTTTTTCACCTTGTGCGACATCATAGATTTAACCACAGAACGTGTTATGGACACTTTGTGATGGTTCAGAGGCTTCCAGGGAATCACACTTAAAACTTGAGTTTTTCCACATCTTCATTTCCTAGGCCCTGTGTTACTAGCAGAAAAAGTATCTAATGTGTGCATCTTTTGATTTCCACTACCTAAGTTCTCCCTGAGGGAAAATTTTGAGCATTACTCCCAGCCACTAATATCATTAATCATGACAATAATAACAATCCTAAAAGTAGTATCACTAGTAAAAATAATGATAATAGAAGTAGTGACCATTAGTTGAGCATTTACTAGGTGTGGGCACCATGCAAATTTATTGTCTCATTTAATCGTCGCAGCTAAATAATTAAATAAAATGTGATTTTTTTTTTCCCTCCCATATTAGCCAAGAGGACAATGAGGCTCAAGGAGATCAAGAAACTCATCTGGGTCAGAAAACTAGAAGGTATTCATGTGGGCCTCAGCTCCAGGCTTATCTGATTTTAGTCCTTATTATTCAAAGCTGTGTGCTTTGAATCATGTCCCCTGAGCATTACAGGACCCAGGAGTCCCGCTCCTCACAGATCACAGCATTTCAGGAGCTGCGCTGAACCAAATTTCATTGCTAATATGGACTGAGTCATGCCCACCAAACATTGGCTGACAGTCCACACAATACAGCCACCTTCTAGAGCTACGGGCTAACAGGTGTTGATAACGATCTGTCCTGTCCTTAGGGAATTTAGTACATGAAGGGAAGAATACACTCAGAGCAGCCTCCCTCATCAGACGGCATGGTTCACCCACACCTGATAAATTTTGGAGCCGAATTGCACGCGACTTGCTTTTCTATTTGAATTGTCTTTGAATTACGTTCAGAGAAGAGCAAGAAGAGAAAGTTTCTTCTTAGCCGGGGCTGCATTAAGGTTGAATGTGTTAGTTCAATGAATCCTTCTTTGAACCCAATTTTAAAAGGGAAGATGAAGATGGGTAGCTAGTTGGTTATAGTCACAGGCAAATAAGTAGAATGAAAAGAAAAGAATGATGGGTCACAAAGGCTTAGCACACCAACTATGGCAGGTCTTCTATTGCAACAGCATGTACCAGGTTTCAACAAACTGTTAGCGTGCCTTTAACTGACAATCAGTTTTTCTAACCAATTTACCACACGTATCCCCAGCCGTGATTCTACCTATGTGTGGAGAGGTGACGACTTAAGTGTTGAAATGCTGGCTGGCAGTCCCAGCACACGTGGTCCGGGCACCTGTCTACACCTGCCTGTAGTAGGTGCCCTCTGAGCCCCCCCTGTCTGGAGGAGCGCCTCGGTTACTTGTCAGGCTCCCTTTCAGAGGAGACCTTTCTTCCCACCCTGAAAGGAAACTCTCCTCCTGACAAAGCGGCCTCGGAGGCTCGAGAGGCATTAACAGGAGCCAAGAGGAGAAACAGCTGCTGCCGGGCAGCACTTCTTACAGAATGAAGTCATCGTTGAGGTCCTCCAAGGGAAAGCATTTAGAAACTAGAACTGAAATTGGGCGCAGCTAGTGAGAGGTAGAGAGAAGAGCAGGTGAAGAGGAGGCTGCCACACACAACGAACTGAAGTCTGGAGGATGAATTCCCCAGTGCTTCTGATTCTTTGCTTTGCCCTAAGTGCAGAGCGGGGCAGAGAACAATACAGAGAAGGGTGAAATGGGGGCCTTTTCTTTGCACCCCTGAAGTGCTCGGGGACAAAAGGCATCTAATTCTGAACCAAGGGGGAAATGTAAAATACCCTCCAAAGTGATCTAAGTTTTAATATCTCATGTCGAGGAGTCACTTTTTAAGCCTCGGTTATCTTCCACAGAAGATGCCCGAAAAAATGTTTTTAAGACAGGTTAATTGGCTAAGGTCTTATGGTTTGTTTGTTTTTTAATTGCAACCTACTCTCAAAACAAAGTACAACAACAACAAAAATCTCTGTAAAGAAAAAGCTGGAAGAAAACATCAAGCTAGCTTATATGAAATTCCTCTTTTACCAGATTCTTCCTGTGAGCAGATACTCAGCTTCAGGCATTCATATCATTAGAATTAACTTTCTAGCAATGATGCTAAGAAATGATGACATATAATTAAAATATGGTATTTATAGCAGTAGAAGCAGTTACACCTCAGACGCCAAGAGAATGAAAACAGCCTTTCCTTTCTCATCTCTGGATCAAACATAATAATTTAGCAATTTCTAAAACCCCATTATTAGACTTTTATTTAAATTATTCTTCCAACACTTCAATGTCACAATGTTAAATGCTTTGTGTACCTGGCTGTCCTTCTCAAGAGGATTTTGGTAGCATGAGAACCCAAATGTTATCCCGGTCCATTTTCTTTGAATTACAGGAACCTCCAGAGTGTATTCTTTCCTACATTGGGAGATAGCATGGATTAAATTTTTCTGAATAATTTTCAAAATCAAATTTGAAAGTTTTCATGAGAGATGATCCTCCCCAGTGGGTGATATGAAGCATAACCTAAGGGGAAAACATGAAAATAATTAGCATAAGATATATTAGCATATAGATGCCTTTGAAATAATAAACAGCAGAAAACCAAAATGCTTATCCTCAAAAGAAAGTTATGAGAAAATATGAAATTAATATACACTTCTCGCATGACAACCTCAGCCTGAAAGCCAAAAAGAATATTCTCATTCAGTGAAGGGTGGGATGGCCAGGGAGATGGAGAAATAACCCCCAAACCACCTTTCCTACACTCTGTTTTCTTCATCATCGCTACACCAATATTCTCTCTTTACCCTTACTCCATGCTACCCCTTTTCCATTTTAGACAAAAAAAAAAGTAGGAAAACAAGTGTCTTCCTTTTACTTCTTCTAAGAGCAACCACCGAGTAGACAGATCCAATATTCTTTCTCTTGTTTTTTTTCCCTCCTTTGGCTAACCTTCTATCTTTCCCTAGATGGCATAAGAAATGCCAGGCTTGGCAATTCAATTATCAAGAGGACTGAGGAGTTTCAGATGAAAGGGGGACAGGACTTAGCGTTTGCTAACCGTGGACCATAAACACCACTGATTATTTTTAAATTTCGAGTTGGTACAGCCAACTTGGTAGTAAGCTTGGTAGTATGCTTGCATATGAGCTGTGAAAGGAAGAATATGGTCTTTGAAAGCAACCCTCACTTAAAAATCTGATCTGGGTAACCTTGGAAAAATTCATTAAGCACAATTAGCTTCAGGGGTGCCTGAGTGGCTCAGCTGGTTAAGCGTGTGAGTCTTGGTTTTGGCTCAGGTCATGATCTCAGGGTCCTGAGATTGAGCCCAGCATCGAGTTCCATGCTCAGCATGGAGTTTGCTTGTCCTTCTCCTTCTGCTCCTCCCCCTACTCTCTCTCTCTCTCTCACAAAAAAAAAAATCTTAAAAACATGTAAAAAAAAAAAAACCCAATTAACTTTATATTTCTCTTTCTACACAATAGCGATAGTGTTGTCTAATTTCCAGATAGTTGTGACAAGTAGAGGTTATATAAAAAAGACCTGGAATACAGTAGGGGCTCAATAAAGGAGCCCCATTCCTTCTTCAATGGTTTAGTGAAAACTCCATAAATTTTAAATTCTGGGATTTGGTAAGCCTTCTCTCACACCCCCACTTTGCATGTATATAGATGAATATATGGTCTAAAGACATTTATTAAGGAGAGAAGGAGAGATGCCATTAAACAATGATATTTTGTTCTGGGTCCATGGGATCCAACCACACTTTAAACTATCTGATACAGGTGAATTCCCTGAAGAAGCCCCTTCTGGGATGGTCAAAATACAGTCAGTGTCCCCATATCTGGACACCATCTACATTATTTCAGTTCTTTTAATATTTAGTTATTTTTAACGGCTGCCTATACAGCATTTAGAACATTACGAGCGGGTCCTTTGCCAATAATACCATTTGATTTTCTCAAGTTGTTTTCAACTTTGAACTTCTGAGTGATACTAATTACTTAAACATTGTGTGTGTTGGTCTCTTGGCATATAAAATGCAAAGGAAACCTTTACAAAATACGGAATTCTGTAGAGATTTGAAACGCCAACTTGGTTTAAGTCACTTCATTCTCTTTCTGTGGAGCACAGATTTTGAACTTACCCTTTATTATCGAATACCTGCTTCTATGTCAACAATTACAGGTCCAGCAAAAAATACCCATTGATTTCTTGAATGTTTATATTCCCTCAACAATATCTAGCACGCGGCTGACACACAGTAATGAGATTGGGATGGGGAAAAACCCTCATGTATGTTTGTTTGTTTGTTTGTTTGTTTTTCACAAATATGCTACCTAGTTGAGTTTGTGATAAGCATTTTGCTGAGAACATTTTGGTTGCTTTGCATGAACACAGACTGTCCTCTGTTCACATTTGCCTGATTAGACTTACCTGACTGGTCATCTTCAGGCAGACATCATTTGCAGGACATCCCTGCTGAACGTCCTTTAATCCTTATCTTTTTTCTCCACTAGGGCCTAACAGAGACCTAGCTTACTGCCCTTGAGGGCCAGTTTAAAAAAGAAAATGTTTAGAAAGACCCACGCCGGTAAATAAACCAAAAGCTAGTTTTCTTTGGCTTTTGGGATTTGAAAGTATTTTGATTGCCTGCATGCTTTCTGAGAATGACTCCGCTGTGACTCCGCTGGTTATGATGGAAAAAGGGCCTGTTTCACAAATCAAATCCATACATATGTATACAGAAGGTATTCTCCACGGGCTAGCAGTCAGATGCCAGCAAGGTAAAACATGTTCTCTTCTGCAATTTGGAAAGGATTTGAGACTCTACCAATTTGTTCCTGAAGGATACTTTGACTTCTTACGGGGCCTTGTTTTAATGCTAATGATGTGCAGATGTGTTTGTTCTATGTTGTTTTCAGAGTTTAGAACCATTCGAGGTGAGTAGCAGGGAACGGGCAAGCCAGTCTTCCTGCAAAATCTAAAACTTTTTCCGTTTTGTTGATATTCTCAAATCGTTCTTCCCAAAGTTTCTTTCAGAACTTTCAGAGTTCTGTTAGGGCTTGATAACACAAAAATAAACCTTCCAAGTCAACCTCCACTGGTTATTTTTTAAAGTCAGGTGGTAGATTTTTCATTTGTCTCATACATAGTCAAAATATTTTTTTCTTCACTTCCACCACAACAAAATAGTCAAAATCACAAAAATGTACTTTGATGCTAACATTTCCTTGACTAAAAACATAGGTGGGAAGATTAAATCTCCCGCCAACACACAAGCATATTCTTCAAATATTCTCAATGACTAGGAATATAAGTCGGCAGAAAGAGCACTGTTCATCTGCCTCGGATATAAGCCCTTCAAGGATGAAGATGTGGAGTATATGATGGAAAAACAACAATGATTAGCTGATAATAATAATGACTGAGGCATTATCTCCTTCAGCTCTACTGAAATCATCCTCTTCCATTTCCTACTTTCTCTTGCCCAGCAGTGACTAAGTGCTCACACTGCACCCACAGATAGTCCTTCCTGTTAACTGGAATGTTTTGTCACTGGCTGAACTGGTGTTTCAATAAGAAACTGGCATATTCCTGTTTCTCACCCCATCTGACCACACAAATAATTTATAAAAATCCATGCCTCATTTATCTCTTCTTCAGCTCTAAAGCTGTTAGACATATTTACGTGGAGTCATGGTAACACCGCAGTATTAGACACATTAATGAACAGACCCGTTCATCCCTAGAATTTTTTTCCTCATCAAATTCCATGACCCAAGCAACCAAGATGTCTTTAAGTAGGTAAATGGATAAATAAATGTGGTATATCCAGATAATGGAGTATTATTCAGTGCCAAAAAGAAATGAGCTCCCAAGCCATGAAAAGACATGGAGGGACCTCCAATGCAGATTATTAAGTGAAAGAAGCCAATCTCAAAGGCTATATACTGTTTGATTCCAACTGTATGATGGTGTCAAAAAGGCAAAACTACAGACACGGAAACGAAATCGGTGTCTGCCAAAGGTGGGGTGGGGAGGGGAAGAGGTGAATAGGCAGAGCACAGAGGATTTACAGTGCAATACAAATATTCTGTATGATATCAGAATGATGGATATATGTAATTATATGTTTGTCCAAACCCACAGAACGTACATCACCAAGAGCGAACCCTAAGGTAAAGTATGGACTTAGGGTGATTAGGATGTGTCAATGTAGGTTCATCCTTGGTAAAAAACAATGTACCCTTCTAGTGAGTGGTGTTGATAGTGAGGGAGGCTGTGCATGTGCAGAGCAGGAGGTATACGGGAAATCTCTGTACCTCCCTCTCAATTTTGTTGTAAACCTATCGGTGCTCTAAAAAAATTGTCTTTAAAAAAAAAAAAAGCCATGATCTGCTATATTTCTGGCCTTGTCATATTAGAGTCCCGATAAAAAAGCAAATATTCTCAGCTCTATACTCTGATTACCTGCTGGCTTTTCTGTCTCCTAGAAGAGCTTGGGGGCAGCTGGCAGCCAGTGTCCGAGAACCCTTTCCACAGTCACCAACCAGAGAGATACAGGAGAGAATGTCTACGTTCCTTAAGGTCAGGCTCAATCACGGATTAGTTCAAAAATATTTTTTTCCAAAATCTGTTCTCTGAAGGTGGGACAAGCCTGCAGGTGTTATTATGAATTCTTTGCAGGGGCGCCTGGGTGGCTCAGTCGTTAAGCGTCTGCCTTTGGCTCAGGTCATGATCTCAGGGTCCTGGGATCGAGCCCCACCTCGGGCTCCCTGCTCGGCGGGAAGCCTGCTTCTCCCTCTCCCACTCCCCCTGCTTGTGTTCCCTCTCTCGCTGTGCCTCTCTCTGTCAAATAAATAAATAAAATCTTTAAAAAAAAAAATTCTTTGCAGTACTAATAATTGCACAGATCTCACATTTATTACTGTGATGTGCAATCTGAGAATCGGACTCTGAATCTTAGATCTGTCCCACACTAGCAACATGATTTGTTTCCTCTGTACTGACAATGTCAACCATAGAGGGTTGTGGGAAGAAGAAAACATAAGGGGAGTTGCCTTATAAATGGGAAAGTACGCTGTAAATGTTGTGTTTTTTTGAGATATGGTTATCATGGTGATGATGATGATGATGATAATTGTTAGATGAGGACCAGCTGATTCCATAATATATGAAAAGGAAGGTATGAGGAAGCATACTAGAGAGAGTATGATGATAAAGTCCAAGAGTGTAATTTAATAGAAACATATGATTTTGTTTATCTGACCCAGAATGGGAAAAATCATGAGCTCATCCAAAAGTTCTTGTGTAAAATGAATTTCTCCAAGTTTCTTCCCATGTATTTGAATATGTTTACAGGGAATAGATGCCTAATAATAGATGCCATTTATTGGGGTTTGTTACCCTATGCTTATTATTGCTAAACATTTTGTGTGAATCATCTCATTCCATTAGCAGGGGCAGGAACTGATATTCTACCATATTAGGTAATACCAAGAATGTATAACATATAAATGCATATTCTATAAAAAGAATCAATATAGTTATGTAAGCCCCAAATAAGGTTATTTCATTTTTGAATGGGATTTCATGGAACTGATAAATTCAAGAGAAGGGAGGTAGGAAGACTGATTTGGGCATCTGGACTGACTGGCAGGAGTATCAGAAAAATGAAGTGGTAAAATAATATGGCTGTATGAATGGACAGTAGGAAAGGTTTCAGGGAAATGTACAGGTCATGAACAAAATTCCCAATTCTTGTGAGGATATGGTCCCTCTTGCTATGGAACACCGCTCCCCCACTACACAAATTATCCCTGAAAATTTGTGCCATTCTCCTGAAGATTTATTAGTCATTGCATTCTATACACTGTCCACTCCCCGACTACCTATGGGACTGGAAGTGATTTTCACCAATTTGTAGGGGATTTACAATTCTATTTTGGCTTCTCCATTTCTTCTGGCACTCACCCGGGAGAAAGCCTACACACCCTAGGAGGTCTGTGCTGAGGTACAGAAACTAATCTTCAGTATTAATTTAACCAACGCCAATTGTGCAGGCATCTTTGCTGCTGAAAGTTCTATAATATATTTCAACTTCAGATCTAAATTTGAGTATTCTGTCACCATGTGCATCAGTAAGAATGAAACTTGAGTGAGCATGAGTAAGCCAAGGTAGAATCCACAATACCAACTTTTCCATTTAGCTTGACAATATGCTTTGGGGCTTGTTAACACAATATTTTAACAAGCACAGAAATCCAAAGTATTTATTTACAGCATTTATTACCATTTGTTCCCTTTCCACAGAAGAGCAAGTAGGTGGGCAACCCAATGGAGAGAATAATACAAAGTACGAGAAGTGACTGCCTTTCCAGATTTCTACTTCTTAGAGTAAAATGGGAAAATTTCTCTTTGCACCCCTGGGTTGCACTGAACAGCGTATTTAAGAATAGCACAGAACTAATAGACTGTGGTTGTGGGATGATTTTTTGCTAATTGAAAGGATGGACAGATTCCTGAGAAGACTTATTTTCAAACCCTGAAAGTAGCCTTTGACGACACATGAGATGTAGAAGAACAGCCTAGTGGGTTTGAATCTTGGCTCCGTCACGTCAGAGTCTTTGTGCTTCAGACTCCCCTTCCAGAAAAGGGGGAGAGTAACAGCCTCCACACCAAAGGTCTTTGTGAGTGCTCAGACCAGTATCTGGCGCAGAGCAAACACTGTGTGAGTGACAGACGTGACCGTGACCATCAGCACCATTATTCACAATGATCCGTTCATCATTTCAGAGACAAAAGATAACCTCCATTCATGCTGGCTTTTAGCACAAGGGGAGATTAAATACCATTTCATTATCTCAGGGATAGCCGATTTATTCATTATCATATACAGAGTGCTTACTATGTGGCAAGCACTACAGTATTAAACAAGGCAGAAAAATTCCTCTCCTTATAGAGTTTCCATTTGGGGGGATGGTAGACAATAAAAAAAATTAATAATATACTGTACTGATGAGTACTATGGAGAAAACTAAAGGAAGGGAGAGAAACCAGGGTGACTTTTACTCTGTCCCCACGTTCACTGTGTTTGACACACAGCTCACTCCAGGCCCTGTTTTTCCTCGGAGAGGAATTCTCAGGCTGACATTCTAGGTAACTGCTTCACTGAAATCTCAACCATTTGGCTGCAACAAAAATAATCCAGCATATGAATGCATCCAGATAGACATATGTACACTGGTTTTCTGAAATGTAATGTGTATGTAATTTCCCGAATGGCTGGTTGTCACATCCATCTGGTCTTATTTCCATAGCACTTGAATGCACCACGAGGATATAAACCCTAAAAGCTAGAAAACAGAATTTAAATACCCAAACACATACGAGGTGTGTTTTCAAAAGCAGCAGACAAGCGAGCACTGTGGTATCTTCATTAACTTCTCTGCCACAGTTGAGAGTAGCTGAGACTCAGCACAAAGGCCACCGAACATAAAAGACATTCCACTGGCAGACCTCATTAAGTGGGCTTAAGACAAGCCTGACGAGCTAATGACAAAAATCTAATTTGGAATTTCTGGACATAAGAACCCTGAAAAAGTCCAAATACACCAACACTCTACCATGCCTGCCATCCGAAAAGGCAATAACCCAGCATCCATTAGGTCCACGTAGTTCATGAGTCAAAGCCCAGGGATGGATGTTGTCCTCTTCAACCACACTGAATAGGAAATCGTGTTCTCTATGTTTTTAGGTTTGGGCTCTGGTCCTATTTAAACTGCACAGATGTTGAAGGTTCCTAAATCAACAGTGGTCTCCAGGGGGATGCTCATCAGGCTGCACATACTGAACAAAGGCATGGCTAGAATCTAGACACCACACTGTTCAGAAAACACTTTTGCTACCATTTCCCCTTTCTCTAAAAGACCTTTCCTATTTGTACATTCTGTCAGCACCTGTGGAGTCTGGCCCATGTTAGATTGTACTTCCTTAAATTCCACGTAGAAATCTCCAGTTGCTCTTGGTGTGTGTCTGTCCACTCCAACTACTTCTACATCCCTTGAGTGAAGGAGCACTCCCTGTCATGAAATGACAGCACTTGTGTGTACCCCACACAGCAGGAAGTGCCTTACAAATATTGTTAACCCCCATAAGCATCTTATTATGATCAACTTGATTTTAAAGACAAGCTGAAGATTCAAATAGTTTGCCCCACCTCTAATTAGTGGAGAACCAATGATCTACACCCAGGCCATCTGATTTCAGAGACCGCATTTGTATTCCACCACCCATGCAGGGAGGGATAGATACTTGTTGGATGAATACATGAATGAATACATGTGTTACTTAACATCCTTAGAATTAAAGGAGGAAGAATCTGCCACTTAAACTATACCCTGTTGCAATAGTAGGTATATAATGACAGGATAGTTATTCGAAGTCCTTGAAGGCATTGAGTCTTACACTTTCTATATTCCTATAGTACCTTTTGGGATACCTCACAAGCATAAGGTATTTGTAAAATACTTGTGGAATTAGTGAAATATTTTAACCCAACATAACAAATAACACATGAATGAAATGATTTCCTTAGGTCACTTTCTGTTTCCTGTTACTAGCTCCTTATATGAAGGAAGAATAGATTTTTCTAAAATCTGGCTCCAGGTGCTAATTTCTTAAGAAATCCCTAGACATAGTTCTAGAGGGGAGGGGGGTGGGAGGATGGGTTAGCCCGGTGATGGGTATTAAGGAGGGCACGTTCTGCATGGAGCACTGGGTGTTATATGCAAACAATGAATCGTGGAACACTACATCAAAAACTAATGATGTAATGTATGGTGATTAACATAACATAATAAATTAAAAAAAAAAAAAAGAAAGAAAGAAACCCCTAGACATGCACCCGTGTTTCCACTTCTGGGCTTTTGGCCAGGCCCGAGGGAGACCTAAATTCCTGGTCCCAGCTTTTCAAAATATGGCTCACCTCATTTCTACAAAAGTTCTAGTAGTAACGGTAGAAATAGTAAACTTTAACTATTGTGAACAAAGCGATGAGTCAGAATATCTTAACACATGTTTATTGAGGGGAAACAAATTCCACTCCACCTGTCAAAACCTGGATAATGTCCTGGATTTCACAATATACGCATCCCCGGGCTCTATACTTAAATGCAGTAATATTTACATAGGACGTTACTCTGTTTATGTTGCACAGAGAAAGAGCATCATTAGCTTCTTTTTCCCAAACAGTCCAGAAAAAGTCTCTGAGTGTATTCTCCTACCTTCATTTCTTCCCTGTCCCTCACCATAGTAAGTGATACTGGGTAAGTCCCTTAATATCTCTGCATATCTCATTTATAAAGAAGAATGTAACGTCACTTGTCCTATCTTGTTACCATGAAGATTATGTATGATCATGTGTACAGAATTGTTTCTGAGCCATGAAATGTTACCTAGCTGTAAGACATTATTAGAAAAGAAGGAAGGTATGTTCCTGTATAACATGCCTTGAGAAGCCAGGTGTTTAATTTCATTTTTATGTAAATGATATGTGTATGTGTATAAATACACATGCATATATATATACACCTGGGACAAAATGGGCTTGTATATGTACTGGTGGGAAATTTGAATCACTTTACTGCATAAGACTTTAAGAGTTAATGAATGCCACATTAAGAAAATTTCTCTAATTATCTCTGTTGCTTTTTGATGCAGAGCTATTGTGTTTTATAAAATAATTATATCTACTATTTATTAAGTGCAAACTTGATGATAGGCATTGGGTTAAGGTGTTTATATACATTGTGTGGTTTATTCATTGTAACACCACTCTAAATAGGTATTATTATCTCTCTGTTGCATATGGGTAAACTAAGGCCCAAAAGAATTAAGAAATGCCCCCCCAGGTCACACTGCTGGCAAATGACAGAGGCAAAATCTGCATTCAGGTCTGCCTACTTACAAAGTTTTGCTTACCAAGTCAAATCTTATTCATCTGAAATTTGCATTAATTCAAGTGCAGCATATGTTATGCTTCTCTGAGAGAAAATTCAAATGAATTCTGTCCTTTGTAAAATGTTAGGGTTCCTCTGACCAAACATAAACTGATCAAAAATATGCAACTTTCTCAAAATAACCAGGAGCTTAAAAAAATTTTTTTTTGCATATCTTCAGAGGGTTTACAACAGCTGGGTCAGATAATACACAGTATCCTATAATTCAGGTTACTGAGTTATAAATGGGGTTAATGGCCATGATTTTGACTCATTGGTACCCACAGTTTACTCAAGGTGTCCCTTGAATGCTCCTGTGTGCGTACTACTTCTCATGTGATCGAGCTATGTAAGGTACAGGGGAAGGTTTAACAAAGAAGCAAAAGAGATCCCTCAGGGAGTCTACAGTCTACCCTTTTTTTTTTTTTTTTTTGGCGAGCCAGCCAGGAGTACAGTCTACCCTTTTGAAAAGAAACCAGCATACACGAAGCAGTCAAAGCGTCAAATTAATCTTAGAATACATTAGCAATACTTAGAAGTAATAAAACTAAATCAAAATTTCTTCAAAGGATTAAGTCTCTCAGCCTTTAACTCAGTCTGACCTGCTTCTCCCACATGCCAATTAGAGTTCAAAGAAAAGATTCATACACTTCATTTACAGATCTATTGAACCTTGGGCACAAGTGATAAATCCTTAATAAGTCAGAAAGATAGCTATATTTATTCTTAAAATTAACTAATTTGCACACTGAGGTTAAGTGATTTGCCTAAAGACAATTCATTGCAATGTCTGATAAAACTCCGTAACTCCATTTTACATTTCACATCACTGACCTGGTTTCCCATTTTAAGGTTACTGTGTAGAAATGCTAACATGGATCAACAAAGATTATAGAAAAGATTTTGACACAAAACAAGTTCACATCTGCACAAAGAGATACAAACAAACAAACAAACAAACAAAAACTTTTACTAAAATATCTAGGGAATCTCATGATGAGCAAAGAGTACCCCAAACATCACTGAGAATAGAAGAGATGGCTGAACTTTGCAGGGAGAATTTTTCCACTTTTTTCTCTGCTCTGAAAGTGGACTTAGGTTTATTCAGCAGTCGCTTTACTGAACAGAGCAGCACAAAAGTAAACACACCCAACAATCAAACTGGTTGGCGGACTCTAGTGTCTACGTTCAACTCTTCGTTTAGGTGATTTTATGAAAGTATGTATACACACACACACACACACGTTTTGGTTCTATAACAATGAACTCCCTGAAACTAATCCACAGAATACTCCCAAGTTTTCAAAAATAGAGATATTTCCAGAATAAAGGAATTTTACACTAAGCATTTTTGAAAAGGCGAATGCCAAAATGATAATTGAAGGCAAGACAATTCTGAAGGTGACTTTTTAAAGCATGCTATTAAATAGCCATAATTATAATACACATGAATTTTATTTTAAAAATACTGGGATGAGCTTCATTGATTAGACAGCAAATGACAATCCTATGCTACAATTGGTGTTGATACAGAAAATGGAAGACCAATGGTCCAAGCAGGACTTACGTCCCTTTTTCAACTTTGATTTAGGCTATTTCAAGGACTTCATGGTTTCTGGGGCCAGTTCCCTGTACTTTAACATTTTTGTAGCCAAAATGTAATGAGAGCAGAGTCATTTCCACAAATTCCTTATTTTTTAGTATTAGATTCCATTGTAATTTTGCTGGATCTAAACCTATCTTAGAGAACCCAAATGACACAAAACTTTGGGAATAGAAATTAGCGTAATTGAAATAATTCAATTTTTGGTAATTATAATTCTCACTTACACCTAAATTAAATATGCCAAACTATAATTATGTCCAAATTTGCATCATGAAAATTATCCCCATTTTGCTCATGGCATCTTAAAATACCTAATAAGGGATCTTAAACTCTTAAGTTTGAGTCAAGAGGCCTTATTTTCACAGCCTTTGGGAAGAAGAGACTTATTATGTATTAAGCAGAGTTATTCAGCCTCTTGGGAAAGGGAGGACGGGTCCATTATTCTTCACGATATGATGTAGAAGATTTGTATTATAATCTTTGGGTACCTCTAAGTTACCTTGCCATTAATGAGCGCTGAGTGCCACAGCAGACGGTAAAAGATTAATGCTTTCTTTGGAGAGAAGCTTTAAGCAAAGCAGGTCATGCTTTAGGACACAGGTAATGGGAATCAAAGACACAGTAAAAGCTGTAATACTTCAAAATAAGCACGACTTTGCTCCCCATTTTTAAATGATTGAAGATGAGAGACAACATGAAGGCATTGAGAACTTACCTTAAGCACTGCAGACTGCTCATTGATTCCTAAACATCCTATGATCAAAATATTATTATTATTATTATTATTATTATTATTATTATTGCTAGTTATTTGGGATGCAAAAAGAAAACACTCCTAAAATACTACTCACTGGAAGCTGTCTGTTTAACCTTTCTACTACTGGATTTCATTAAATTAACCAGTTGATGTGATTAAATTTGCCAGGTGGTTTATTTATCTTCATCTTTGGGACAGTGGGTGGATGTAATCTGGGAATATATTGGTCAAGAAATAGATGGGTCTGGATGTGCAGGCCTGGCACACTGTCAAAGCACACGATGAGTTTCATACAAAAAAACATATGAATATATCACTGGTTGACTAAAATATTCACATTAATACGGGAATAAGGCAGAAGAACCCTGGCTGACATCCCATCTGTTCTTATGAATTAAATTTAGAAATCATATGTAATATAGACATTTCTGTCTGAATATCATAAAACCCTGACACATCCAGGCTTTCATTAGAAAGCTCCACGATGTGACTTGAATAACAATCTGTCTTAGCTAATTAGTATTTTCAGTTTAGCATATTCACTTCCAGACATATTGCTGTTTGCACATGGTAATTTAGGTAAACAGATACCATCCACAGCTGCATCAATTAACACTGCTAATCAAAACTGAATTCAGGTAATTAGGCACATTTATGCAAAAAAATGTGTAATTTTGGAGAAAAGCTAGATTCTTCAGTAATATGTCAATAAGTAAAAAATCTCCTTTTGCTTATGAAGATGAAGAATGAGGGGAGAGAAATCATCATTAATATATACATCATGCAGACAGAGTCAAAATTCCTAAATTAAATCTCAAACTTTAATTGGCCTGTATTTTCAGAAATTGGATCATATTTTTCATAAACGTTTCTCTCAATGTTTCCACATAGTGAAGTTGATTCACATCTGCCTAAGGGTTTAATCATCATCAAGCAGGACTCAAATGGTTAATGAATTCTCAAGTATTTATATACTTAGAAGAGATGTTGGTCAAACTTGCTCTTCCATCTTGCTTAACATCTCTTAGGGAAGACGCTCTCGTTTTCTTACACACTTTACTGTTCTCTGCTGCAAAGGACTTTCATTTGCAGTTAGAATCACAATAGTAATTTCTAATTTTCCTGCAAATACCTTTACACCCCTCCCCCGATTCTACACAATGCCCTCTAGTTTCCTTTTCACTCATTTTCAAAATGAATATTGTGAATCATTTTTCTTATTTTCCTATAAACAACCCATCTGATAATTTTGATTAGATATTCTAGTTAGTTCAGAAAAACTAGTGTAGCTGTTGGTAAGTTATCGGTAACCAGTAACTAACAATTCAGGGTGGGAGGAAATTGCAAAGCTTTAAGAGTTAAAGCCGAAGTAAAGGAAAAAAATGGGTCATTTTCAAAAGAATTTTATAGTAGATTCGGGAATCTATCATCTATCTATCATCTATCTCAATTTCTCTTTTCTCTTTTCCAACTTTGAAGCTTAGATTTGTTTCTTAGTGCAAACCCCAACACTTTATAATGAAATATTGAGTTCAGTGTCCCTAAATTTATTTTGATGGTAATAATCACGATCCAGTTTCACAAACACTTCCTTGGTACCTACCATGTCTCAGGCACCCTCCTAGGCCCTTGTGAGCAGATACAGAGATGGCTTTAGACCTATCACACTCCTCTGAGCCAGGCTCTGAGGGTTCACAGATCAAAAGAATCAATTTTTAAAAAGGGGACCAAGTCTCCAGCTGAAAATTGATCTGTCAATTCCAAACTTTTGGAACCTCCTATGCTAATTTTGCAAAGGTTTACTTTTTGTCTAACCCATGCTAATTCTTTTGTTCTCATAATAAATCAGGAAATGAGAGCCATAATTGTTTTTGCCAAAGTAGCATGATGTCTTTCTTTCATATTATAGTAACCCCATACAACTTGTATTTTTTTATGGATGTATTTATCAACAAGATTTTTTCCCACATATTCCCTTAAACTCATTTGGCATAAGCAACTGGACAATTCCCAATGGAATAGAAATCTAACAGACTCAGTGCTCATATGCAGTTTCAGGAGCAGGGATCATAAAACGTGGAGGCACATTTATCAAGGGTTGTTAAACTGCTCAACCAATGAAAGCATGTGAAGCGAGCTGGGGAAACCTCTGACTTTGACTCTGTTAAACAGAATTATTTATGAATTTCAAATGAAAGATATGTTACGTACAAACATTTTAAAGACAATTTTTAAAAAAGAGCCTAATGGCTGACTTTCAATGAACTAAATGATTAATATTTGGGGAGGACAATTTTTATTCTCCATGAAATGAGCCAACTAAGTGAAGTTCATTGCATGGAGGTGCCAGTGAATCATCTCTGTCATTCTAAAGCACCTCTTGTCTTCCTTAGGAGCGAATCAGGGGAGAGTTCATTCTTTCCTTGTAGTCCCTGCAATTGAGCAAATTCCTTTGTCTGAGGCAAGAGTTTACATTCATCTGAAACCCCCATGCTCACAGTCACCAAGTTTTAGCAAAGAGGGATACTATGGATATGGTAACACTAGCTCTGGTGAAAAAGGCCTTGAAATATAGCACCAGCTTCCAATCCAGGCAAATCACTCTCCACCCTCAGTCTCAGGTTCTGGTCCAGAAAACATGGCTCATGGACCCACCTGCCTGTGTTGTAGGGAATACCTGGATATACGAGGTGCCCAAATAATTCTTGTTGACACCCCATACCGATTAGTCGATGATGGCTCCAGAAATTCTAATGCTAAAGGCATTTTAGTTAAAGTTACTTTATCAAGCAGTTCTCCATATTCCAAAGTCATATGCAGAGGTGGTGCTAATACAAGGAGCGTGGAAGGCATCAACAGGCCACCTGTCACTACCCTACACTAGGTCACCTTCCAATTCACCTGAAAATTCATGCTATGGAATTTTTACAATTAGCTGGAAAGTTAGCATCCGAGCATTTATGGTGTCCAGAGTATCTTTATGATTTTGTCAAACAAATTACAAGAAAAAATTCATTTGACCAACATTAACCAATAGTTTTATTCTAGAAGTACTGTCCGTTAAGGAGAATAACATCTTGAAAAATTCAGACAACTTCTTGACCATTAGGGATTTTAAAAACCTTGAAAATCCTTGCATTTGCCACTTGTTGGCTCTCTTTGGTCTGGCACCATCAAATTGCTCACATTAGGTCTACTCTAAATGTTTGTGGCATTAAATTGTTGACTCACAAACCATACAGTATGCAATGAATAAAATGACACCACTGGTCACTCTCTGAACAGTGTGGTTTTTAAACACAAGGACTCCAACTAAAATATGCAACCCAAGAAAATATCAAATGGATTAATTTTGCTTGTTAATGGTAAAGAATGTTCTCCCACAGCCATAAGAGAAAATGTCAGGTCTGGGACTGGGTGGATTAGAGGGGAACAGATTGCCAGAAACAAAGGCAACAAAGAAATAAAAATGTCTCCTAAATACACTGAAGCAAAACAAATGATTGGATTTGGGATTTAACAAAATATAATCTTATTTGCCTCTGCTCTTTCAGCACGTCTTTTCTCTACGCTAAGACAATATGAATCTCGCCTTCTCAAGCCATGATTTTCTTTTATGGGAAAGATTGCTGGTAACTGATAGCAATGCACAGAAGATATTATCAGTAGATTGGCATATTCATTTTTTATGCTTAGAGGATGTCGTGTTTACAATAAATTTTAATGCCCCCGATTATTTTCATTCAGTTCTGGTAAGAGGTAAAATGAGAATAATCAAATTAGAGGGGATTATTGAATTATAGCTGAAGAATGAATAGTGCTTATTTTAGAGATTTAGTTTAGAGTAGTGTTTTTTTGTTTGTTTGTTTTTTCAGTGAAAAGTGCCTCTAATAAGAAAACAAGTATTATCATGGAATGGCTGGATTTTTAAAAAGTTGGACAATTTAATGTACCCAAGCTAAAGCTGCTAATCTACACTTTATCAGGCAAGGTACAGAACAACATAGTTGTTTACAGTTTATGGTTGAATACTAGCCCCATGATTAAGAATTAGGAAATTATCTTTATAGCAAACAGATTTTAGCTGCACAGATTATTAATCTATGCTGCAAAGTATCATCTAGCTCTTTGGAGGACACCAGAGTCACTTTGCCAGCTGAATTCTCTCTCACTCTATCACAGGATTTTCATCTTTGACTTCCTTCACCTTTGACAACCTGGAGTAGAAGCCTATCTTTCAGGAAAAAATGTTCAAAAGGGTACATGAAAAGCTTGCGCAAAAATAAACCATAGCACCTCAGGCTTCTTAATTTTTACACTCTAATACTTGGAACTTTCGTCCCTTGACATGTTCAGAGTGAATGTTTTGATGAAAAGAGAGAGAAGTAAATTACATATAGAATGAAGAGAACCCATATTATCATTTTAGTAGTCCACAGACACATAAAAGGAAGATGTGTTCACTATGTGGTGGGACTTAAACAACTCACTGACTTTGGGATAAAAAAATTTAACATGATATGAAAAACGGAAACAGTTTTTTGAAGTGACACGAATATGCAACTTTTCACAAAGACATCTGAAAAATTTAACAAAGACAAATAAAACCCAACCATTAAGTGACTTTGTAAACAATGAGAGTTTGTTCCTCCTATAACATTTTTGGACTTAATGTAAGATACTGAATATATTTATAGACTCTCAGAGATCATAGGCAATGAAATTCTAGACGTTGGAAATAATCAACTTTTGCAAACAGCTTCATAAGCGACCGTACCACAAAGCCCCCATTTTCAGGAGACAACATACAGATTTAACACGGATATAATATGCAGTTTAGGTGGCTGGCAGTGGATCAGAATAAAGATGTCACTGTTACTTATTCCTAACCTCTTCAGGACATTTCTAGATTTGTTGTTCTATTGAGAGCACGCATTTTTCAGTGTGTGGAGATTGCCTTCAGGCTCCCTGCTTTTTTTTTGAGGTAGTGGTTTTGATGTTTGTATGGAGGGAGTGATGCCTGGGACTCCTCCCACGTGCTCCCAATTATCTATACATTATTCCATATTTTCTGCCACTGAGATGCTCTCGCCAGAGCTATGATCCTTCCAAAGCAGCATCCCATTCAGACGTGCAAAAATGAAAATTAAAATAGGAGGGTTTTTTATTATTATTATTTGAATGACATACGACCTTCTCAATGTTTGCATTTAAATTGGCCAGAATAATTCAGCTCTGGCTTTTAATTTCAGAAGGGTTAATCACCCTAACAAAGGTCAATCAAACTTTAATCTTCAATAAAATTGCTACAGCCCCAATCACCTGCAGGACATTTATTATATTCCTATTTCCATGCAAAAGAACACACTGCTTTCATTATGCATCACTAATCTTCTAACTCTTTACATTAGCACATTTTACCAAAAATATTAATTCCTTTGAAACTCTGACAAGAGTTCATTTCTACACATCTCAGGAGATAATCCTGTTTAAAAGAACGGGTGCATCAGCTGTGAACCACTTTCCTGGCTTTTTCTAATCCTCATAGACCTTCGCTACTCCAACCGAGTTCTTACAATAGGAAATCTCAATGACACAAAATGTTACGGAGGTTTAGGTTAAAACAACATTATATCATTTTAGGAACTTAATCCCCCCTATTGTCTGTGATTATGCCATTCATCTCATTGTTCCTATCCATAATGTTTACTGCGTTCAAAAGTTATTGATTTGGAGAAAGCAAATGTTAATCATATTTGAATAGCAGCAGAAAGACTTAAATTCATTAATTTGTTCACTTGATAAGTATGTATCGAGTGCCCATTACGTACCAGATACTAGGAGGGGAGAGATGCAAAGTCAAAGAAAAAAAGAGAGTCTCTCTCATGAGCATAACACTCTCTTCCGAAAATGATGTCCAGAATATAATAAAATAATATCTTAAACCTCCACTTTCAGCTTTTCTTATCAACGTCATTAAATTTTAGTGAAGATCAGAAATGTGTTGAGCCAAATTTTAACCAAAATTTCAACAATTTTTTTCTATTATTTGGACACGTAAAGGCTTTAAAATTCACAATCCCATTAAGTGGCTCATTTTTTAAATTTTGAGAATATGAAACTTGACTGTCATATTTTAAAATGAATATATTCAGAGTATCTAGTCTCCCATGACTAGGAATAAAGCCATGAGAAAGTTTAAACGGGCTTATTAAAAATATACATTGCTATGCATTCATTTGTTTCCAAAATGTTATTTCATTATGTTTAAAAACTGCTGTTAACACACACAACGAATGGCATTGGTTAAACAAGCAAACACAAATTTTTGCTTTATTTTTGCCATGGTACAGTGGTCTGGCTGACCACAGAGGGAAGTAAAGAACCTCAGTGTAAGTCCCAATTATACCGCAAATCGATGGCTTTGGTATTCTAGCGGTGGTGTGACGCAGCACAAACAGCCCAAACTTCACCTTCCGCATCATTTTTGAGAAACCTTCCTCTCTCTCTGTATTCCGAGGAAGCACACAGCCACGTACACAGAGGCACATGCTCCTCCTCATCAATATCCAAGTTCATTAATTAGCAATATGTGATGGCTATAATTTGGGAAACTCCCCAGAGCCTGAATATTCAATCAAGCAAAGTAAATCACAGTAAAAAGAAAACACAGGTATGACAGTCAATGGCCAGACTGGCACTGAGGAATAGCACATAATTTTAAGACATGCTGGTCATTCTAACTGTTGTAAAAAGCCCCAATTACTTTGACAAAAGCCAAGACCCGGCCTTCCTTCCCCCTGCTTTGAGCATTCTTGAAACTGAAATAACACCTCTACTTCTTCCATAACGATGCTTGCTTTTCTTCACTCCCATAACTAGGTTGTAGGTTGACACAATAGAATAAAGCAGAGCAATGGCTTTTATTGTTGAAGCAAAATAAATCCAATGCTACACGATATCAAATGTTCAATTGATATTTGTTAACAAACAGTTATTCTGAAAACTGAGAAAGATTAGGCACAATGACAGACAAAACATTGCTTTATATTCTATTCTCTGTATCAAAAGCCATTTCATTATATTTCTGAATTTCCAGATTTGGAAAAAACCCCCAAAGCGTTCAGAGAATATGCTGTAAATGCTCAAGATGCATATGGATCTTTTTAGGAATCATTTCGGTCACAAAGCAAAAAGGAACCCACAAGCCATCAAACAAAAATCTTACTAAGAAAGCCCAGGTGTGGAATTATGAAAAGACAAACAAACAAACATACCTTTGGCTGAACAAGTTCAGGATTTCTCATCTTGCCTACACAGCTTTGCCATTCCACCTTGAGTAAAAGTCAACTCCGTGTCCCTTGTGATCTTTGTGACAATGCCATCATATCACTGGCAAATTTTTCGATTAAACTTTGCAGATGTAGGAGCAACTTTGTTAATTATGATATTAGCCAGCTGGAGGGTACAATCAGTCAACCGCTGTAAGAAAGCCAGACAAAGAGACATCTAATCATTGCAACCAGAGCAGATAAATTTTGTTCCTTTCTCATACGTGTCACAGATTCTATCCCTTCTGACCCTCTCCTCAGCCATCGACTGTCAAATTTAGATTCTGCGAGCTCCCAGCTTCCCTTTATCCCTGCCTTAGATCTGAAACTCCTGGTTATCAGGAAGACACGCGTCACCAGCTGTCTCGGAGCAGGAAAGCAATCAGGTGAATACTACTTATTATCTTGCATTGCTTTCTGAGGAGTGACAAGATTGATTTGGGACCTAGAATACATTCAGATCTCAGACATGTAGTTCCTAGGGTTTTGAGTTCAAACAGTAGGCTATGTGTAAAGTTGCAACAGAGAGTACTTCAATCCCAGTGTCAAGGATATGGGATATTAGAAATTTAAGGAGAATTAAAAAAAAAATCCATCAGAGTTCCTTTTTCAGATGCCTTTGTATTTTCTTTTCCACATCTGTGCTACCTTGGTAATGTCTATGGACAGACCGTTACCCAGCAGAGCAAGCTTCATGGCTAAGTAGCCTTGAGTCAACCCGTGGAAACAGTATTCTGACATTATGAAGTTGTCTCCATCTATCCCCTTTTCATCAACAAGAGTACTCTATAAATTCCCATTCCTGCAACTTATCCTCACATAAAACTTCAAATCATACTTATAGAGAATAATGTGAGAAACTAATTTGGGCATCGCAGCTAAGAATAACTTACACAACTTTAGACAAAGAGACAGACATCTTTACAACCTAATACAAATTTTCCCTTCAAAAAAAAACCAATCTACTCAAATCATATAGAAGTGTGATTGATCAATTGATTGGTAGATATACACACACATACATTAATGAACTTACTGAAATTGAAATGTATATTCGTAACACGCATAATAACATTCCTATAAAATGACGTTACAATATTTTTTAAAGTGAAACGTTCAGCTGACCAGTAAAGGGTTTGATCTGCATCGTAAGCCATTAAACCAATGTAATATTTACTAAACGATTATTTTTCCCCATTGAAATGTTTCAACATCAGTGAAGTAAAAACGTTTACACAGCAGACTTTTAAAAAGAGTAATATGGGGCGCCTGGGTGGCTCAGTCGTTAAGCGTCTGCCTTCGGCTCAGGTCGTAATCTCAGGGTCCTGGGGTTGAGCCCCACATCGGGCTCCCTGCTTGGCGGGAAGCCTGCTTCTCCCTCTCCCACTCCCCCTGCTTGTGTTCCCTCTCTCGCTGTGCCTCTCTCTGTCAAATAAATAATAAAATCTTTTAAAAAGAGTAATATATAATACGATAATAAAATTATACTTATCAACAAATTAGGTCTTTCTGGGATGAAAGAATTTGGTGAAAAGTTAAAATGCAATTTTGAATTACATTTTAAATAGGAATTCTATATATTTGGTTCCCTAAAAGGAACAAAATGGTTCTCTACCTGTGAAAATTGCAGGTAGAGTGCACTGTATTAATAAATCACGGTATGTATCCTAAATTTACATTTTATTTCCACATGAGGATGTTCCTGTAATGGAAGATCCAAAGTCCCTGCACTTGGTTTATTTAACACGAAGTGCTGAAAAGATAAATGTATTTAGATGCAATCTAAGCTATATACAACAGGGATAAGATGACGTAGGGATCCCCAAAACTACAGAGCAAGATACTTTCATTCTAGGAAGATGAAAACATTTCTTAAATCCTACTAGAACAGAGATGGGAGGCGAAAGATATGGTTTCAGGAATTCTCAGAACTTATATCTATGTATATATCTTTCTGAAAGTAAAATATTCTTTATCCTTCGTGTCTGGGGCTGCATTTAAGAAATACGTCAGAGTCCATGAAAGCAAAAGAACAAAGGATTCAGAAATCTTAGAGGCTGAGGTGTGCTGCTGCAGAGTCTCAAGGACAAAAAAAAAAAAAACAACCCACAAAAACCCTTAGACGTGACCTTTAGTAATGCTCTGTTAGGAAATGAGCCGGCTGTCACCTTCACCCTCACAGGCTTGGTGACCATCATGGGGCCTGGCACACGGTAGTTTCTCAAGAAATGCATGTTGATGAAGAATGAATGCTTTTGTTGCACATACCATCCTTCCCAAAGCCCAATTTATCCATCTTAGAAATTAAGTCATGCCAAAAAACACTTCTTTAGGCCTTGTGTCAGTTACTATATATCAATGATCATATATTCATTCAAAATTGTATCTTTAAAAGTACCAAAAAAAAAAAAAAACAGTTCAGACCTACAAAGAGTCCGAGATACAATTTTTCTTAAGATTCCAAAATAAGTGTTTCAGTGTAGCTCACTATTTGCTCCTATGAAAATAATTCTAACTCAGAAAGTTCACGAGTCAAAAGTTTTTTATTCTTTGACTGAAAGACGTTTTCCTAGGAAATTCAGAGAGGATAAAATATACCACTTATACTGAGTTTTTCATTGCAGTAGTATCTATGAGAGAAAATGAAGACAATCTAATATTCCCAAAGAGGGAAATTACTAAATAAATTAGTTGTACAGTCATTATGTGAGAATGGGGATGATAGAGAAAATCAACTTCTTACGACTATAGTTAACGAAAAAAGCAGAGTACCGGACTGTACATATACTGATTACTGAGTACATCTGGACAAAGATCGGACGGAGAAATGCCCAAAGAGGAAATATTGTTCTGCGGGACAAGAAAGTGTTTTCTTCTTGCACAGCAGGTTGCTTTGACACCATTATAACTGTTCATCTCAAAAAGTCTGCATAGAAGCCCCCATCTGGAAAATGGGAAAAACAAGAATCATATCGTCCTGATAGAGCTCTGGTATTAAATCCGATAACGTGTAGAAAACCTGTTGCATCTTTCTTGACCTGCAGTAAACGCTTGTTACGTATCTTTGTTCTTATCTTTACTATAACCCCCATATAAATAATCCTGACACATCGATCTATACCACATCTTTTATTTTTTTCTATGAAACATCACCAAAGTGTCACTGAATTAAATGGTGCATTCTGAAACAAGGAAAACTCAACAGGCACAGAAATAGAGCCTAGGTGGTAAGACGGATTTATAAAATAATAATGACAAGAATAATTTCAGGTGTACAACATATGGATTCGTTAATTCTGTATGTTACTCCATTCTCACCAAGGGTGCAGTCACCATCTGTCACCACACAAACGAATATAACACTGTATGTCAAATATACATCAATAAAAAACTAATGGCAACAATAATAATAATAATGAATAGATAAATGTGACTTCAGTTACAAATTATACTTTGCATAAGACCTAAGACCTTTATTATTTTATAAGATCTACAGGTCTTAAGAAGCGGGCCCCTGTTCCGACTTAGGTCGTGCCAATAAAGAAGCAGGACTGCTGGAAAAACTGAAGTGGAAATAGGAGAATCTGACCTGGAGGAATCAACAACACCTGGAGGACTCTCAGTGCTCTTCCTTTTCTTTTCCAAAGTGGTGCCTGCTGATTTCTGCTCCCTGTGGGCACACATTCTGACGCAGAGCAGAATCACCCAAGCTGCTCTTTCTCTAGGGCCTACCAGTGTCACACCCTGCGATGGGTTGTTTATTATATAAATGCAATGCACAGGTGTGGACTTTTGCACAGACGGAAACAGTCCTCGAGAACAAGGCAATCTGGACTTGGAAACACACTGTCCGTGGAGAAGCTTGGACAGGCATCTGCTGTGCTCCACACAGACCACTAAATCCTACTTAGGCATTTATCCAAGTACCACGAACCAGCTTCTGCTGGCCCTTGCAACAGCCCTTCCTAGACCCTCTGGTCACTTGAATATGTTTAATTAAATCTCATACGTATATTTATTTCCTTTCTGCCTTCTGGCCCACTGGCTGTAGAAGCAAATGCCTCATCTCCCTTCTCTGTTGTGCCGTGGTCTCAGGAGTCAGACAGCCTGCTTCCATCCCATGCCTGGATCCTCACTTACCAGCTTCGGGACTTTGGGCGTTATCAAAACTCATTAAGACTCTGTTAAAAGAGTAACACCACCCTGTAATGCTATTGTGAAGGTTAAATTATACATGTCAGTTTCTTAGCATACAGTAGATATTCAATAAATGCTCTGTTATTGCTGAAGTAACAGTGGAATCACTGGGAAGCACCACAGCTCAGCAGTGGGAGCAAGAGATCCACAATCAAGCTTCTTGGGTGAATTTAGATCCTGTTTTCTCACTTCGATGATGAATAACAACAAACAGTAATAGTAACAATAGTAATAATAATAACTTCCTCATAGAGTTATGAGTTAAATGACTACTACAAAGTACTTACCACATAGTAAATAATGTTTGCAAGTATTATTATTCTGCCTACTATGCTAATTGGTTATTTCTTCCCCTTTATGTAACTAGTATATAATAAAAATATAAGGACTTTAAATGTGAAGACCTGAGGATACATATATTAATGTATGTCCATATTCATGTTTATTGCAGCACCATTTGCAACAGCAAAAGCCTGCGAATGATCCAAAAAGTCACCAAAGGTAACTGGTTAAAGAAAGTTATATCCGTACTGTGGAATGCCAGGCAGCCATTAAAATGAATGAAGAAGTACTGATATGAAATCATTTCTATGATCCATCTTAAGGGAAAGAAAAATGGTGCAGAACCGTGTATTGTATGTTATCATTTTGTTTAATAAAGATTTGTACATAATATTTAGAGACTCTGAAAGATCTACAAGAAATCGCTAACAGTGGTCGCTTCAGTAGGGAACATGGTGCTTGAGGGACAGGAATGGAAGAACTCTCTTCCTCGCTTTACAATGGAGTTATGTTTTGATAAACCCACTGAAAATTGAAAATATCATAAGTCGAAAATACATCTAATACACTTCATCTACCAAATATCATAGTTTAGCCTCGCCTACCTTAACCACACTCAAATCACTTGTATTAGTCTACCGTTGGGCAAAACCATCCAATACAAAGCCTACTTTATAATAAAGTGTTGAATATCTTCTGTAATTTACTGAATACTGTACAGAAAGTGAAAAACGGAATGGTTGTATAGATACAGAACGGCTAAGGGTCCTAAGTGTATGGGTTGTTCACCATCAGTGGCTGACTTGGAGCTGCTGTCCAGCATCAGGAGAGATGATTTTACCATATTTCTTTAGCCCAGGAAAAGATCAAAATTCAGAATTCAAATTACGGTTTCTACTGAATGTGTATCACTTTTGCACTACCATAAAACAAAAAAATTCTAAGTTGAACCATGGTAAGTCAGGGGCTGTCTGTATATTTTTTGCCACTGTATGAATTTATGTTCTATATATGTAGCTCTTTTAAAAACATTAAATTTAACAACTTAAAAAAAGTCATTATCTCAACTTGTCAATGAAGTCTGTTTCAGTTTCTTTATAAAAAAGTAGAGACACCCTCCACTTCCCATGCTAGTAGACATGATTCACTAGCTTGCCTGCCCAGTTGATCTGCAGGACACACGGTGCCGTGTTTCTTTTTGCTTTTTTAAGATTTGATTTTATTATTTATAAATTTTTTAGAGAGAGAGTGTGTGTGTTAGCGTGAGCAGGGTCGGGGGGTGCCGTGAGGCCGAGGGAGAGAGAATCTAAAGCAGGCTCCATACCCAGCATGGAGCCCGACATGAGGCTCGATCTCATGACCCTGAACTCATGACCTGAGCTGAAGTCAAGAGGTGGACACTGAACTGACTGAGCCACCCAAGCGCCCCTAAAGATTTTATTTTATTTTTAAATATTTTATTTATTTGTCAGAGAGAGAGCACAAGCAGGGGGAGTGTCAGCCAGAGCAGGCGAGGGAGAAGCAGGCTCCCCACTGAGCAAGGAGCCCGATGCAGGACTCGATCCCAGGACCCTGGGATCATGACCCGAGCTGAAGGCAGCTGCCTAACCGACTGAGCCACTGAGGCACCCCTAAAGATTTAATTTTTAAGTAATCTCTATACCCAACGTGGGGCTCGAACTTACAACCCAGAGGTCAAGAGTTGCAACTACGGACTGAGCTAGCCAGGCGCCCCCACAGTGTTGTTTGTTTGCATCATAACATGACCTTTTCCTTTCAACTCTCATTTCAATGCTATTTCAGTAGCATTTGTTGCATGAGTTAATTTTCCACACCCAGTAAATGCCAAAATTTCGATATTCCAGCAGCCTCTCCTTTCTCAAAGGATGTCTTCCTTATAAAACATTAACACAGCACATGGGAGACAAACTGTATTCCTACATTCTGGATGATTCTAGAATCATTTCAAGTAAGGAGTCCTCTTCCTGTTACAAATGGACAAATGTTTGTCTTCAGACAGGCAGTTGGCTCTCAAGGCTAGGTTCTCTAGTTGCCAGCAGAATGCCCAGAGCTAAGGGTGTCCAATGGGGCACAAGCTGTAACTCCCGGCACAGTGTAAACTCTACACTGATAACCTGAAAGTTTGGTATGGGCTTCAAACAAGACTGTTCTTGTCTTTTCAGATATGCAGATTTGAGAACTCATTGCTAATTATGAATGTTATTTAAACAGATATCAATTGATACTTTCATAGGAAGCTTTCATGTGTCGTGTTTCCTCCTTATATGGAATAGTCTCTCCTACTTTTAAAAGGCGCAACTACCAGTCGCAGATGTTCGCCATCAGGACGCTTGGATTTACAACAGGTTGACAGGCAACCTGTGGCCTCTGCCGCCTGTCTATACAACAGTACCGAACTCATAGGGAAAAGAGGATGGTTAAACGGGTTAGCTGATGTGCTAGACACAACGGCCAGCGCTTGGGAGCACTTAATAACGGGTGTTCTCAGCAGCAGCAGCATCACTGTCATCACCACTAATTTTAAACACCATCAGATGGTCAATTGCTGCACTAGGATATGAAAAACTGCTGGTTCTTTCCACTTGCTAACTTTTCTTTTCCAGAGTAAATGTTATCCATGAAATGAACACAAGTCCATACAGACAAAGTTGGTAATAAACACAATGAATATTAAACTACATATATGTAGTGCGCAACCAAGTAATATTTTTTTCTTCTCTCTTTCATGCTTATCTCTCTGCATTTACATTTTTCAGTCTTCAAATAAAATGCAGGTGTGCAATAAAAGTACAACTAGGTTCCTCTCTACGCTGACTCCTGCTGGATACAAGGCAAGGGGAAAAAAATCAATTATATCATTCATAAAGGAAGAGTCACATTTACAAAAAAAATTTTTTTTAAGGGAAAAGGTCAAAATTTAAACCTTGAGGTATTTTTTTTTTTAAGTAGGCTCCATACCCAGCATAGAGCCCGACGAGGGGCTTGAACTCATGACCCTAAGATCAAGACCTGAGGTGAGATCAAGAGTTGGACGCTTAATTAACTGAGCTACCCAGGTGCCCCTAACCTTGAGATATTTTAAAAGAGTAAGTGATAATTGTAATTTCCTTTCTTACCACAACCCAAGCCATTGTTTATATTTATTCTGTTTGACCCCAAAATAAAATATTAACAAAATCCTTTTTTTGAGATCTCTATGCTTCTCTTGTGTAACTAAACATTTACATCAGTTTCTTAAAACAACTACTTAAAGCTAAATGGTTTAATCAGTAAGAATATTGTGCCCTCAGTAAGCTGATATGACCTAACTCTTAACAATTCTAGAAATATTTGCTAAGTTTTCATTATCATTTCTATTGCTATGAGTTAGTTCTCTTGATTTGCTTGAGGATAACTGGTGAAAAAAAATATTAGAATTTGAATATGGTAAGACAATACTCTAAATTCTAAAACCCAGCATCCAGACAAATGCTAACAAGGGGTTATATGGTCCAACTCAGGTTTGTTTTTGTTTTTGGGGCTTTTTTTTTTCAAATTGAGATCCATGGTAAGAAAATATTAACAACAGAGCTAAGTAGCACACACACACTCAGAAAATTTTTGAAAAAATGTGTTCATGAAACAATATTGACTACATTCAGTGTGCTCTGATAATTCTATTCTTTTTATTTTAATATTATTAAAATTATTAAATTATTAATTTTTAATGCTGGCAATGACCTATTCCATTGATTTCACAGCCCACTGATGGGTCATTCAAACTTCCAACCTTGGAAAACTTCTGAGAGTTAAGGCTGATTCTCTGGAAGTTCATGGGTACAAGGGATATTCAAGAACTGAGGCCACGACCAAAGGCCTGGTCAGAGAGCCCGTACAAGGGCATTTTAGTGGCAGTTAATAGTGAGAAACCATATTTCCACCAATACATTCAATACAAATGTTTTCTCCCCTCCCTTGTCTGGAGGATAATGTAAGAAAATCACCTTCACGATTAGGAAGAATAATGGTGTTTAAGTGAATTACCCAATTACTGTTAGGAAGTAATAAGGAAGCAAGTGAAGGATGAATATGGGTCAGAATTGATGAATACAAGGGAATGTGCAGGGAGCAATTTAGCTTTTAAATACATTCGAATATAGTAAGCTGCCTTGACCTGGTAGTCACGTCAGTGGACCAAATGGACATTATTCTAACATTACACTGGAACTTTTTTAAAGGACTGGCAAATCACAAGAAGAGCATGGAAACAGAATGAAATTTTGGTTTGTGTTGATCTCTCTTATGTGGGAAAGGCCAAATTGTACCATTCAGAAGTTCAAGCAGCACTGAATTGTTATCAACTATGAATACAGGCATTTTCTCTTCAATTTTATAGAAGGAAGACAGCAATCAGGTGTGTGTGATAAGAAACTACAGTCAATGAAGTCATGGAACCTAACTGAAGTATATGAAGCCACATGTCAATGCCTGGGTACTGGCTAGATCTTTTCTTACCAATGGAAACACAAGCAAGCAAACAAAGAGAAAGAACACCCCAGTTGGTAGCAAGACAGACAAACTGGTTAGAGGGGAGCATTGCTATCTTTAGTGGGTCTCAGAGTAGTTCTGTGTGAAGAAGGACTGGGTAACCTTTCATATTTCCTCCTGCACAGTTATTCTCAGATTCCATATGGGGAGTACAAAAATAGTGAAGAAAAATCTCCCTAGTTCAGAGTTGGGTACCATGCAGAGGCTTAAGGATACTTTTCAGTGGAAGAGAGTTATTTTTAAAACAGCAAGATTGTAGAGAGATGATCAGAGATCATATTCCCTATATATTTTATCCCTAAATGTATCTAAGGTAGATGTTTATTCTGACAATTCACTAATAGTTATTAGTATGTTTAGTGTATATATGTTGGAATAAAGATATGTTTAACAAACTAGAAGGCCATATCACAATATTCTTCCTCTCAGAGAAAGACCTTTTCATAACTCTCTCAAGGGCCTCTGGCTCTTATTAAACATCAGCTTTTTGCTCTCAGCCGAAATTATTCTGACAGCTTTGACATTACATTATCATTACAAGATAGTGGTATACTTAAAGATAAATGAGGATTCATGGAGAATTAAAAATAAAAAGAACACATACAAGTCTCCAAAATACCAGGTTAGAATATCAAAGGTTACTCAGATAAAAATTTGATATTTTCTCGTTCAATTAATCATACCTTTCTATGGGTAAGCAAACAACCCATGCTGTTCCGTCAACAACCCTCCATTTCCATCTCACACAAAAACATACACCTCATTTCAAAGATTTGTTTAAAAGAAATGATGATATTTTAACATCCTAGAAAGATTGCTCAACGTGGATTAGTTCTAATTCCAACTGATTTTCTCTGTAACTCAGCCTCCCTCACTCTCATCAAAAAAAGAAATATTCCCAGCAGGATCCTTTAGTTACATAGTAGATTTTTCTAAGAAGATTGTACGCCTTTTGCTCTTATATAGTCTATTAATAAGATATTGCGCCACTATACAATTTACTAAATTGCAAGATCAGTCATTCTTACTTTCTATGCAAATCTGATCCTACAAAGCACTCGCACATTCATACACACATGGTTAAATACTCTCAAATCTGGTGGTCCCTTACAGAGTTACATAATTAAATCATTTTGGGGATTTTTTCAAGAAAGTTCAGTATGACCAAAAAAAAAAGTTCAAAATGAAAAGTGAAGTTTGTACCTGAGTTTTAAATGGTGATCTTTATTTGTTTATTTGTATAATTATCCATTTATTTTGAGAGTACCAACCAGCTAGAATGGGAGTTTGGAAGACTATGTATTAAGAGGAAAGATGAAACAGATGCAATACACAGTTAAGATCAAAGAGCCCCATCAATTCATTCGGAGAGTCAAAATCCAGCTGAGCCTCAGAGCCCTGTCTGCATAATAAGAAAGGTTGACTAAAACATAAGGATTAAACAGATGAGCTGTCTCCTGCAGAGGCGTGGGAGGGAAGCCCCACTGAGACACTTGTAAAGACACTTGGAAGTGCACACCTGCTCTTCCGCAGTCAAACATACAGAAGACCAGCCTGGCCAAAGACGTTCCACTAATGTACTAAATTGCTAGTTTTAAGAAAAAGGAATATATGTCCTAAGAATGTCTTTTTTTATTTGTCAAGATACTTTCAGTCCAGGAAAATGACAAATTAATAAATCGCCTCCATCTTTCCAAGGTGACGTATCAAGGGCTTGCTTTTCAAAATCGAGAAGAAATAGAGGGCGTATTTTCCTATGTCGTGAAACAGTATTAGGGAGATGCCTACCTCATGACCAATTTCTTTCCAATAAATGGTGCTTTTCTTGAGACCATCTTGAGTAACACTGGTAAATATACGCTAATTCTATTTTTCATTCTCAGGAAATTATCATTTTTAGTAGTATATCCCAATTTTTATGAATACCATGCCAGGTTATAATCAGAGCTATGTTAAATTACACAATTCAGTTCGATATAGCAAGAATACAGCACAGAAATCAAATGCACTTAAGGTTCTGGGCCCGTGACAAATGGTACATTTATTCTAATGACTTCACCACAATGTTATGTTGTAGCTACTGATAAGAAATTATTCTGAACATAAATACAATTTTCTTCTAAGAAAGCTAAGCTAAGTACGCTGGGCCTTTAGACCCTACTGGGAAAAGATCATATGGAGTTATAACATTAGACTTCAAATAAAATTTAAAAACTTTATCTTTGGTATGGATTAACTTTCTCAAGCACCCCAGCATGTACGGTGATTTAAACATGCAATTAATATATCCAAATATATGGTAAGCATCAGCTTTTGTTTAATTCACCAAAACAAGCAATCCAATTTGCAATGAGAGCAAGAGTCTCTCAGGAATAGAACGAGTCACAAAATGTCAGGAAGTGGTTCCGTGGGGTTGAAGCGCAGTCTTTGACCTGCTCCCTAGGAGTCTAATTACATGATCATTCACTCAACCAACCAACCAACCAACCAACCAAGGTTTTTACAGTGTTGATTACATGTAAGACGCTATGAGGGATACAGAGAATTACACGTGAACCATAAGTAACAATACTAAACCGTAAGTGTCAAATGTGTGACGTGAATAAATACTGTAGAAGCAGAACCTTGTGGGATTAAGAGCTGGAGGTCTTCATTTAAGAGGTGGGATTTGGCTTAGGACATGAGGGATGAGGTGAAAAGGAGGGAACTGGTTTCTGGGGGAAGTACAGAGAAGAATGTAGAATCTACTTGGAGAGAGAGAGAAAACATTCCATTTGGTTAGGAGATATAGAAACATATGTACGAGGTTAAAAAGGAAAGAAAGGTGGGTGCCTGGTGGCTCAGTGGGTTAAGCCTCCGACTCTTGGTTTCGTCTCAGGTCATAATCTCAGGGTTGTGAGATGGAGCCCCATGTAGGGCTCCCCACTCAGCGGGGAGTATGCTTGAGATTCTCTCTCCCTCTATCTCTGCCCCTCCCCTCTCTCTCTAAAATAAATAATCTTTAAAAAGTTAAAACAAAATAAAAGGGAAAGAAAGGTAATTATGTGGAGCCTTTGCTGGTACACAAACCACTTTCCCCCAGTCTTTCCCTATGTGTTCTCTACATGTAGTCCTAGAGAATCACATTGCATTTTTATTAAAAACTCATGATCTGACCCACTCCAGACATTGTGGATCAGAATCTTCAGAGATGAGAAGTGAGAAACTGGATTTTTGAACAAGCTCACAAATTATATTATTTTTAATCTCTTAGAGGCAACAGGGAACCTTTAAAGTTTTTGGGAAGAAGTGACCTGAAGAGTATGTTAGAAGGACTCTGGGAAGGGAGGATTGGAGGACAAGAAGAAACTCTGAGCAGGAAGTCCAAATCAGAAGTTTGGGTTTTTTTAAGATTCATTTTATTTATTTATTTTAGAGAGAGAGTGCACATGAGTGTGAGCAGAGTTGGGGGGGCAGAGGGAGAGGATCTCAAGCAGACTCTGCCTTGAGTGTGGAGCTGACCTGGGGACCCGGGGATGATCTCAGGACCCTGAGATCATGACCTTGAGCTGAAATCAAGAGTTGGACGCTTAACCAACTGAGACTCCCAGGCATCCCCAAATCAGAACTTCTTGTTTTAGTCTAGATGTGTGGTAAGAATAATCACCTTTGCTCCAAATAAACACCAACATTTCCATTTCTCTCAAAACCAGAAGCCTTTAATCCCAGATCTCATCAGAATTTCCTACATATTAATATTCCAATGTTTTTAAAAATGATTTTTTAAAAAAGATTTTATTTATTTATTTTAGAGACAGAGAGCGAGAGCATGGCGGGGGAGGGAGAGGGAGAGAGAATCTGAAGCCAGAGTCTGCACTGAGCACAGAACCTGATGTGGGGCTCGATCCCACAACCGAGAGATCATGACCTGAGCTGAAACCAAGAGTTGGACGCTTAACGCTGAGCCACCCAGGTGCCCCCAAAAATGACTTTGAAGTCCAAATTATTTCAGTAAGACATTACCGACACCTTTAAAAAAACCTTTTAAAAGTACACTAATCTACTGCTGATCACTCTACTTCAAGTACCCATTTTCAGAAGGTCTCACTCAAGTCTGACTCTTCAGATAAATCAGTATTTGTTTTGTTAATCCTTGGAGAAGTCAGCAAATCATCTATAAATACTACCATATTGGTCAAAAATTAAGACAATAAATAATATTCAGTGCTGGTGAAGGTTCTGAGAAAAGAGGACTATTAATATCTGTTTATGAGTGTTTAAATTTATACACCTATTCAAGGGGCAATTGGTAATGCCTAACAAAAATTTAAATGTCTACACTCTTTAACCACAACAAAAGTACTGCTAGAAGTCTAGCTTAGAAAAGTACCTACAAAAGTGTATAAGGATAGATAGTGCGTGTACACACACATGCTTATATAATCATTAATTTACAGAAAAAATGGGGAAATAATTTACAAGAACCGCAGAAAGGGAATAATTACATCAAGATACATATATATTACAGAAAATGGCACAGTTACAGTCACAAATTCTGAAAATCTATGTGTGGTTATGGAATAATGTTCAAGATAAATAACTTAAAAACCAAATTATAGAAAAATATGTATAGAATAATCCAATTTTTAATGAAAAAAGCAATGTGTGTTAATAAGTGCATTTATGTATGTTTCTTTGTTTATAGAAAAAGCTCATAAGGGTGCCTAGGTGGCTCAGTCAGCTAAGCATCTGCCTTTTGGCTCAGGTCATGATCCCCGGGGTCCTGGTATCGAGTGGCTCTTTCTGAAATAAATAAATAAAATCTTTAAAAAAAAATCTCATTAACAGTAGTGGGATGGAGGAATAGTACAAGAAATAAAGGCTAGGGTTTTCCCTCTTTAATTTATATATGTCTGTATCACTTATTTCCTTAAATAATAAGCAAAAATTTTTCTGTAACTTAGAAAAAATACCTTAAAATTTATCTTTGAAGTCGCCACAAAAATGAACATAGTGTTTGCAAAATCTATTAAATACTTGCCAAGGATTTTACATAACTTCTGAAAGTAAGTGACACTTCAGAAGTGTCACTTTTGAAGATGGTGTAGAGGGGGAACTGGCTTCCTTTCATTTTGATTAATTAATTCTCAAAATTTAATGGACTTCCAGCCTTTAAAAGTCATTCAGAAACGTTAACAATTTATGTATTGACTTCTACTTTATAAAAGCCTTTCCATTTTAATTATTCTATCAATCTTCCCATCTGATGGAGGAAAACTTTATATTTGCATTTTAAAAGAGGAGAGTCTGAAATAGATACACATAATTAGAGCTTATAGTCTAAATTATGTAATTATGCTACTTGATCATTCATTAGATACACCTCATGAGCACACCTTCACTCATTCTCTGCCTTAGCACTACTATTAGATACTTGGTTCCCACAAAATACATAACTTATAATATGTGGGAATGCTGAATATGAACACTAGTTTTCATTTAAGTTTAATAGCAATCTGTTTTCAAAATGCTTCCAAATGATGTTGTTTAATTTACCAACTTCATACTATATAAAAGATGGGTTTTTCCCTACACTAATATAGCAATTTTTAAAAATTAACATAAAGCTAATTTTATTTTTTAAAAGTCAGAAAATGTCTTTTCACTCTTAAACATTAGAGAAAATTCTTAAACACTATGGAAAAAAACATAACTTCATCATGAAATTCTCTACAGTTGAGTAAGATTTATGTATTTCCCAGATCTCATTTTTCAAGTTTTTAGCAATTGGTTTTAATTGGAATTCTAGCTCCTTCCAATTCTAAGAATATGAAAGGAAAAATAAAATATACAATAGTTGTGGAGTAAATTAAATTACATTTTCACGTATTTAATAGCACCAGTGGAACACATATATCCTTTGCTGACTGTGTATGTTACAGCAAAAGGAATGACTTTACCAAGCCTCTTCAGATAGGAAATAAGGAAAAGACTATTAACTGCAGAGTTTCCTAGAGTTCGATGGCAATTAGCAAGTCTTACAGCTGTTATGCTACTTAAATTACTTTTAAAGTCATGTTTTACAAATGGAGAGAATACTTCAGTAAACATTAAGTTCTTCAGCAAAAGTACCCTTTTCCATAAATGTAAAATTAGGAAGTTCAATAAGATGGCAAAAATAACATAAAATGTCCTCTCTAGATGTATGACCAAAGGACACAGTCAACCACTGTTGGAATAGTTTCTTCATCATTTAAGCATAAATACAACTGGAGGTTTCTCCACTGTCTGGATCAATGACCCAGGACTTTTAGAAACAGTTCAAATCCAAAATTATACTCAGGTTGATAGAGAACATCTAGGAAGGACCAAAAATAATTTACCAACAAGGAGCTCATAGAAGAGACAAAGCATATACCTGTGAAACAATTAGAAAATATTTTTCAAATGTTTGAGTGTAACTATGTGTAATACAGTCATAGAATAAGAGGTTGAGCTACAAAAACATCCATAATTTCTCTGGTACTTCTCAAATCCTCAGATATGGTCATTTTTCCTCCTACGTATAATAAACATGGAAGCACAGATCTCGGAATATGCATTTATTTTCAGCTTCCCCAATGTTAGTTTCCCTGCATCAACCTCACCCCAGGACTTATCACCTGGTAGCCATGTAAGAATTCCATAAATCAGAGGCAAAAATAGTCAAGTTCCATGACTTTTACTTCTTTCTGCTATCAAGAAAACTTGTTTATTCATTTAACAAATACGGTTGAGCTCTACTATGTGCCGGATACTATGTTTGGTACGATGCTGGGTGATGGGGGAAAGAAGATGAACAAATGGATAAGGTCCCTAAATAGACATGAACTGGTTTTCTTGTTTTTTAAAGCCCCCTCTCCCCCCAAAAGTAATCCAATTATCTTTCCTAGCAATGTCTCCCAGGCCCACCATAGCTTATTTCAACACCTTAAAATACTTACCCTTTGTTTCTTACTTCTGTTTGCTCTAAAAACCGTAGTAGGTAGCCTTCACATGTGCTAGGCTTAGGACATGAGTGCGTGGTTTTTGTCTGTTTCCAAAATACCTTTTAGGTCATAAGGTGAAAGCTACTGAACAGCAAGACAGAACAATACAAACATATTAACATTTGTTCTAGTTTAGGCCTAACTATAAAAAGCTTAGAATGAAAAGGAAACTGGCTCAATTTTAAATTTAGGCTACACAGGTCGTATCAGAAACATACACTGCTCCCCACAGACTTCTTAATATTTCCAGTTTAGGTGATCTTGATCAAGATTTACTTTTGTCCTGACTTAATTGAAAAGCGTCTTTCAATGTGAATACTATCAGGCAACACACCAGGTGTGCCAGGGGTTAATGTCATAGCTTTAGATTTGAAAATCATTACTATTAACTTTTCTAAAGGTTTCACAAACCAGCATCTCCAAAGTATTGAAATTCGTCTCAATTCTTCACAGTGACGGTGCAGCTATAGAACTTTTTCTTTTTCTCAAAATACTTCGACTTCATCAGCAACAGATGAATTCATTAACTTCATTATTAATTCAAATTATTTTTTCATTTTTGTAAGCTCCAAGGTTGTCTCACTAAGATCAGCTCTCTCTGTGTTCTATAAAATGTAATCAATCTCTATTATAGTCATGAAAATGGTATTTGTCACTTTGCTGAGAAAAAAAAAAATCAATATATCATCCAAGTCTGAACAGGCATTTAAGCAATGAATTGAAGACCGTTATAGAAATTTAGCTAGCCAGGAGTTTAGGACAAGATAATCGAAATCCAGAAAAGTCACAGAAGGTTGGCCAATGAAATATATAGATGTGCCATAGAAATAAATATTTGGGCAGTAGAATAACCTGTCATCTCCAATGCTGATAAGAAAATGGATTTAGACAGGCAAATCTCCAAGTGGTCACCATTTTAAAAAACAAAAGTGAAATCCAGGGGCGCCTGGGTGGCTCAGTTGGTTAAGCGACTGCCTTCGGCTCAGGTCATGATCCTGGAGTCCTGGGATCGAGTCCCGCATCGGGCTCCCTGCTCAGCAGGGAGTCTGCTTCTCCCTCTGACCCTCCTCCCTCTCATGCTCGCTCTATCTCATTCTCTCTCTCAAATAAATAAATAAAATCTCAAAAAAAAAAAAAAAAAAAGTGAAATCCATACACCAAGAAAACATTTCTTGAATATGGCTGGTAAATAGGATAGGCTTCATTCTCATTTCCTATAAAATGTACCAGGTAGAGGGATGCTTTTAGACCTGCATAAAGGTAAAAAACCTTCAAGGTCAGAAACCTGTAGGGATATTGCCATTGGACATATTTTGGCTCTGAGCTGTATGGGGCTATTCTCGGTTGCAGTGGTTAACTAGAGAGTGCAATGGTGTTACAGAATTAGAGAACCCAAAGAACATCTTGCCAGTCTCCTGCTCGGACAGGACCTGGGATCCTGTTCTTCCAGCTTCTCTTGTGTTACCTCCAGCAAAGAGGAAGCTTGCCCCTTGACGACCTCCTGTCTGTAAAATAAGTCTTCTAAACAGAAAATTCTCTGTCTTGAGCTGAAATCTGTTTCTTAAAAAACTGCCACTCTTTGGTTCTAGGCCTATATTTGGAACAACATAAGGTCAGTGTGTTGCCTTTCTTTTGCAGCAGTCCCTTAGATGCTTGAGGTCAGCTATCATTTCTTCTGGACTTTTTCTTTTCTGAACAGCCTATCTAGTTCCTTAACTCATTTCTCCTACTACAGCAACTTACTGTGTGCATGGTTATCAGAAAATTCATGGTGAATTCAGAAAATCCTTCCCAAGATACTCCAATTTATCAATATCCCTTTTAATTTGTGCCACCAAAAGTAAACATAAGAAAACAAGTATGTTCAATAAGCATAAAATCCATTAGAGCCCTGATTTACTATGGTTGCCAACTGTAATATAAAAGTGAATTCCTTCTTTCTTTCTCACAGTAGCTTCACTGGATCTGTTTTGGGTTGAATTTATGATCAATTAGAACAGAAGCTCTAGGGAGGTAGGAATTCTTGTCTGTTTTGTAAACTGTTCCACCTTCAGCACTGAGCACTTGTCTGCACTCAATAAATATTTGGTGAATAAATGTAGGAATAAAAGAGTCATTTAAAGCTGCTAGATCTTTGCTTATTGCACTGTTAACAAGCCATGTCCCTTCCATTCTATACTCATGAAACTGATTTAAAAAATCCAAATATAGGGCTTTGTATCAGCTGCATATTTTCTTGGATTAGATCAAGGGTTTGCAATATCTAAAACTATAACCAAGTGCATATGCATGAACAAAATGTGACTGTAAAACAATAGCTTTCATTAACTGGTCTATGAGACTTGATGGATTCAAAGTCATTTGGGCATTATCATAGCCTATAGTTTTCAACTACAAAGTAAACATCTCTGTATGTTAATTTCACTTTTAATCCTGCTATAAGTCATTATTTCATTATTCTTCAAATGATAGTCACCATGTCATACATGAGACAACTGAGGCATTGCAAAATTAATAACTTGCCTTGGTTCGTACCAGAGGTAAATTCCAAGATCAAGATTCATATTCAGATCTCTCAGGACCAAATCCTATGTTTTCTACCATTCCATGCTGCCTGTTTTATAAAATTGAAAGATGATATGAAAGGGAAAATAATGGCAAGGAATTTCTAAAAAGAGATACTCTGTAATAATCTTATCTTCCTGATAGGGAGGAGAAGTACCATTCCAAAGAGTTTATTATAAAAGTTCCCAGTGGAAAATTTTTTTTCTTAAGATATTTCCCCTTCTCTGCTCTATAGTCTTTAACAATTAGAGATTAAAATGCTAAAAGAAATTTTGAAATTTACATCAATTTTTGAATTTTCACTCCTACAACTGAAGAAACTGGTAGAGGTAGAAAACCATTAAAAAAAAAAATTTAGGAGAGGAGAAACAAGATCGTGGACTCCATGTGAATAAACTGTGTTTGCACAATGGCAAATCATCTACTAAATGCAACTTTAAAAAATTGTGCATGAAAAAGAAATTAGCACTTCTACTTGTTTGATGAAAATGAGCCAAAAGAAACTAGTGGTAAATTGAATTTAAAAAATGTTGACCATTTTGGTGGGTGTCACATATAGAGTGAACATACATGACAAATGTTTGTATCACCAGTTGTCCAGAAGTAACTCCCTGTGTGCTAAAAGATCAAGGCAATTTGACCAATGAATTAAAGCAACTGCCAATTTAACAGAAATATTCCCCTCAAATAGGCTAACTAACATTCTACTGAGACAAACTGGATAATCACTTGTTCGAATAATGGCATTATAACCATACAATGTACCAACCTTCTTAACTATATTGAAAATTCAATTTCTTATTAAATAAAAGCACATGATGGTTCATCTTCATTTGCAACAAATCTGTGGATGCTCAATTCATTTCATGACTTGCTCAATTACAAAGTAAATAAGCGACTCACAGAAATCACTTATTAGGTGGCAACAATGAAAACCAAAGATCTTCTTTTCTCTATGGGCTTAAACTGCCCCTCTCTGGTTTTCATGAATAGAATTTTTTAATGCCATCTATTGTTGGCATTTTCTATAAATGTTCCTTATAGAAGTTTAACCGTAACTTTCACCAAAATTACAAAGTTGCTCCATTTCTGAGGTCACTGAACAAAGCAAGTTAATTAAAATTATTTCTTTGTATCTAACATGGCAGATCGCAACATCTTAAGAGATAAATTACACTAAGTCTTCTGTAAATATGTCTCCTCCATTGTTAAGTCTCAGCGTATAAATGTGCTTAGGTTAACTGATCTAACTGTGCTAATTAACTTACTCAACAAACCTTTATTAACCACCCACTATGTGTCAAACACTATGCTACATCATGAGGATTTGAAGCAATAAGGCACAATTCCTTTTCTTCGGGTAGGTACAGTCTAGTGGGTAAGACATAAACGTGAGCATAAAATTTCACCGTGGTGGGGTAAAAATAGCATTACAGAGAATTCAGTTCATAGATGTCACCGGTACCCAGAAATGTGACTATCACACAGTAGGCACTCAACAGGTATTTGAGGACTAGATGAACAACTGAATGAATCTCAGTTGCACTAGAAATACAAAGGGGCACTACATCAAGCTAGGGCACGTGTGCTGCAGACTGGAGTGATGGATAAGGAGATGTTTGACTCTACTTTTATGTTTCCAGAATATTTTGACCTCATCTGGGGAGGAGAAAGGGAGAGGGATCGAGAGAAGATAGAGCCATCTTAACTGTCTCTCTAAGAGGATTTTATTATAAGGTGATTTCTCCTACATGGCAGGCTCTGAGTCTGAACCTTGGAGGAAAGCACAGTTATTTTCATGCTGATCATACTGAAGCCCTAAGTTATAAAGTGACATATTTGGATTTAAGTGGTTGAGAGCAGAACCGGGCCATCAAGTTCAATATATAGTTCACTATGTCACACCCCAGAGAACATATTAATGAAAAAAGCTTTTTATACTTGAAGGCAGACTTCAACACATTTCTGTGACAGTAAATTAAAGATCTGAATTAAGACACCAACAGAATAGAGTAACTCTAGTATCAGCTGTATGCCTACAATAGAGTCTTTACAAATAAATTTATAATTATCCCTTCTCAAAGGTCTATCTTTATTCTCTCCTACTAACTAGAATGTAAGTGAGAATTCAAGCAATTACAAAGATAGCTGTTGAGACAAAGTAATAATGGTCTCCTGGTTAAGATCCTATTCAAAGGATGAACTTTCTAAGAACTCATTTCACTTAAAAACTCAAGAAAATTAAGCCAAGGTTTCCTCCACTTATGCCACCTTACACAATGATGAATCTAGTGAAGAAGAGAAGCTGATTCCTGTCTAAATATTTGTCTTCTTTTAAAGCTGACTTAGAATACATTAAGTTTTTCTGCCTAAACTTCCAAGATTGTAGTAAAAAATAAAAGCAATGTTATGTCTCGATTATTTAGTGTCTGCCACCCTACATTATCTGCATTATCACTTTCAGACTTTTATATTTTGCTCCACCATCCTTCTGTCATATCCCTGGATTAATTTCTAACTCTGAGTAATTTAATTAATAGATTTTCCCTGTTCCTGCTCCAAAGCTATTCAGTGATGCTGAAAAACTTATACCACTGGGCAGATTGATGCCATTACAAGGGGATGCCTTCAGAAACTCCTTCATTTGCACCAATGCATCTCCCTGCCCTAGTCCTCAAGAAAGCTCTTACAAATCTTTGCTACTCTTCTCTTGTCCACCCTCAGCTGACTACCCTGCTTCCTACTTCCTAAAGAATAAAAGAGCCCAAGAGGTGCAAATATCTTCATTTTATCAATAGACAATCATCCTTAGCTTCTTTCCTCCTCTCTTGGAGGAGAGAGGTATACATTGTTCTTTCGAAGGTCTCTCCTCCAGGTGGATTAACTTCTTCTACCTCATGGAGTTGCTCCATGAGGTAACCAGCTTGGCTTCTGCTTCTCTCTTTCATTATAAACATCTTTCCCTACAAATGTGCTCAATTATTTTGCTTTTTCAAAACTTTCCTTTGATCCTACCACTGCTTGTAGCTACCATCCTATTCCCCTCCTTTCCTTCAACACCCAATGTGTAGAAAACGTAGGCTGCTGGCTATCACCTTACCCTTCTCAAGTCATATTCATTATTCCATCCATTGTAATATGGCTTACATTCCCACTAATTCAGTCTTTCTGAGATGACCATAAACTTATTTCCAACCAAAGGCTGGATCCTTAATATTCATACTGCTTGGCAGCTTAGTGAAATTCGGCAAAAATAAGACTCCCTTCTGCTCAAAATCCACTCTTTTTGTCTTTTTTTTTTTCTTTTTTTGCCTTGGCTCCCACGGTGTCACTCTTCCCCAAGGTTCCCTTGCTTCACCTGTCTCTTTTGATTGACTCTCCCACCCTATTCATCCTTTCAGTGTGAGCTAGTTTGCTAAGTTTGCCTTGGCAGCACTCTTCAATGCTTTCCCTCATTCTCCTGGATTAGAGGTTGAAGGGAAAGGTGCTCTATATAAATACTACCTCTTCTATTCAGCCAACATTCACCTGCCTCACAGGGTACTCAAAAGGGGTTTCATTCATACAAATGAAACCATCACAACTCTTTTTACTAACTCAGAAATGTTTATTGAATCTAGCCTCTTCATTCTCATCGCCATGCGTAAAATCAGCTCCTTATTGTTTGGAGGGCTAGAAAACTACAAAATCTTCCTTATCCTTCCCTTCTTGTTTCTCCTTATAGCCAGTATGTATATTTTTTCCATGACTGATAGAGTTAGCCATCTCCCAAAAATAATAATGGGGCATTTCAAATCAAATCAAAAAATAATAACGGGGCATTTCAAAGCCCATTTAAAAAACAAGAGTGCAATCATATACCCTGGTTGGTCATTTTTTACAAGATTAAAAATTCAGATTCCTTTCCTTTGTATTCAAAGCTCATCACAATCTGGCCTCATCATATCTTTCTAATTCATTGTTGACCTCTCCTCCTTCACATGTACATCTACCCAAAGCCTCACTGTATTGATTTTCCACCGTAATTGTGGGCCAACTTTGCAGGTGTTATATTCTCTGCCTAGAATGATTTCCCCCATATCTTCATTCTGCAGCCTTTAGCAATGAGCCTGAATATCATCTTTTTAGGTAAAACCTTTCCCAGTTACCCCACAGAGTTACTAATGAAATCTTCTTTAATTTTTTGTGTGGCAATTTATCCATTCTCCCATCACTCAGACTTCACAGTGAAGTCCTTAATGACAGAGAATTTATTTCACTCGTCTCTGTATCTCCAGAACCTGACACAGTGCCTAGGAAATAGGAAGTAGTCAGTACATATAAAATTGATACCTTTGATACATATATGTTTTACATTAATCACTGAAAATTAATGATGGGCATTCAGATAGGGAAAGAAACTCACCACTGTTTTCATTTCAACATGTCTATCGCGCTAGACACAAAGGCTACCTTTATAAATTAGCTACACAGGTCATGAAGTCGATTTTCAAGCCATTTTATAAAGCTATATTTATGGGATAAATTTGGACAGCTAATGAGATAGCCTGATAACTAATACATTCCTGTCAATTATAATATAAAATCTTACATGGTCATGTGTGTTTATATTTTCCAGTCTATCTGACATATATTAAGAATATAGTGTATCGGGCGCCTGGGTGGCTCAGTCGTTAAGCGGCTGCCTTCGGCTCAGGTCATGATCCCAGGGTCCTGGGATCAAGTCCCACATCGGGCTCCCTGCTCAGCGGGAAGCCTGCTTCTGCCTCTCCCACTTCCCCTGCTTGTGTTCCTGCTCTCGCTGTCTCTGTCAAATAAATAAATAAAATCTTTAAAAAAAAAAAAAGAATATAGTGTATCATTAAATGCACTTACTATAAATAGCTTAATGGCTACTTCTATTAAAATAAATGGTTTTTCAATAATAAAATGGCTTCATATATATTTATAGAAATCAATAAATATTTTAAATGACTCACACCTTCATGTCTTAAATATATTGTGTATTTATCCTCTTGGCAATGTATAAGAAAATAAACTGCTTTTCAGATATTTATACCTGAGCATTTTCTCTCCATCCTGTTTGAAAATTTACAGATCAAATTTTGAATTTTTTTTTTTTTTTTGCAATAAGAATGATACAAGTGGAAGTTTTCCTAAATTTGTTTTAAACACTCTGTCATGGCAGTGATACCAAAAATTAAATCCAGCTCCAAAAATTTTCTTTGGATTATATTGAAAACTCTGGAAGAATAAAAATAAAAGTGATTTTGGTAAAGCAGAAGCCACCCATGTATTATCCGCTCCATTATCAATATGCATCCACAACTACATACATCTTATTAGTTAATGAAGAAGAAGAATGAGAGAGTAGTGCAGGGCATTGTAACCACCTATATTTATGGTTTTCATGAAAGAAACCATTTGCAATTCACAGTAAAAAGCCTGAAGTATTCATTCCTGCAGAAGACAAGTGTTGCTCTCAGTGAGTTTTCACTGTAAACCTTTTCCGTCTTTGTTGTCATATCCGAGCATCTGCTACTCTACAGTAGGAGAAGTCTAAACACAGCCCCATGCAGCTGTCAAGTTCTGTTGAAACTTTTGTCAAAACCCGAATTCTTTGCAAGCATTCATTTGAGATTTTTATTCCTCACTGGTTACCAAGGCATTCCTAACGGTTTCTCTGCACACTTGTGGTCCTGTAGCATAATCATAGGAGTTAAGTATTAACATTTTTCTAATTGAGTACCTGAAGGGAAACCATCCCATTGATTTTTGCCTCAGAAACCTCTGAATAATTTGCACGCATCTGACAACTAAATTTCACCTGTTTCAAAGTATGAATCCCAGACAGAAATTAGACCTAGTATTTTCCAATCAAAATACTTTCATAGGCCATCAACAGCAAAGTGAAATAAAAGTGAACATACCATGAAGATTAAAATGAGAGGCTCTCAAATGGGGGTGACCAAGGTTTCCAGGAAGGTAATCCTTTTTATATTACTTCCTTTAACACTTCCTTCTCCAATCATAGAGAACAAGTCTAAGAGTCATTTATTCCATTTCCAAAGAGTAGAACTCAGGAGAACAAGAACTAAAAAGAAATCACTCATTTTCCTTATCCTCATATCCTGGATATAAAACAAATTGAAGTCTGAAACTCTATGTATTAGGATACCCAAGATATGGTGAAAATAAATATGGAAACAAATATAAGTGACCCCTTTTAATGCTTGTAATTTTCTCTAAGAACTTTTCTCTTCATGTTTCTAAAAAGGAATGCAATACTCAGAGTCCTCCTTTATTGGTAATACAAAAGCCAAAGATAAAAGCTGAGGTTTTATGATATCACACCCATTACATACGCAGGTTATTGTGCTAATAATACTTTTAGGATGATATTTTAATATTATGATGAAAATGCTGAGATAAAATAAGAAGTGTATTTTAGGAAACGCAGTCATTAAAGTTGGGATTAAACCTAGTCATTAAAGTGTGTGTCTTTGCATTCTTAATCAGGTATTTACATCTTTCAGTTGGCTTGAGATTTAATATAGTTTAATAAGACAGAGCCATAATAATAAATGATTAACAAGACCCACATTTCTTGCTCAGATTAAGAAAATTTCTGTAAGTCCGTGAAAAAAACCTGTAAACTCTGCAATTGTGTATTTGTGGTTTTAAAGAATGCTGAGAGTGGACAGCCAATAAAGTGGGTTCAGAAGGCTCAATGTGCACGCAAAAGAACACAGAGCTGGCTTTTAGTAAGATGTAGAGAATGAGGAGTAGAACAGAAAGAAGGAATTAGGTGGGATGAGTGAAGACAAAGGGAAGACAAAGCAAGAGAAGGTAGGCGAAGTTTCTATTTGCATTGGATGTATGTGACGGGAGCCACCACTTGAAGTTCTTGAGCAAGGGAGTGGCATATTCAGTACAGAAGTCAGCAAGTAGGGCTCTGCGGGCTGCAGTGGGTTTTATAGAAGGGGAAAAAAAGATGGAAGAATAAGCAAAACGTCTTAGCAGTCCAGTGATAAGGACCATGAAGACTGCCATGTACATCATGCAGTATTCTACCCTAGCATCCTGTCTTTGTGCACCAGAGAATGTGGCTCGCTTATATGACATTGATATTAATTTCAAATGATTAGCGATGTATTCACTCTCCGTTATTCATATGAACCCGACATCATAGTCCCTGGGTCAGAATTCACAGCTCTTTGGGGTGTGTGTGGAGGGGGACACTGTTTCACGTTGACCCACAAAGTGGGATTGTTGAATATTTGAACTAGTCACCAACTAGGTTCACATAAACATTTGAATTTCCAGATTTAAAATTAGAAGGTCTTTAAAAATTTAGAAGTTAAAATTAGAAGACCTGGCATGGCTAGATCGGTATTCTTATATAACAACACAGTATTTTGATTTTCCGATACAGTGTGCCTTCTCCAGTTTGCCAGAGTCCCCACTATTCTCTATCATTGCTCTGCTTGAGGCCCCTTCATTTTACTGTGTCCTTGCCTGGCTCATTTGAGTTTCCAGTCTTGGATCTAGATCTTCCAAAATGGATTTATATTTTGAGATATTTTCCTCCAAGGGTTTCCCTAGCCATGTAAACTAAATAATAAACAAAACCTATCTTCATATATGGTTTATTGCTCCCAAAGAACTTCCCTAATACAATCCACACGTCACCCTATGAGTGAGGCAAGGTATATATCCTTTCCACCATTTTACAGATGAAAGTAAGGAAACTGTAACAGATCAAGAGATACATGTAAGCTGACCCGTGGCAAGTGTCTGAGTTGGCACCGGGTCTCAGGTTTTTTGTCCCCTGGTAATTGGTCTTCCCACTCCTGTGAGCTCCCAGGGCTATAACTCAATTCTTGTATCTTGGGTTTTAGCCAACAGGTCCATGTTATAATGACATCCAACCCTCTCTCTCACATTTGCTCAACATTTTTTCCCACTCCATCCTATCCTTGGATTCCAACCTCTGCCCAATCTCAGCCTCTCTTCACTGCTGGCTAGCTTCAATGGATTCTCAGTTCCCACCTGAAACCTCACTCTCTGAGGAAACTTCCCCAAACATACCCCACGACCTGGCTACATCTCTCCTTGTTAGTTACACCCATTGTGCCCTCTAATTACCCTGTTGTCACATGCTTAACACTAGATGATTATCTGTGTCCCTGTATGAGCCATAAGTGCTATAGGATTGGGAATAAGTGTTTCCCATTTTCTGCAGTGTCTCCAATCCTTAGAAGAACCATGCTGGTACATGTGAAGGCATGGTGTCAAGGTTTTGGTTTTGGCTTTAAAAATAGTGTTTTAATTGTGTCAGTCTATCTTAAATGAATAGCAACTGGTATTTATTGAGCGCTTACTATCAACTTCTTCGGATGTTCAGATGTCTTTATTCATATCAGAGCTGCAGGATTCTGGATGGGGATAGAATGTATGTTTGTACAAAAATAAGATACTGGGATTGACTCTTGCCACTTTTTTGTAGTATATAGGGATATGCTACCTTCATCCTTTAGCTGACATTGACTATAGTGGGGCCACTCCTTGCCAATGACCCTTAAATTCTGTGTGGCCCCACCCAGTATCTAGTTTGCAACTAAACATGGTCAGGCAGCCTATCCTGCTCACGTGGGCAATTTTTTCCTGCTGTTCAGTGTTATCTTTTCTCTTTGTTGGCCATGTCTAGTTTGCCAGTTAGCATTGCATGGTTACAATCTTTAATCTTTCAAGTGTTTATTTTTTTTTTTATAAGTACCATTCTTTTTCCCTAGAATTCTAAAAAGAGGAGGAGGAGAAGGAAAAAGAGGTATTTAAAAACGTCTTCTAATCTCCCTACAGATTACTTACTTTCATTTTCTAAAACAAAAGCCCCCATTTTGTCGGGGGCTCCCATAGCTAAAATTGAGTAGGCATAGCTTATTTTTTTTAAAAAATTAAAAGCTATCTTAGATCCTTGAGGCAAGGATAGATCTTGTAGTCTCATAGATCCTTGAGGCAAGGCTAAAGTCTTGTTTAATAGATAGGAGCTCATTAACTACTGATGAATTTTATCATAGGGAAAAAAGGAAATAAAACGTCATCAGAAATGCTGAGTTCGTGAGACCAGAAGGCAGCTGCTGGTAGTCAGTATGGCAAAGACAGTAGGGAGATGTTGCAAGCATGAATAAAATTTTGCTTTTTTTTTTTTTAAAGATTTTGTTTATTTATTTTTGGGAGAGAGAGAGAGAGAGAATGAGCACGAATGGAAGAGGCAGAGGGAGAAGCAGGCTCCCCGCTGAGCAGAGAGCCCGATGCGGAACTTGATCCCAGGACCGTGGGATCATGACCTGAGCCGAAGGCAGATGCTTAACCGACTGAGCCACCCAGGCGCCCTAAAATTTTGCTTTTAACCACTCTAACTTTTAGCTATTGTCCAAACACAAGAAATGTGATGTGGAGAAGCAGAGAAATATATGAAATATTCCATAAAGATAGTAGTTCCATTGGGAGATCAAGTAAGAGTCCCCAGAAAACAGGTAATGGATGAAAAGAGTTCAAGGAAAACCACACTGTACAAAAATACTGCTGTATTTTCCATTACTATTTTTTTTTTTTTTAAGTAGTCTCCATGCCCAGTGCGGGGCTTGAACTCACAACCTTGAAATCAAGAGTCGCATGCTCTACCGACAGCCAGCCAGGTGCCCCACCATTACTAAATTTTAAACTCTTATTTATTTTTCCAGCTCTATATTGTACATCACTTATGTTGTGAAGCAGTTTTCTGATTCCATAACTTGAGTTCATCACTTCCTCTACATCGATAGGCCAATCAGTCCCTTCGTTTATTATGGCAAGTGCTGCAATGTTCTAAATCTATTTCTGTATCCTGTGCCTCCCCAACCAGGCTGGAAATTCTTTGAAGGTAGAACCAAGTTGCCACAATTGTTTCTCCAAGATCTAGCAATCTCAGGACCTGGCACTTAGTGGGTACTCCATCAATGAATGATCAACGTTTAAATGATTATATTAAGTTTGAATAATGGATTAGATGCCAAGGCAGGGCATTGCTTAAGAACAAGAATGGAGCTCCATTTGAATTTCAGGGGACTAGGTCGCCAGTGTAATGGTCAGCATTATAAGGGCTCCATTATAAGGGCAAACAAGAATCCTCTGTATTTTCTGCCATCGTTTTTACCTTCACTGAATGCAAAGAAAGTTCCATATTGACAAACTATTAACACTGGTAACACGATGATTGCTGCAAACAGGTCCTCTAAGGTAGCATCTCTTCCTTGAAGTTGAAGCCCAATTAAGATTAACCATAACCCACACTTATGCCATGTAGATGCAGCATTCCAAACAGTAGTGATGTGCTTGGAGCGCTGGGCCAGGAATCTGGCAAAAACAGTTTTGTCTTGAAATCTGAGACATGATGTTGCTAAATAGAAATCAAAAATAGCGACTCTGACATTTTCCGTTTATTAAGCCTTTTTCTCTCCTCTATTTCCTGCAGACACTTCTACAGATGGATATGGAGATAGGCACCTGCTATAGATCCTGTTCTCCCTTGGGAAACATGTATTTGCTGTTTTTCATGGCCATTCTATTTTAAAATTTGCTTTCAGGAATGCTGAAAAGGGGAAGCCACTCAGCTAACTTGCTCTGCCCAAAAGAGCACTAGCTACTGGGGGAACTAACTGGCTTGCTTTGCTGGCTTTGTGTTATCATGCTTCTTTTCATTTCTTTAACCCACTCGGATGCAGCGGGAGAGAATATTATTAATCAGCCCAACAATGAGCCTGTCCCCTGGAGAGAGAGTGATAGACCTGGAACACAGTGGTATCTCCATTATCAAATAAACTGACTTATAGTGGCCTACATTTCTTGGTTCTGTAGGTTGTGAGATGATAGGCCCTCCAATAACAGACATATCCCATACAAAACTAATTCAATCTATGAGGGCATATTTTTAAGACATACTATTGAACTTTGGTGAGATAAAAAACACACACAAAAAAACAGGGGATGTGGCTTTTTTTTTTTAGTTTCAACCTGGGTAATTTCATGTTTGTTGAATCTAATAATAAATGAGTTTGTGTTTTGTATGTTTTTTTTAATTTTATTTTTCCAGTAATTCGTTTTTATTATATTTTATGGAAGTATCAATCCACAACAGATTGTAATTTAAGAGGGGAGAAAAAAGGTCTTTTTTGAGAATGACAGCACTCAGTGTGGCATAGTGTGCAGGGTCAGGCTGGCCTGGATCATGTGCAAAATGCACCTACCGCATTTCAGGATCCTTGCAGAAATCCAGAAAACAATGGTTTGGTGTTAGAGAGCTCTGTTTCCTCAACTATAAAATGGACATATACCACTGTTGCAAAATTGTTGTAAGGATTAGATAATTGATAAGGTCTGCAACTCAGTGCCTATTTGGTGTCTAGCAAAAATCCAACGTTAGCAGTTATTATTATTGAAAGTATCTTGCACATAGTAGCTACTCAATAAATACTAGCTTTTATTTATTTCTCACTTATACAGAAGATTCTGAAATTGTTATTGCCTCCCATGGCCACAGTCCAAACTTCTGAATGACCGGGAGGCCTGGCAACCTGACCATGCCACATATAGATACTCTACAGAATGATCTGGATCCTCTGAGAAGCTGTTTGTGGATCTAGCCCATCAGTGTGGACCCCTTGTTTACCAGTGGACATTTCTCTTATATTTTCATTGAGAACACTCTTCTCTGGGCCGTCTCTGATTTGCTGACAGAAGGCAACAGACAGTGAGACAAGGCAAGAAGGAGCGATTTCAGGTAATGAGGGAAAATGTCAAAGAGAGGTCATTTGATCTCTTCTTTTACAAATTACTAAACATAATGTGTCTCTGCATGCCCTCTATTCAAAAAATTGCTTGAGGAGGTAGTTATAATGGGTAAAAAAGAAGACCAAAAAGCTTCTACGCTGCGTTTGACTTTAGAGAACACTTTGATTTGATTCCTCCAACCCTATGGCAGACCCTTTTATTCCCACTTCACTGACAAACTGAGGCTGAGAAATTAAATGTTTGTCCAAGCACATCTTGCTGGTGAAGACATACTCTAAACCTGAACCCAGCCCTTCAAACTCTTCAATAAGAGCATGGAGAGGATAGGTGAAGTAGAGTGTTATATATATATAAAGAATATTTTAGGAGAATGTCTCAGCATAATAGTTTGATGTGCAAACAACTTTACATCATGAATACAGGCCTTTGTGAAAGCAATACAATGGGCAACCGAGAATGTATATACGGATGGGGTGTACACAGAGAAAAATGGACGTACAGCCAAAAAGAAAGAAGAGTATTAGGAAAAAATGCTCAAAGGACTTAAGCTTGTGGTCTGAGGCATAACTAGATTCAAAACCCAGAGTCACAGTTGAAAGAAAAAAAAGGAAAAGCTGACAGACATTTTTAAGTGGCCCCAGGCTTAGAGAGACAGCCTTTGAGGATGTCAGAAAACCCCCAGGAGAGCCCCAGCAAGCACCTTCGGCAGCAGAACTAACCTCACCCCTTGGCCCAGTTAACCATTCCCACTCTGGGGAGAGCTCCAGAAGGCAAGGGAGAGATCACACTGTCAAATAAATTTCTCCAGCTGCAGCTGGCTGCCTGCAATCTCATCAGCTCAGTATTTGATCTTTGATAAGAGGTTAGTGACCTTTACAAGGGCAACACCCCAAATGTTCTCCGTCGTCTAGACCTTTGTGTGGATAAATTTCAGGTCCTTGCTCGAAAGAGGTTTTACCAGGAAAGGCAAGAAGTGAGGCAGGGTACTGGGCATTCAAAGGGAATAAGGACAGAATGCACCTTCTCCATAAAAGCTGGCAACGCTGCAGGCAGATACTGCCTTTTCACGATGTTGTCTAAGATTAGCCATCATTCTTTGACTAATGCAGCATACAGAAAAATTGTGTATATTGGGTATGTGTGTATCTGCACAGACATGCAATAAGTAAGAAGAATACTAAAGATCACTGCTAATGTTTATTGACCTCCTACCATATGCCAAGCACTGTGCTTTATACTCGTTATTCCATGTAATCTTTACAGCAACCCAGTGGGGGTGGGTCTGATTACTTTCCTCATTTTATAGCTGAAGAAACAGGATTAGAAACTGTTTATACAGCTAGTAAGCAGTACAGCAGGAATTCAAACCAGTCAATCCAATTGCAGTTTAACTGCTACGTTGATGCACTAAACTTAAGCTTCAATGTTTTCATGGTAGGACGCAGACACACACACGCATCAGTCAACACTGCAGACCTTACAGCAGAGAAGGGTCCTCATCCACTGAGTTTTTAATCTCCTGGTTTAACACCTACCAAGTACACAAAAATTAGATAAGGAAAAAAATATAGCAGTTTATCTTCAGAAAAGATGGGAAACAAGGAGATTAAGAGTGAACATGGGGGGTGGTCATGCTTTAGGTGGGGAAATGGGAAATGAAGAATTTTCTGTGTCTCTGAAAAACAGGAAGTAGAAAGGTAACCTTCTCAAGCATGAAGGAATTCCTTTAAGTTCAACAAAAATTTACAGATTTGATGGGGCGTTCTGCTAAATTCTGACAATGATCATCTAGAATATCTGGGTGGAAAAGTGTGCCTAGTATCAAGGAGTTACGGTAATTTACAATTCACATAGCTATTGCCAATTCATCTGTTTCACACCCCTGTGTATCTCTATTCTGTGCTTTTCAGACTTGACTAAGAGTGGCTGGGATATGTGACAGTGTCGGGGGAGGGGGAGAAAAAGTACCTGGCACATAGCAGAAGCTCAATAAATGTTCTTTGAAAGAATCATGAAGGTGCCTGGGTGGCTCAGTTGGTTAAGCGACTGCCTTCGGCTCAGGTCATGATCCTGGAGTCCCAGGATCGAGTCCCGCATCGGGCTCCCTGCTCGGCAGGGAGTCTGCTTCTCCCTCTGACCCTCCCCCCCTCATGCTCTCTCTCTCTCATTCTCTCTCTCAAATAAAAAGATAAAACCTTTGAAAGAATCATGAAAGGGCAAACATGGCTCACTCATCTCAAATATCAGATGTACCCAACAGTAAACAAATTATAACTTTTTCTTTAATGAAACTATCATGATATATAATGAAATGGAATGTAAAATGTGAGCGAATTTCTTCAAATTAAAAATGGACTTGCTTTGGTACCTGTTTAGAGTAACACCTACACCCCCAGACTCTTAGGGAGTCCTTGTGGTTTCCCCTCCACCATTTTTATCACTTGGCTGAAAAATGTGTACAAGAAGTATATGCATGCAAATATGTGTGTGCACGTATTTAACCCGGACCATGGACCAGTACCTTTCATACTTAAAAATGAATCCATTTAAAAGAACTGCTATCTTCTTGTCATGTTAGAGAGAAATGGTACATCATTCCTTTTAGCTTATTAAGATAGTGTAGTGGGCCCCTGAGAACCATAGTAGCTGAAGGGTAACTGCCTCCTTCCCTCACTCCTCACCACAACCATTATTCTATGATTCACATCTCATGTAATTATTTGAACGATAAACAAAAGAAGGGCATTTTATTCTCCAGCATTTTTCATTTAACAAATTAGAAAAGAAACACACATAAAAAAATCATCCCCCACCCTTTCCCCCCAACCATGACTATCCTGGGAAAGAGTTTTGAAACCAGAAAGCACCAAGTAAACAGAAGTGGGACCTCATGCTACTGGACATCCAGAAGGCCATTTCGTGCACCAAAGTGCAGTGGAGGTCAGCTGCGTCGAGTGCCTGGAAGGATATGGCCATATCCATGGCACCGTCACTTTAGTAAAGGAAGTACACGGTCACTTTGAAAGAGTTTGAACTTACTGGTCCTGAACACTTCTTTACAAAACAAATGAGTAGCTGAGATTCCTCATGGACCCCAGAGACACTTATAAATAGGAAATCTTTGTCAAGTTGAAGCCTAATTGGCTAAAGAATTTGTCTAACTGCTAAACTAGAAGGGACCTCATACTCTTGGAAAGATTCCAGGTACAGTCGTGGTGTGGGCATCCATGGCCTTTCATCATTCTTTTTGTTTGTTTGTTTTTGGGTTTTTTTTTTTTTTTGCTAAAACTTCAAAGACAAAGTTATTTAATTTTTCCACTGCACCTTCTATTAACTTCTGATAAGAAATATCCATAGGACAGTCATAGAACATAAAACAAACAAGAGTTCTACTCCATGGTAAGATGGTGCACGTACGGGCTCTAACTACAGTGAAAGAGGCTCTGCAAGATTTAGCTCAATATATGCACGTGGGCACCAGCTGGGGAGCACGCCGATTTATTCATAAAATGAGCTATGATATTATCACAATAATCTAACACATCTCAGAACTTTTTGTCTTCCTACTTTACATGTATATTACGTTCATCCCTCCTAGACAACTCTTGTATAGTGCTCTCAAGCTTCCTTAAGTATATATTCAGTATGAATGCAAACTGATATTATTCATCCCAATTTCACCACTCACAAGGAAACCCCTCCAATGAGACCACTCCACAGTCTGCTGCTCCCCAGACAGAAGGCGGACGCCTCTCCTCACTCTGTCAGTTCCCTAAGTTCTCATCTGAGAAAAAGGCATCCAGCATGGCAGAGCGACAGGTCAAAAGGTCAAGGATCACTACAGTGACGTGCTTTAGGATATTTGCTTGATTAAGTGAGCTTCATAAAAATATCTAAGGAGGTGTATACTTACCACTTAGGAAATAGTAATCAAATTAACAGAACAAAGTAAAATCAGTTCTCAAGTTCTTGTTCTTCTAGAAGCAAACAATGACATGCAACATGTACCCTTCGAGGAACTTCACATATACCTCGGTTTTACGGGAATTTTCACCCTGCCCATGTAGTTTTTGCTAACCCGGGAGGTACTATTAAAGCTATTTGAAATTCTCCCACTGCATCATATTTAGGCAGTAGTAGGAAGTAGCCCAATAACATGCTGGGTCGAGGGGGGACACCCATTTGGGCTGACAAAATCCACCACCGTTAATCCTCGAAAGTGAACTTTCTGCATCCTATAATTAGGAGTTGCTGGGCATTTGATTAAAGACTCCAGGCATTTGGTCCCCAACCTCCCTTTCGTCTCTCCCCCCAACTGGCAAACAAGAGAATTTAGAACAGAAGAACCTAAAGAAACAAAGTGTGTACTTTACTACGGAAATGCTTTTACCTGCCTTGCCTGCTGTGAATGAAATGGGCTGGGCTTTCAAAATGTTAGTCAGCTTAACTCCCAGTTGGTGGCACTGGAAAAATGTAGCCATACAGTCTTATTGCTCTGTTTCTGTTCTTTAACTGCCAACTGGAATACAACGGACGAGTTGAAGGGGAACAAAAGAGAGATGGATCCAGAAAGAACATGAAGAATGATAACAAAGCAAGCAAAGAAAATGATAATGAGTCAAAGACACTGTGCTCGCCAAAGTTAGCATCCCAGACTATTTTCACATTGAAGATAATTATGCTTCCATTAATTGCCACTTTTCCCCTGAAAAATTCATGATATTTTACAAACTACAAATTAGCTAGTGGAAATTCATCTTTGCAACATTTTAGGAAAAGTCATCCCATGTGCTTAACCCAAAGAGAGAATGTCTAGAGTCATGTTGCTCAGACATGGACAAGATATATTTTACATATTGAAGGGGATTTTGGTATAAACACAACGGGCAGTGATGTTGAAAACACTAATATTTTTGAACTACAAAGTGAGCACCTGGCCACTTTGATGGATTACAGGATAGGTACCAAATCAAGAGGAATAGATATTTCTGTATCCACAGGCACCTGGAACTTTCCATATGTCCAGTTCCTCCATCACTCTCCATGGTCTTTTGTACTTTTTTTCCTTCTCAGGCAGATGTTAAAGTATTACCACAGTAAACACAAGGCTGGCACTTACCACGAAATCTTTATTTCCCATTTTTGGCTCTAGAATACTTCCAAGTATGCCATTGTCTTTGGTTTGTGCACATTTAAGAATTCACACAACAAAAGTCAAACCCCCCCAAAGGTTAGAAAATAGTATGCCTTTCCCCCCCCAGAAGAATGATAATATTCATAATTTATTTTTATGTAAGTATGTCGTCTGATATACTGAGTTACAATTTTCCAAGCTGAGAAGGATAGAAAAACAGTCACAATAATGTAATTTATACATAAATAAAATACCTTATTAAATGGCTTAGCTTTCAATGCCTCAAATTGGTCACAGTTTAGAAAGTGTATATAAAGCTTTATATTACAGATTTCTGTGTCAAATTGATGAATGCAAACTTTCTTGAGGGCTGGGATAATGTTAAATAAAATCAAATGTAATCTTATTTTATGGGACATGATAAAATCTTACCTCCTCAGATGGGACATCGAGAATGTCACATTTTCCCTGCGATTTTATTAATAAAGCAGCAGTTTTCTAATAGTTCTTCCTACACAACCTTGTCTTTCTGGGTAGTCAGAGTCAGGGTATTAACTAGGTGATCCAAAGTTAGAATACAAATTACAAACAATTTTTTGTTGTTGTTTCAGCCAGTCTGAAAGTTCAGGAAAAGGAAAAAAAAATGAAGAATTTTCTACTGGACAGCAGAAAGAAATGCTAACGATTAAGATAATTCTGTACATTACCATGAACTTGCTAGCATTTTACATTTTAACTTTCTTATAATCAGTTTTTGATCCCACAAAGTATTAAAAGTTAAATTATATCTACCCCCCACCCCAGACATAGTCAAGTGGTAATTTGGCAATTTTCTCCTTTAAGACATGAATTATCTTCCTTGATCATCTACCCTGCTCAAATTCATTATAAAAATGACCAATTTACAACCCTACTTCACATGAGGAGAAGACAATACTACAGAAGGTGGGTCCCAGGATAGAGCAACCAAATGCTACCCGGGGACAGATGAGCATGACAGAGCGTGTATGAGTAACTTAAATTTTCCAATCATTCGTTAGTTTATAAAACAATTGCTAGACTTGCCATTATGAGTTCCAAAAACATACACTTGGAAGCATGAGCCATTAGCATATGTCATTTTCTACTGGCAGAAGCCAGCTCACAATAAATCTCTTACCTTGTAGAGAGATGGAACAGCACAGGGCTCATAATAGGATGAGTGATGCATGAAATGTTCTTCAGCTCACTTCCCCTGGGATTTATACTTCCAAACCTAGGAACACCATTTGCCTGAATGGATGGAATGCTAAGCAATGCGATAAAACAACCAATGTGTTATGGATAGCTTTTCAACTTTTCGAGATCTAGGAGAAACTGTGAAATCAGTAAGCAAGTAAGCAAGTACGTGTCTAAAAATTATGGCACAAATTAGCTGGAAAAACACACAGTTCAAATAAGGAAGATTAGCAGTGAGCCCCTATTTTTAAGTAAGACTGTGTAAATAATACGTTTTTTCTTAGAAGCTGAAGGACTACTGCATGCCTGGCTATGGGGTTTAAGAGCGAGGTTGTTTTATATTGTACAAGGAAATCACTGGATCTTAATTCACAGACAAAATGTTGGTTAAATAGTCAGATTGCTTTCAAAAGCACTTGAAGGAATAAAGAAAAAGGTGAAACTAAGAAAATTATATGAGCAAAATCTTATAGGCTCAAATTCTCATTCCGTTTCCTCATTTAATTTTTTTTTGAAAAAAAATTGTCACTAACTTTTTTAAAGGCATAGTTTCAGATCAGACTTGTTTCTAATCTAAATTTAGCCTCCGTTCCTTGTGTCATATTTCTTCAGGCATGAGAAGGAAAATCAATGCCCCTACTCACCTTTGGAAGAATTTCACTGCCAAGTCTCCATGGTTCTATGGGATCCAATAATCCGTGGCTCAGTATTGATTTTTCTATGACACCTGTAGAAACAGCCTCTCCTTCCTTTCTAACAAAATATAGCAACAAGAATCGTGTAGTTTCTGAATGAATTAAACAGAGGCTATTAAGCGCAACTTCATCCTGCAAGAAAACGTGGGTTGTATTTTCTAAAAAATGTTACATTTGCTTGATATTTCTGAGCCATTTAACAACTTTTTAAAGATAATGTGAACACATACTTTTAAAGAGAATTTGAACGTAATTTCCTCAGGTATGTTGTAGCTAATTTGTGGATTATAAATAGCACTTATTTTTCTAAGGCAATCGACAAATGGTAAAAGACAAATTGGTAAACTTCAATCCCCAGTTTTAAAATATCTCCAAAATCAAAACCCCTTTTGCCTATGAAAAACCACATCATGCCTTTAACACCTAAAGTTCTGATAAAATAGAGGATGACCCTTTCAAGCGGCAGAGTAGAGTGGATCAAACCCTAGGAGAGAGAGTACGTTAAACTTTGGGGTGTATTTTATGGCACGAAAAGAGTTGGAAGATCAGGCAAGGGCACCAACCTTCCCACTTTCCTTGAAAAACATAAATGCAAAAGCCAAACTAAACCAAACCCAAGTCTGAGAAGTCGTGTTTCCAGCATTCTTCACACACCTGATTTACACCTCAAAGGCATGTGTCTCCCCCTGGGCAGACTTCTTTGGGCAGGTCTGAATATATTCCCCACGGCCATGCCGCACGCCGAGTGGAGTCACTATGGTTGGCAACCCACTCCGTCACTCACTCCGTCAGCCTGAGAATCTGCAAAATAAAAATGCAGTGTTAAAAAAAAATTCCTCTTACACTTGTTTTTCCCAGTAAAATCCTAGAGAAGAAAACACAAAGCAGGTTGTTTCTCACAATATATGTGACATCTTGGTTAAAAGTGACACAGCCACGTTGCACTGTGACAGGCTGAGTGTTAAGATCTGACAGATATAAGCCCACAAGAACAACCTTCCTGCCACATGTATTTAAGCTCATGGTAAAACCGTGATTTGATAGTCCCTTGATTAGCTTGAGCAACAGTGCATGCTACTGCCTTTCAAGTTCATTATAAATTATGCTATTCCTCACATTACTGTCAATTTAAGCTCCTGTTTTACTAAAATGCAGGCATTTAAACTCATCAAACCTGTGCACATTTTTGAGTTAAGGAATTAGATCAATCCAAACTCCAGCTCAAGGGAGAAGTTCCATTGTTTATCAGGCCATGTCTACACTGGCTGAGCAAAGCGCTCTGTTCAGAAGGAGAAGCGCCTTTGGCAGCTAGAGTCTACATAGCTGACCCATGGACGCTCGGGTGGAGCTTCTTCACCTAATTACACAAGTGCAATGAAATTACTAAGCACATTTGATGACCCATGACGACAAAAAAGCATGGCATGATTGTTGTTCTGATTTATTTACATGGTAGTCATTTAGCATTTAACTCAAAGAACCTATTGAAAAATAAGAATGCTTCTACTTCTTAGGCATGATGAGGATGGGCATTGAAACAGTTGATGACTCAACATTTCGTGTGACCCAAGTTGTATTCTTCCCAAACAAGACAGTGGTGGCATGATTTTAAAATGCAACATATTTTCCTAAGTGGTCTAGGTTAAGCTTTCACCTCTGATTTTATATTTGTGGGAAAAACCTTCAGAATTCAAGTTATTAAAAAGTTGATTTAGATCTCCCAGAAAAATGGGTCAAAATGGTAATTGATATTTTGCAGGAAATAGTTTATACTCTTCCAACCTGCGCCACCAGGATTTAATAACAACTGTGGGTACATTCTATTCTGGGGACACTTCAGTGCCCTCAGATCATCTTGAATGTTGAGATCTTTTCAACAATTTTTAGAATAAAAAGAGATTTAGCAGAAATGTTCTATTAACAGCTATAAAATTATAGGTTTCCCCCTCCATCCACCCAAACACACTCCACCCTGTGTGATAATAGATACAACGCTAATCACCTTTGGAATTTTGCCAGGCTTCCCCCATGGGTGAACTAGCAGAGTGGGACCAAACTGCCTTGAAGGAATGAAGCCTCTCTCACCCCCATGGAAGCCTTCAAAGGCTGTCACAGACCATCCATTCCAACTCTTTGAAGAAAGCGGGGGGGGGGGGGGGAGGATTTAAATGTGTGCAAGCATATCCAAACTGTGATCCATGAATTATACTTCTACCAGTATCACCTCAGAATAAATTTTCTACGTCCAAGTCCATACCCCAGTTTCCCTAATCCCTGGTCTTTGCAGGCAGGATGATCTCCCATTTTTGCCATCCCCATTTTCTGATTTTCAAGATTGTGATCAGTCTGTTGCTGTTTGATCATCGTTTAATTTATATGCCAAAGCCTTTTTTGCTGGGAGTAAATTCCACCTTCAGATTGCATCATGGCAACACGTTAGTTGATCAACTTTATAAATTACCACTCAAATTCTAAAATTAAAATAAATCTAGGTGATCTAAGAATCGCTTTATTTAGCCAAGCCCGTCTAAAAGAAATCGAATCCAGTATCTCCTTTTCCTATATGAAAGCCCTAAGAATGTCTAAATATAAAACAACTGTCAATGTCTTGATCACACAATGTTTGAGCACCTCATGAGGAGGACATAAAGCAAACATCCTTATGGTGCTTACTATGTGCTAGGCATGGTTCTACAGGCCTTATGTACATGATCTCATTGAATCCCCATGACAACCCTATAAAGCAAGTACAGACAAGAAGAGTCCAGAGGCGCCTTGGCGGCTCAGTCGTTAAGCATCTGCCTTCGGCTCAGGTCATGGTCCCAGGGAGGAAAACAGAGTCCAAGAGGCAATGAGGAAGTTGCCCTGGGTCACGTGGGTAGGAAGTGGTGGAGCTAGGATTTGAATCCAGTTTGGCTCTGGAGTCCATGGTTTTACTTGCCCTCTCTCCTTGCCCTGCCATGCTAACCAAACTGCTCTCATTATGGACAGGGATTGATGTCCAAAGGTGATTCCTTTATATTGGTGCTTTCTTTCCTACAGGAGTGGAATTAATTTGCCTGGAACTAGAAGCTTTACTCTGTGAACTGTTCTGGCCCCTGGGCTCATTTTTCTGCTTCTTCCTCATAGGCATTTTCTTCCATATTGAGCCAACATCTCTTCCTCTCAGAATAAGCTGGATATCCTCAGAAGCAAAATTGCTTCTCGCTGATCATCACTTCAGGATACCATTTACTCCTTTAAAACTTAAATCCTGGAAGATGCTTACTGAATGTGGAAAATATCAAATAAGGAAGAAAACTGTTAATTAAAGAAGGCCTCTGAGTAGAGCATGAACCTAATTGTTGCCTCATGGAATCGGGCCTCCTGAGGTCAGCTCCTGATGCTCCCTTTTACAAGCTGGACAGGTTGTTTTTTCTCGCTAGGACTTAGTTTCCTCATCTATAAAATGGGAATAAAAATAGTACTATTGCTTAGGGTCGTGAGGATTAAATAAACTAATCCATGTAAAATAATTCAACCTAGCGCATGGCTCATAGCAAGCCCTCAATAAATACATGTTTTTGCTGTTATGACATTTAGTTTATTGCTGCAACTAAGCCTAGCTTTCAGCTGCCACTAAGCACTAACAGTTAAAAGCTTTTGTCATTTGGGTGTGAAAGTATTAATACGGATTTTAGGAAAATCGGTTGTAGTCACAGGAAATCCTTTCAGCCCAGGGACAATTTGGCTTTAAAAATTCACTATGACAGGTCTCCACAAATAATTTCATTCCCCTCTATTTTGCAAGAGCACAGGCCAATCGCAGAATATGACAGAACTACTTAAAAAGTCATCAGAGATTACAATGTTGTCAGACACCCACTTTAAGAGCCAGGAGTGGATTTTTCTAGTAAGGTTTTAAGTAACTTAAAAGAATTGCTTGCTTAATTGTTTGTTTTTTATACCACAATCCAGATTTCTGCCCAGAGTTAACGGACTTGAAATTGACCTGGACAGTGGGGATGTGATTTTAACAATTGTGCAATTCAACAGTAGTAAAACTGTCCAGGGTTCAGCTTGTCTCTTTCTTTCTTTGCTCCTTTCCCTTCTCTATATTCTAAAAGTTTAGGCTTATGCTTAAACCCCAACTCTTTGAGGCCACATGGGTGATTTAGAAATGGCTGCTTAGGAACCTGGGATAGAAGTTCCATTGCAGAGAGAGGGTAATGCAAGTACTAGAGGAAAAGAATTCACTGAGCGCATGCTTGCACTGAGCTATTCGGTAAGTGTTATACAAAGAGCAAGGAACAGATTGAAATCTTTCTTCCTTCTGGTTCTAAAATGGACACCATCACCAGAGAGAGAGAGAGAGTGAGAAGCCCAGAGGCCCGGAGAACCATGGAGAAGCTATTCTGGGTAAAACACACTTTTGCCTGGATATTCCCAGGATGCACAGGACTGCTTTTTTATGGTTCAGATGCCCTGGGACTTGCGAACCACTTTTTAGTCCCCAAGGGGCTAGTGGTGAGGAGAGGGTCTCATTTCCCAGTGCCTCAGAGATAGCATATTCCTTGGCAATTCAAAAGGGAAGGAAGTACAGATGTATGAAGCAGTACCCTAGTCAAGAATTAAATTTTGTAATAAAGAGGCCAATGTGCAGCGTCATCTGACATAAAGAAAGTAGACAGAAAACGGAATGGTGAAAAAAAGCACACACAATCTCAATTTTTAATCCTACATCTGTGCCCATGAAAGCTTACTGCCATCAACATTCAGAGGGCATGGACTCATAAACTACCCAGGCCAGCCGACTTTCATTCTGAAATGAGATTTTAGCAATAATTAACCTTTGGTTTTCTAGACAAGCGTGGTGTGTCCCAGAAATACTCACTGGCCTAAAGTATCATCAAGTGAGGGACAGTTCTAGGATTAGAACTCATGGAAGTAAGGTGGCTAAAAGTGTTAGAGAAGAAGTAAATTTCCTGATAGCAACTCAGTCATTAGAAGGAAAATGGAAAGGCCAGGAAACGCACAAGGACTTCTATTGGCAAGAGATGCCGCATCCTCCACTGGGAATGATCTACACAGACAACAGGGGCACAAAGAGGAGATCCTCTCCTCAGCACTCTACCACCAAGAGGATGTGGAGAACAGGGGACGATGAGAAGCCAAACAGCACAATCTGGTTTCTTACTTGAGATGATGAGCCATCCATAGCAAAGGAAATAGACCATTTCAGCAACTTTGTGAGAAAGGTATTCCATGCTCAGGCTTTCTATCTGCAAGCATCATTAAGTCAGATGCGCACAGTACCAGGCACAAAATTATCCTCAACAAGCAAAATTCTTATTTTGTGGCAGTCTTATTTTTTCTTATGGCCACATATTGCAGTCTTATTTAAGGCTGTTTAAATCCTTTAACCTGAGTGATTTTCAAAAGGATTCTACTTATTTTGTATCAAATACAAATGCCAACAAATGACATTGATTCCCCAACACCAAATAATCTCCAAATGCCAAATGGAAAATTAATAAAAGAAAAAGAAAACGATCAGATTTATGAGTGGTCCTCACTGGCCACTCTGCAGACCTGCTGTCATGTCTCATTATCTTTTTTGAGGTCCCCGCACAAATTCGACCCAGGTGATTTGGTTCTTAACAAAATGAATGTGAATTAATTCTGATCATAAACTTTAATGAGACAACACTTTAGATGCTGTCAGATATTCCAAATGCAAAACTTCTCTTTTTCTGTGGTAAAACTGGAAATTCTTTTCTTGGGAAACCTTGATTGTTTCACCTCTGCTGTTTTGACATAATGAACCACTTTGCGTATCAGTCAGGTCAGAGGGGACAGAACTGGAATCTCAAGCTTCCCGAATCTTTACCTCCATTGCACAGTTACATATTTCTCATTCCCTTTTGTTCACAAGTTTTATAATTTCACAGAATTACAAGCCATACAGCCTGACACCAAGCTTGATCTTGCCATTATGCTTGATTGTTTAAAATTACACTAGTCGCAGAATGTTGACAGAATTCCTTTCAATATTTTCTCTGCTGGTTTATTAAGTGGCAGTGTCAGACTTAAAGAAACGATCATTTCTGGGGCCACTTGTTCAGTTCTTTGAAGACTGACATCGCATTAAAAAATGTCCCCCCCCCCCCCCCATCTTCTACTATTCTCTCTATCCTCAATATATTTGACGTGTCAGAAATAATTATAGGTGGCTTACTAAATACGGGAGACATCTCTCTTGAATATTTCAGAATGGATGAGTGCAGGATGGCTTTGTTATCAGCTTCATTCTGGTGGGAAATATGCATCCAGCATCAGCAACATCTCATGAGAAAGCAGAGCCTGCCCTAATGTTTTAGATTTCTATTTCTGTGAATCCAGCCCAGGTACTGTTTGTTCCTTACAGATAATTATTAATGGCAAAGGCCTGTCTTCCTCAGAGGTGGCCCTCACCTTCTTGTGCCACTTTCCATATAAGCATGCTCAAGGCGGTGCCTTTGCTATATCACTTATTAATATCAGGACAGCTTGTTTAGAAACAGGTTTCTGATTAGAATGGGGGGGCAGGCACTTTATTTCAGAGCTCTCTCTTATTTCACCCTCTCTCCTTAGAATGGGGTACTGCCTGTTCTTTTCATCAAAGGCAAAAAACCTGTTTTGTGTCCAAGGTAAATGGAGAATGCCCACATCTATATTTCCTTTCAAAGCTTACTATTCTCCTCTATGGTAAAGAAAAAAAAAAAAAAAAAAAGCTAACAAAGGATCCTGCTCTATCAGTCTTGGTTGTATCGTAGGATAAATAAAGTCATCTCTCTACAAAATGATGCATCCTATGCACCTCTTCAGGTGGATGGAAGGCAATCTAATACTGGGGACATCATCCCTTTTCACTGATAATCAGGATTATAGCAAATTTCTTGAATCTCTGATTTGTTGGTTGATATTAGCTCCCCTGACAAGCTCTCGAAAGAAACTCCGCCAGAGGGGCTCATAAGTGGAGAGGCCCAGGGCCAGCTGAAACTTCCTGATGCAAATTCTGGGAGACGGGTTTCTGAGATGACCCTGGACTGAGGGACAAAGTTCTTGACTTGGACAGGTGGAACTGGGTTTCTTATCTACCACTTATTATTAGCCATGTGGCTTTGAGCAAACCGCCTAGGCTCCCTGAGGTTTATCTTATAAAACACCTTTTGAGGCTTATCTAATAAATTGGACAATGTATCTGACAGTGAAAGCATTGGTTCATAACAAAACATCATACAAATGCTTGGCATTATTTTGTCTCAAATAACGACCTAGGACTAATGAGGAAATAGGTCAAGATCATGGACATCAAACAGAAATCTAGGGGAAAACCCATATAGAACATAATCGTGTTTATTTGGCACTAAGAACAAGGCTTTCTTCTAAAGAAATATTACCATTACTTAAAATTTAATCTTATGTATATATCATATATACAGGTGACCAATTTTCAAGGAATGATAATGCAGTAAAATACTCGAACCCACATATAGAGTAGATATAAATGAACACTTCTTAATAATAAAGGAGGCATTTCATTGTCTTACTGCACCTAAGGGTCATAATTATGATTATCAGTGGCTAATTGACTAGAGAAATGGATGGAATCCAAATGACTCTATGATATAATGAGAATAAATTTTAGGCATTAATTCATGCTATCCATTTTGAAAACTATCATAGGTCTCTATTGCAAAATAGTAGCACTACCTCAGTAATTCTAAGCTATCTGCCCTGAGCTTATTAGTGATTTGTATTCTCTCTAGGAGGATGTTAACCACAACAGAAATTTCCACATTCTAACACATCACCAACCATGTTGCCCCAACATAATGACTTTTGGGTAGTGCTGAAGCCTGGGAGGTTTACTTCTCTGAATCTGATGCACCAGGTTTGGAAAGAACATCAGGAAGTCACTGCAGGGGTGGGAAATAGGGAGGAAACGATAAGCTCTGTCCTGACTCATGGATGGGACCGTCAAAAAGATGAAATGAGTTAAAATTTGAAGAAGACTTTGTAAGTTATATGGCACTGGACAAGTGTAAGATATAATTATTGCTCTTAATAGTCTTGCGCAGTTTACAACAGATGTTATATATAGCTTGAAAGGGAAGAGTTCTTTTTCAAATGATGGTATATTTATTCCTTCATCATCTAATTCTTGCTTTCTCAGCTCATCTCTCAGCCAACATGAGTGACATGTATAGTCTATTCTTGTTTTCTTCTGTTTTTGTCATAGTTTGACACAGTTGGAATAGATGGGAAGATCTTGCAGAGAACAGAGCTGCAAGTGAATTTGGAAATTTTAAAAATAGCCGTCTCTGAATAGTAAGGTATAAAGTTTTCTGTATGTAGAAGGTTAAAGATACTTCTTGTTAATACAGCTAAAAGCATGTAGCAATTATTGAAGGATGGTAGAAAATTCTGAAAGCTCAGCATTCACACACTGTCTGTTAGGATGCCATTGTCACAAAAGACAGATACATGTCATAATGATTTCCACTCTGAGCTTAGCGATCTGAATTGCATCCTTGAAATAAATAAATCTGCATATGTGCATGAGCATGCATGTGGAGGCATGGGTCCTTATGGTTGTATAATTATAAACACACACAGTCGTGCAAAAATATGCCACAGGAAGAACGCAGGACACATTTGGTAGAGTGCCATAAAACTCTACAAAGCTATTAACAGTCATCTGTAAATCAACTGAAAGTAAAACTAGATTAATCAAAGTAGGTATTCATTTCTTCACATGGAAAGGGCTGTTTTTGTCTCCTTAACTTCTAAAACAAGTATCTTTGGAATACTGCTTATAGAGCTTAAGGGGGGGGAAGGGAGAAAAGTATAAAGGGGTTCTATAATGGGCAGTTCTTTCCTAAATAGAATGAGGGAGATTTACATTGGCTAGCATGGAGTGATTACTAGGTAGGTAGGTAGGTAGGTAGGTAGATAGATAGATAGATACATAGATGATAGATAGGTAGATAATTAGATGATAGATAGGTAGATAGATAAATAGATGATAGATAGATAGGTAGATAGATAGATAGATAGATAAATAGATACAGTGAGAAAGGACTAGTAGAACAGTAACCATAACATGGTCCCGAGTAGGTTTCACACACACAGACAAGTGTATGTATAGAAAAAGTGTAAAAAAGATGAAGATCAATCTGTTACCAGAGGTTCTATCTGGGAATGGAAGTAGAATTGGGGAGGGAGGAGCAGGAAGAGGAGAGGGAGCTCCTTTTCCCTCTTTAAATTTCACTGTGATTACTATTGTTTTTATAATTAATTTTTAAAGAAACATAAGTTTAAAGAAATACCAGTCATGGCACCTATACTTGAGGAATCCTGAATATAATTACAGGTCTTTTGTAATTGAGCCTACCACTTTTCATGTTGCTCACCGAGTTCTGCAGAGTAGATATTCTTACTCGATGTAAATAGCATCTCTCTGGCAGAGGGCCACTTATCTGTTACGAGTACTTGCAAAGCTCCACCCAAGACACTACGGCCATGATAACCTCAAATGTAAGGAGCCGAAAATACTAGGAAATCCATCCTGCTCCTCAGCCCACCTTCACAGCTAAAAGGGTTTTCCTTCTTGCTTTTAATGGGACAGATATAAAGCACTAGAGAAAAAAAATCGTATCGTCCTTATTAAAGTCTTATCCATACATGCTGACCATATCATACTCCCCCAATCAGCCGTTTCAGAACATGGGCTCAGGTGGAAGCACACACACTTTGCTCACTGCCCGTGGCATTGTTCTTTACACCATTATCAGTGCATTTAAGCTGGGACCCTTTGAAACAGCAGAGCACAAGGAACTAAGAGTCTTCAAGATTGGGTCTGATACCTTGTCTGCGACAGGAGCAACCTGACTCATCGGGTGGCACACAGGGCCTTAACTGCTCGTTCATTTGTTTGAAAATATGCCTGTACCATGATGCAGGCACTTCGATCATGGTGAGAGCATGACATAAATGATCATCTCTTTATTCCCCTCAAGAAACTTGTAATGGTCCAAGAAATAACTTCAGATAGAAAAGATCTTAAAAGTGATCTATCTCTTCTAACCTTTGAAGAATTCATGTATTTGTCTTTGATTATAAAATTTTACTCATTAGAGAAGTCAGCATTAATTTTTATGTCCATGACTTCAAAAGTCAAAATAAAAGAGTTCCGAGTTACATGAGGAGTTGGGAAAGCACGCAGTGGGCCAAATCCAGCCTGCCACCTGTTTGTGTAAATAGTTTCTTTGGAACACAGGCACGCTCATCTGTTTATGTATTATCTGTGGCTGCTTTTGAGCTACAACAGTAGAGGTGAGCAGACACAAGAGAGAATGTATTCACTGAAATCGGAAGGTGTACTAAAAAAACATAAAGTACTTATTTGTCTTCCATTTTGGCATGTTTTTTTGGGAATCTGTGTCTGTAGATATTCTAGGAGTGATTTTTTTAAGCAATGTGTGTGTTCCCTCTCTGCTACTAGGAAGAACAAAAAGAGATAGTGAATAAACGGTATTGTAAAGCATCGGTAGAAGAAATATAAATTAGAAAATGGAAGCACTTTACAAGCCATGTTTTTAAATCTGAACTTTGCTACCACTTCATTCACGCCCAGCGGGGCCAAGTGCTGAAATCTGAATGTGTATGGTGGGGGTAGGAAGAAAGACCTGAATTAAGTGATTAGGAAAATAACGGAGCTTATTTAACCAGTCTTTGAAAATATTTATAATATTGTGAGAACTGCCCCCAATTCCTGAATGTCTCTTCCTGAAGAGAATCTGTCTAAAAAAAAATTGCTTAAGCTCAATTTTTGCAAAACATTTGCATGGCTGGAGCTACACAGTGTACCTGCCAAAGATGCTCCAATTTAATTACGCCCAGCAAGTTGGCTGGGCTTGTTTGGCACTTCATTAACAAAAAATAAACCTCACTCTTTTTCCTGAGAAAATAGCATTTTAGTATTTTGGGGGACGGCAAAGTTCAGTGCGCTACTTCTCGGTATGAAAAAAAAATGTATGTGGATAAATAAAGCTTTAAATTTTTTTCCTCTGGCATGGTAACTGACTACCCCGGAAAATCAATGTTTTAGACATGTGAGTGAAGACAGGTCATATAAAATTTACCTTTAAAAGTTTTTTTAAAAAAATCACAGAGACGCAATGCCACAAAGCAGCAAGAGAAAAGATCTGGAAATCGAGAAAATAGATTCTTGTGACACTTCTAAACTAGCGGGGGTGTTCTGTGCAAGCCAATAACTTAGTCTTTTTTAATTTCAGCTTCTTTTGGTGGTAAAATATAGGTAAAGTGTGGATGTTAAGAGAGAAAGTAAAATAAAGATAGTTGTATATTTGTGACTCAGTTACCGCTCAGAAGGAAGGAAAGGTACAATTAAATTAAAGGTAAATTACATACATATAACGCCTTACATGAAGAGCTTCCTGACTCAATTATCAGCAGTGGGACAGAGATCTCTCCAGTCCTGTACCAAGTTCTTATCCAGAGAATTCAGTCTGAATTTAGTTGAAAGGAATAAGTTGCTAACAAGTTGCTAACAGCTGTCAATGGACTTCAGACTCACACCACAAACTAAAGAATGACACAGCTCATGCGGTGAGTGGAACATGCACAGGGCATTGGTAAGGCTAAGGAGTTGGGGTGGAGGGTGACACGGCACACAAAAGAAGGATTCTTAGAGGAGGTGACACATTTGTGTTCAGCAAAGGAGGCCTCGGATTGGGCCATGACAGAGGACACAGAAGTGACTTAGAGGCCAAGGAGACAGTCAAAGCCAAGAAATGACAGGGTTCCTAAGCAGAATTCCCAGCTGTTGTCTGTGTCTGGAAAGCAAAGTTTAAAACAGGAAATTGTTAGAGATAAGATGAGCAAGGCAGGATGCAGTGTATTTAAGGTTAGAACTCAAGTTGGGACTATTTTGGACTTTATCCAGCAGGGCAGGAACACACGGGTGTGTTTTAGGCCTGCGCAAGGCAGTCGTGGCAATGGGTTCGACATGGGAGAAAACAGAAGTGGAAAAAGGAAACTGAAAATGAGTCTCTGGTGTCTAGTCCAGGTAGATGCGAGGATGTGGATCCACGGCATGCTACAGAAGAACACAGAACGAGAAACCAGGTTAAGGGGGATGGTGATGAGGTCCTTTTGTGCATGTTGGGTTGGAGGGTGCCTCGTGGACATAGCAGGCAGTTGGATATCTGAGGAAAGGGATCTGAGCTACAAATAAAATTTGTGCGTCATTGTAAATCCTGACAGTGGATGAGAGTATGGGAGGGGAGCAATGGGCTGAGGATGAACCTCGTGGAAGAAGGAGGAAGAGAAGGCCATGATAGAGATAGGGAAGGAACAACCAGAGGAACTTCAAGAAGGAGAGACTGATCGATGTGGCCACATGTGCAGAGAGATCCAGGAGAGACTGAGAACATCCCTTAGGGTTTAGCAGTTTAGGAACCATTAGTTCCGTTGTGAGCTGAGAGCAGGTGTCAGATGCTGGGGACTGGGAAGTGGAGACAAGGAAATGCACAAAATACACACACAGCAAATTTTCAAGAGGTCTGAATGAGATGGTGAGTGGAGATACTGGCCTGAAGATGGACTGGAACCAGGACACAGGGGAGGAAATTTAAGACACAAGAAACATGGGGATCCACTTGAACGGATGACTGTCTCTGGACTGAAGTGCCAGCCCCGACCACAGCAAACTCGGCTGTGGCTCCATCCGTGACGGTTCCACACGCCTCTCCTCTTCCTCCGTCCTTTCTGTTCCACCACATTCACATTTGAGAAACTTTCTGGGCAATGTGCCCTGGTCCCAGGATGGCAGGCTCTTTAGCAAGCAAAACCTGAACTAAGATGGAGTCAGATTCATAACTTTTGTACGAAATCTCCTAGGAAATCAGAGAAAAGGTGATTGTTTTCTTAAATAACCACTATTTTTTAAAAAAAATCTCTTTAATTCCGACTTCAGTCCTGTCATTGCCAGAGTGCTTATCTAGTACTTTATCATAATGCTTTTGAGATAGATGTGCAAGTACATCATGAGACATCACACATGAGATCTGATTTGTTGGTAGATGGCAATTTCAGGTGCAGTTAGTTTTCAACAGCACAGAAATTCCCACACTGGAAAAGGGACAGCACAGCAGCGTTAAGAGAGGGTCATCTGGATATGAACAGGTTTGAGCTTTCCCTAGCTGTCGCTACCTAGCTTTGTGACCTCACCAAAGCTCCTTCTCGAAGTTCAGCCTCTACTATAATGATGGAATGAGGGGCTTCCATTTAATGGTTTCCTCTTCCAGAATTTCCAACTAGACGAAAACTGTGACTGACACTCCTGTTATATTTTCTAAGATTTAAGAAATTAAATCAAAATATATTTTGTGGCTACTGAAGCAAATACTGAGCAGGACCAAGGTCATAAAATTAAGGCATCTATCTTGGGAGAGAAACACCTACTGGTAATAATTAGGAAAGAGAGCTAGACACATAGCCTCTTCTTTTACCAAATGAAAAGCTCATTTGAATCTCACAATATTTTCCTTCCCTTTCAAAGTCCAGTAGCAAGTGTTTGATGACAAATCAAAGCAGGATTGTTCCAGTCACAGTATACATGCCAGTGTCTCCAAAAGCAAAGGCAGAATGACAATTTCTGGAGACAAATGATTCATTTCTGCTTCTGCTCTATTCACTAGGAGAACGTAACTGCAGTCAAGATTCAATCTGAGGTTCAGTAATACCAAGTCTATGCCTTTGGTTACCACACAGACAGCAGTTTCTCTGGAGTATCTCCCTAGATGGTGTCGAGGGACCTCAAAGAACTCTAGAGGGCGGGGATGAGGAAATTAAAAAGTGCTTTTAGTTTCACAGAAATTCAACTAATGCATATTTTGTGATCCTGGAGATAAAATGGAATAAAGGTAGGGCAAAGAAATAATTTTCTCTTTCTTCTTCATTCCAGAGACAGAAGAAAAAACATGCAGTAAGTATGTTTGGTCCTTTTTCTAGGATTTGCTGGGACCCTGTTTATCCTTGGGCTTGCTCTTAGCTGTAATTTCAGCATCAGAGAAGCAAGACCTTCCAACACTTAACTCCTTCCTACCCTCTCCTGTTTCCGAGCCCTCCTTCACTGACCGTTGGGTTTTGTTGATGTACTTGGTATTTTATTGATTTCCTTCACCACTTCATTTACCCCCTTTTCACATCCTATCTTCAGTCTCAGTCTAGGGCTTGGTGAGCGCCCACCTGGATTACTGTGGCCCCTTTTATCTGGTGCTCTGTTTTCTGAACTTAAGACTCTTCATCTGCCTTTGTGTGGCTTCCAGACATCATACATAAGCTGACGGTCAATACACAGCAGAACCACTAGGGTTGTTTCCCAGACTTTTCCAAGGACCTCATCACTTCCTCTTCTTCCTTAGGTTTCCATGCTGACATTTTCCCTGGTAGGTTTTCCTAGCTTCACAGTCCCCTGTGGGCACCCCACCCTGCCCTATCTGCTTTGTCTCCTAACCCTCTCTGGTCTGCCATATCCTTCTCAGGCAAGTCATCTCGATGCCCACATCATTCAGCCACTCCTCTTTCATTTCTGAGCCTTCTCCCAAAGTGTGCCCTAAGTGTGTGATGAGGTCTTCTCCATCCCGCCTTCAGCAATGACTGGCTCTGGCCTTCTGTCAGAACTCTACCTTTGCTGGCAATATCTGGAAAGCAAACGGGCCTTAGCTGGAATTTCTCAAGCACACACTATTCTTCAGGCCCTTCCTTTTTTAATACCTAGAATTACCGTATTTGCATATTTCATGCCTTCATGACTTTAGTAGTATTTTCTCGTGCCAAACTTATTATATTTATATTTCCTTTATTAGACTGTAAACTCCCCAACTATAGGAATTATATAGCTATAAATCAACCTCTTCAGGGTTGTCCAGTCACCATTTTAAAAATGACTTTAATAGTGACAATAAAATAGAAAGTACTATCCGAATGTACCTGTTTTTCCATGAGGACATAAATGAACAAATCATCTTGGTAACTACATAGCTTGGCTCTATCAGCTCCCCAGTGGGCCTTGAAAGCACTAAGCCTGTTTCTTACCTTGCTTTCTGTCCTGTGGAGCTAATCCAACCACAGACTTGCCTTTGAAGTCAACTGGAACATCATGCATGGGTGAGCTCCAGAGAGCACACAAAAGCAAGAAAAGAAAACTGACATGTTATTCTTAACCAAAGGGACTGTGCTATTTCCGTGTTTCCACACACACTTGGGCATCCCACAGACTTCAAGAGCCTGCAGATGAAGTAGAAGAAGCTGAAGTTAGCGGTGCCTTGTGAATGGGGAACGGGGCAGCAAATGAAGCACAGCAGAATAAAAGTCTTAAATTCCTAGTAAATAATTCCTCTTTTTTCTTTATCAAGAGCCATACAAATCACAAATATAAAACTCTTCAAGGTTATAAAACTCCTCCCTGAGAATGTCAAACTCTTCTGGAAATGGCAACTTGCCACTCTTCATCTGAGGCATCACAATCGCCTTGTAGGCTAGTATTAAATCCCATGCAACAGCCATTTACCCGGAATCTTTGCTGAAAAGGAGTTGTGCTCATCAAGATGAGAGCCTCATCACTATCTTCAAGAAGAAAGTATAAAGCAGCTCTCAGAGCATATAGCTCTCCACGACCACTTACAGAGAACACTCTCAAAGAGCAATGGTCTGCAATGCAGCAACACAGTGAAACCTAAATTACAGCTTTAATACTGCTTCTTGTAGTCAAGGGCTTAAAACCAAACAATGTTTGGAAACTAACTAAATTTATTATGTACATGCCTTTTGACCCTGCAAGTCCTTTCCTAAAAAGAAATTCTGCAGAAATAAAAGAACCAACAAGAGGCCCCACTACTTAACAACTATGCATATTTTGGGGTGGGTTTTCCTGACCTCTCTAAGTCTCAGTGTGGTAATTTGTAAATCGTGGCTAATGATAGTTCTTGCCTTATAGCCCATGTGGGTATGATGCCTGGCATGCAGGAAATGGTCAAGAAATGTTAGTAAGGTGGGTATTATAGTCCTTACTTGGCAGAGGAAAAGAACTGTGTTTCAAAGATGCTAAACAATTGGTCCAAGATAATGGCATGTCTTGAATTTGCATTGAATTTGTTTTGATTCCAAACACTATCATCTTCCTGCCTCAAAGGCTGCTACTTAACTTAGGGCCCTAAAGTGAACAAGAACAGGAGACATCAACTGAGGAGATGCTCCAAATGCCATCTGAATGATCACGCAAGGAGGTCTGAGTTCTCATAACCCTCTCTTCAATGTGTGTGCTCAAATATTAGAATATTAGACTTGCGAAAAACATCCAAGGCCCTCAAATCACAGGGGGCTGAGCTCAAACATAAAAATGACATAACCAGGTGATGTAGCCTGAAAAATGAACACAAACCTGAAAAGCTAACAGTCAATTACTGACAAGATAGGGATTCACCATAGGTGCAAGAAAAAAGCTCTGTGCTCCTGGACATTGTCACAGTACTCTAATACTGATTTCACATTTAAATATTTTAAGAGGAAGCATAAGAATTTGTATTTGCCATCATAAGCACTATTAATCAAAATACTCTGGCTGCTTTTCTGGGGTAAAGACCTGGATGACAATGAGCAAGTTATGCCAAGGTTAAGTTGTCATGAATCAGCACTTGGAGGGGAGCTAGAGAGGTGTAATCCCCAGAAACAGTGGACAAGGTGAGGATGCTATGCTGAAAAAGACTTACTCTTAGAGGTATGGCACTAAAATTAAATTTTAAGAAGACAATGGACATCGTGATCTAGCAAGTGAAACTGAGAATAGATGAACCCATAATTCAACAAAAACTTGATCTTTTTGTTTCTACTTATTGTCTTTGATCTCTTTTGATTCACAACTTTAGCCATATATCATATTCCCCACTGTAGAATGCTTTCACCTTCTTGAGTTTTTTGTTTCATTTTTCTTCAAATGGTGTGAGTCTAAATGTGTAGTTTTCTTTTTAATGTATAGTTTTAAAGGTAGAGATAGATAAAATGTATTTAAGTCTCTGAACTTCATGTTCCAAATCATCTACTGGGGGTGGGGGTAGGGAGAAATCCCACTGAAGAATTTCTCAACCATACCTTTTGAATTCCATGGAGTCTGAAAGTGCCTTCTGCAAATGGCTATCAAAAATGAAATGCAGCCTAGAGTAGACAGCAGGGAGAGGAGATCCTTATTTGGGGATACCAAAGACATTCACAAGTCACAGAGAGAAGGTGTGTAGTGTCTTTGCACTCTTTATCTGTTTAGACAGGTGGATGGTGAACCCTGCTTCCCAAAGACGCTGAGAACCAAGAGCCGCCACATCCTTAGAGAGGAATCTGCTCTCCATTCTCTGAGAGGGTCTTATTAAGTATCTTTCTGTCTGATTCTCCCTCTGATGAATCTAGTATAAGTCTATTCACATACCAGGATACTCAGGAGAATTTGTCCTTTGCTGCACCCTCCCCCTATTCCCTTAATATTAGGGCATCTGTCCTCCTTGCTTATTGAATGCCACACACTGTCCATAGGAGATATCTGGTGGGAATGGGGCACTCATTTGTCTCCAATTCTTCCCTTCCCTGAGTAGAGAAGGTAGAAATGGTCAAGGCTGTTCTCTCTAGGTCTACAAAATACAAACACCACAAGATAAAAGTAAGAATAATTAAACTATTTCTGGGCTTTTCAATACTGAGATCTTAACCTAACTAGGGGCAAAAACGTCAAGGTTTTTTGATTACAGCTTTAAATTTTTTTGGCTAGCTAATCTTTGCCTTACCTTGCATAAATGACAAGTACATAAATACAAAGTTGTTTCTACTTAAAATCCTAAAAGTTTATAATCGTGATAAGAACGAAGATTGAACTAATCCCAAAGCTCTTTGCCTAATGTTAGGTGTTGTTTGGGATAGTGTTTTTAGCTATGTGGGTGAATGGTGTAATATTTCCCTGAGAGAACAAAGCTCTGGGCAGGGCTTGACACACCTAAGGATGCTGTTAAAGGCAGCTTTGAAAAGTTTTCCATTGCACAAAATATGTTTGTCTGTCTTCTCAAGACAGCAAGGAAGTTGAAGCATTTCAAAAAACTTTTCAATTTTCATTTGTGTCCAAATTTTAGAAGAATATCATGAAGTACAATTAGGGCAATGGTAAACTCCACGCCCCCCCCCCCCACATACATAGTTTATTATAAACCTTCAATAAAGTATTTGTAAATTTTGGACACTTAATTATTAACTATGTAACACAGTTAATTTTTTTTAAGTCTTCATGAAATGAAAATCTTTTTGCTGATGAAATAAATTGAAAATTGTAACAACCATTTTCAGGAACTAGTCTTTATTCTGAATGTTCTCATTACTGTTCTCACAACAAATAGTCTGAAATAATATTCTGAGCCAGAAAGCTATATATTTGATTGTTTATGCTGCTTTCTACCTGTGAGGGAACAGCTTCTCCCTTCACAGAACTGAAGTATGATTGCTAAAGTAATTTTATTATATTATCCAATTAATTCTTTAAAGTTCTTTTTCTCTCTCCAATTATACAATAGTTGATGAGGGAAACATCATATTTTTACCTTTTATAAAATCCTCCTCAGTGCCTTTATTTATTTATTTTCTTTTTTAAGATTTTATTTACTTATTTATTTTTTTTATTATGTTATGTTAGTCACCATACAGTATATCATTAGTTTTTGATGTAGTACTCCATGATTCATTGTTTGTGTATAATACCCAGTGCTCCTCAGTGCCTTTAGCAACACTGGTCAGACAAGATAATCAAGGGGGAAAAAGCCAATTGGATAATTGAGTTAATAAATGATTTGAAGTCTTCCCAAATTTATGACAATAATCATGATTATTAAGCAAAGAAGATACGGTTTTCATTAGAAAGGTCATATACTGTACCAATTTTAACTGAACTTAGAATGGAAAAAATAAAGCCCCCAAACTACATAGAAATTCTGAACTCTTTAAAATATTCTAGATCAGAACTTCTTTGCCCTATGTACTGACATTTCCTATTGTATTTATCTAACCAAAAAATAAATACTACCAAAGAGATAACTGACTGAAGGAGGTTAAGGTATTCATAACTATTGAAGTGGGTTAGACTGGATCGCATTGCACCACACTGAATTAGCAGGATTAAAATAAAATGAGGACTAAGCTCTGGATTCAAATCCTGCCAGCACTTTGAAAGCACCAGGCTTAAAAAATAGATCTCAATCTTGAAGATGATATGCTGCCTGTTTATAGAGATAATCCTATTCTTATACCATTTGCCTACTTGTCAAAACTATTTCTCTGGACTGATGAGAAGCACAAAATCTGAAGGGAAGCAACGTGAATTTCCTGTTTCCATTATGTAAGTACATACTTCCTAGGTGACTACTTGAAAGTTAGACCATTCTCCTATTTACTTAAAAATTAAAATTAAAAGCTGCTAATGTGAAACTATTCTTGTAAATGTCACCAAATGGAATTTATTTTAAAGATCAACAGCCCCGTCATACAACATGCCTAAAAATGGAATGCTATTATTTGTGCGTCACGTATAGCCTTTTACATGTCATATCCATAGTGAGCCAACAAAACAGAGGACTCAAGAAACTTTAAAAAAAAATCTTTTGACCGAAACGAGTTATTAATTTAGCATGTTTTGAAATACCTTCTTTTTGTTTGTACATTCAAGTTGATATGCCATGTCCCCAATTTGCATGATATGAATTTGAGAAGGAGCAAAGGTTTTATTTTTGCAATGACAAAACACACAGTTAATTCAGAGAACACAGAATCTTCAACCAACTCAACTGATTGGGACTGCATGGAGAAAACTGGCTGATTAAATATTTCCCTTTCCAACTGCATGTGGTGTGTTCTTATGGCAAATCACAGGGGCTAAATATTGTTCGCCATTGTGCACCCAGGTGGCAGCGAGATACCAACAATTACACACTCTAGCTAAGTGCCAAGGTTCATGCCTGAAATCAGTGTCAAAATGAAGGGACCATAGAAAGTTAGGGTTAAAGGGGAGAAAAGCTCATCCTCAGCATTTTACTGACATCAGTGCAGGATGCAATAAGCACTTGGAGCACATTTTCATTTTTGGAACTCTCATGGACTGTTCAACTGCTACTATTACAACACAGACTGCAGAAATATTCCTTGTTTCCTAAAAGCAGGAGGTAGCTCGAAGTCTCATGGCCAACACTCCATCATCACTCATCTCAACTAGCAAGTAGGGATTCCCAAAGAATGGGGCTGCTTCAGCTGAGTATTCCCATAGGAATTAGAGGGTACACATGGGCTACCATGATCATGGGTTCAAGGTACAAACTTTCTAGCTTGCTTTACCCAGGGAAATTAATACATATTACACATATATTATGTATTAGTAATACCTCCTTGAAGTAAGCCTATAGTCATAGCTATGTGTACAGGTCATGGCTCTTACAGTCAGTAAAACAGCTCCATAGCAGAGCTCAGGTATAGTAGTTGCTTTAAGAAATACCTATCTGAATTTTCCTATGAAATAAAATTTCTACCTTAAGCACCTGATTTGAGAACCCACACAAAATACAGACATATATATTTTTCTTGAGGAGTCAAGGCTACATTTTTTTTAACATGATTGAGTAAAAACATAAATAAAATTAACCGCAAGAGCTGCTTGTTGGTAGAAGAGAAGTTGCATTAGGATTTTGAAGCTGAATTTACCTTATATTGAAAAAAAATCTGACATAAAGTATTAACCAATAAAACTTTATGATGGTTAAGAGGATGTCTCTTTTGTGGGGGGGGGGCTATCAGCAACTTCTGTGATACTAAGTAATATCCCAAGGGAGAGAGAAATAATCATACACAGCATAAAAAACAATACAACCAGCTTAGAGTCACCCTGGGCCTGAATAGTGTTGATAAACATAGACAAAGATAACACAATTGCCCTTTCTCTTAGAAACACCAGAAAGTTCACTCCATATTTAATGAATTAATGTTGATAAGAGTGGCAGTTTATTTATCTCAGAAAAGGCAAAAACATATACGAAAATAAAAATTATTATGTATATCTATACATTCCTTAATGGGATCTCTGACACTGATGAAATATTTAAAGATCTTTGAAGGCCTGGGGCTATAAATTTATATAAATTTATAAATCTCTTTCCCTGCTAATTTTCCTCCTGTTGTCAGTCTCTCCTTTCTTTGCGCCTCTCTTCTCCTCTTCCCAGCCTCAAATGTGTATTAACTGCATATTCTATGCCAGGCTCTGTGCTAGGCTGTGGGGCTCTTGTTTCCATGCTTTCCAGTCCTTTTCCTCTTCTACTTTCTTCTCTTACTTTACTACTGGTTCCCTGAACTCTTTGCCAACATATCACCTTGACACATGTCCAAACACTTAAACAGCCAGGAAGCCAGGACACAGGAAATATGTGAAATGTTACCTAGCCTCAAGTCCCTTTAGTTGTTGCAAACGTCATGTGTCGAATGATCAATGCAGATAAAAGAACTTTTGGATTTCATTTCTAAGACAGACTTTGTTGGCACCATGGGCTTTGACCCAGACACAGAAGGACGGGAAGTGTTGAGAAAGAAGTGGCAAAAGTGTTTCGGGGCAGGAATGATCAGAGGAGACACAAGGCAAACTTCATGGGGGCAATGAACAGATCAGTCTTCTCATTTAGCAGATTCTTATTTTGAAATAGGTAATAATGCAGCTGGAAAGAAAGATTGAAGCCAAATAGTGAGAGGTCTAAAGAAGGTTTGAAATTAAATGTTTTATCCTACTGGCTCTGGGGAATCCATAGATGCAAAGGGAAATGGCAGAACGGACTGTAAGGTGGCTGCATGCTCCTATTCTAAGGGCAGAGGCTTGCCTGTTACATCCACGGCTTTATTCTAAACACTTTGAGGAGGCCTAGGACCTCATAAAAGCTCCATAATACTTGTTGAATGACTGGAAGCATGAATAGAGCCTGAAACACTTGGGTTTTAAGTCATCTCAGCTGCCTGCTAGCTCTGTGACCTTGAGGGAGTTAACTTCTCAAAACCTCCATTTCCTCTTCTACAAGCAGGGATAGTAACACTACCTTTCTCAGAATGTAATTGAAAGGATTAAATAAGAAAACAAAGGTAGAGGGTTTAGTACATTGGCATATAGAAAATAAATGTGAACCATTAATAATTAGAATAAGAGGTCCCTTAAAATAGCATAAGCAGCATCAGAAGGAAGCACATGTAATAAAACCAGTGTGGTATTTGCTGCATCATGGGCCTAAATAGTGAGGGGAAAAGGATGAATTTAGACCCCCGTTCTAAATACACATCAATAAGATAACTTCTTAAAACACATTCTGACGGCTTTGCCAATATAGTCTTCTAAATTGGCATATATGCCTAGAATATATTTTAAGCCCTTGAAAGGAGAGGCAAGTGAAGTATGAGTTCCAAAATGATATGGATTGTGATGTGATTAGCTGATCCATGTATGACTAACTGGCGAGACTCCTATAATCTGCAAAATCAGGCAAATCATGAACATTGAATTAATGGTGAATATTAAATAAAGAGCCACAAGAATAGTGTCTGGAACAGGGTAGGCACTGAACAAAGGTCTGTGGAATGAATGAATGAAAATTTTCTAAATCCTTATGGGAGAACATTTTAAAAATCATTTATTTGATTTCCACATTTCAAATTTCTAGCAAATCAAATTCTTCTTCAAACATATCCTGAAGATCCAATATTTTCAAAGATGCCGGCAGTAAACTATGTTAAAACCCTTGAGATTGTGATAATTAACGGTACACCATATGTTCCTGACCATGGCGTGCTTGCTACCTTATCTTTCTTTCTCTAAGGAAATTCCTAGCCTGATGGTATATTTCAGGCTTTGCATTTGGACTGTGAATTTGATCGTCAGAAAAATACAGGAATTTCAAAGATTTATAAATCACAATATGTTGTGCTTAAATAATGCCAAGCGACATTAAGAACATAAATTATGGCTCAGAGATGTTATTAAAAATGCAAAACAGTTCTGTTCACTATAGGGTGTAGGATCATAAAGTCTAGCAACTTTACAAAGACTCAGGCCCATTATGATTCTATACGAGCCATCTCTTGATTAAAAAAAAAAAAAAAGATTATAAAGACCATTGAGCAAACTACAATTTTCACATTTTAAAAATCTGACAAATTTTTCAATGCTTCAATTAATTATTAGTGAGTGACAGAGTGTGTAATTAAGGTTTTTAGCATAACTTTTCTTTTCTGAAATCATTCTGGGATCCTTTAAACAAAAGTATCTGACTGATGGTAATGCAAATTAAAATCTGCTCTTGGATCACAGAGGTGATTAAACACAAAACTCCAGTTGATAAAACTTTACAATGTATCCTTGCCAACATACTAGAAGAGTAACCTGGAGTGACACCTTCGCCAGCTATCCAAGAGGGTCCCTCCCCTGCCCGTTTTTCTTGTAACAAGTTTCCTAGCTGATGCTCAGTATAACTCTGAGGTTTGCCACTTGGTGGAAAATAAAGTAACGTAGCTTGAAGGAAAGATTTTATTGGATTATGCAAGTAACTTGCTACCACTGGGAAATACTATATCCCAATATCAAGCCCTTGCACAAAATCCCAAAGGCAACTCAAATCTTTCAGCACTTTATACACAATTTCTAATGAAATAAGTTTTCCACCCCCCAAACACAGACAGGTCACACAAACAGCTTCAAAGTCAATATAACTGTCTAGATGACAGATAAGAAGAATGGCACACCAAAAAGACAAAAACCGAAATTATAGTAGGCAGAAAGAAACTAAGAGTAACCAATTACTCAGCAATACTGCTATTTGGAAGGGAGTATTAATGACAAAAAGAAAGTAAACTTGGGGAAATTTAGTAAACACATTAGGGGAGGAGAATAAGCAGATACCAGCTAAAAAAAATTGCACCGATGGCATGTTAATTCAGCAATAATATAATACTCTGACTGGAAATATTCACAACAATCAAGTTCAATTGCATACAAATTTTTCTAATTAGTGTTTAGAACAATGCAGTTTGGAAGCTAATGGCTTTGTGTAACTTGCGCAGAAAAACTGATTTAAGATTTTCATTCTGACTTACATGAAAATTGATCTAATATGTCACAACTCCAGTTCCCAAAGGATTTGATTCTTTAAAAGCTACGTGATTAACTTCACTTGTGTCTACATCTCCCGAAAGAATTGAGGTGCAAAGATGTTCCTGGTAACATTCGCTGCAATTACATTAAGTTTCTATACATGCCTTTACCTATTCAGTACAGAAAGATAAAACAACTGCATATTTACATACATATGATTTGATTTCTTAGTCCATTATTAAATTTAAAGGTACATGACATCTCAAAGCGAAGTAAAGTCAATTTTGTGATAGTGCATAGTATTGATTCTTTCTGTTTTCTCAGCCTGCCCCTGATTTGCCTCTTTGTTTTCCCTCTTTACACCACAAACTATCATTTGTAATATTCCTCCCTTTTATATACACCTAATTCCTGTAAGGGAGTACCGAATTAAAATGGGAGGAATCTGGAAATACTCACTGGTTTATCTCAAGAGTTCAATCAATGCAGTTGCTTTAGCTGAGATAAATGCAGGAAGACTTTTCTGAAATAACTTTTACATAAGGATAAAATGACTTCTATGTCAGAAACAATTACCAGCCAACATTATTATCACCAGAAAATTGTAAGCTAGAATGAGCAATAAAAACATTGTATTTGGAATGAGATATTAGAGAATAGCTATTAAAGTATTTTACTCAATTTCTATTATTCCTTAAAATGAAAGTCATCAAAATGTCATTATAGGCCTTTCCCCCAGATTCTTCAGAGACTGAATTTAATCATTTCAGGAAATTGGGCACTATCCAACATTCGCTTAAATCCTCTGAAATAATAGCAAAGCAAAACACAATGTAAAATTTATAAAACATTTTATATTGAGATATGTTCACATACACACAAAGATACATACCACAGACTGGGAAATATTTGCCTTCGGATACCTGGAATTAAACATTTCTTGTGAAATTAGCCACTTACATGAAGTATTACCTTCAAGAAGACCTGAAGTAAGAAACCCAAGTGAAGGAGCCACAATTTAGCCTTGCAAAACCCCAGTCTTCATCAAGCGCTAAGGTAGCAGTTAAAAAAATACCTTCAAAAATCAGTTTTTGGAAAATGACTTCCAGCCACAATTATTACCTGTACCATAGAGCATAGAACTTTTAACTGCTGCCCCACTAAAAAGAGCTAAACAGTTGAAGAAGTGCAATTAACACCAATAAAGGCATCCTTATGCCTTCTTTCGGAAAACTAGTGCTCTTTGAGGAATTGTCAAGCTGAAAGAAGACTTGCGACATCACCCAATCCCCGTTCTTATTTACCAGTTCTGGGAATAAAATCTACATGAAATAAAGGTTGCTTTTATTGATCCCCCAAATGATAAAGTCCTCTAAAAAGACAGACAAACAAACAAACATCTGCTCATTTTCAAGGCTGGAAGGAAACATATGAAGCACCTGATTGTATTTTGTTAACAAAGGCTAGACAATCTTTAGAAAATGACTAACAATAAAATTCCCTACGATAGTCTCTTCTTTAAACCTTTTATGGCTAGAGAGAATGGCTTAAATTTTAGTTGTATTTAGAGAGCAGTTTTCCAATGTTACTGGCAAGAAATACATGGAATGGTTTGACAATTGCACTTTTAAAAAATGTTTAATTTTTACCTTTCCATTTGAGGACGATGCCACTTCTCGTGGAGCCCATTTTTCTTGAAGATACTCAGTTCTGGCCGACTTAGAATAAAAACCATTAGCATATCACTATTAAAAGAAAAAAAAAAAAACTACACTACAAAGCTGCAATCTCTCGGAAAGAAGCTGACGGCGCTTATAAGCAATAAATGCCTTTCCCGATACCTACTTTGCCAGCAGCATCTGATTAGCAGACTGTATGCTGCCTGCAGCATCAATTAAGCACTTTTTAAGGGAATGGGAAATGTATGAGGGCTCATCTGCTAAGCACGGCTGTATACTCCGCAGCCTCTTAATCAGCGCGGCGCCTTTCTTAACAAGGTTCTAGAATGCAAGGTCGTCCAGGGACCATTAAGTAGCAACAAGCAGAACATCTCTGGGAGTCGCCAATATTGGATACAACTTAACCTCAAAGAACCAGCATGAGAGCCAAGGTGACAGAGCCGCCTGTTTGTGCCTCAGCACTGGGCACTTGCGAAGCAGAGGCCAACCCGGGCGGAGAAACTCCTCCTGACTCCCTGATGCCCCCAGCAGCAGCCAGGCATCCGGAGAGGGCCTGTTTCTCCTGCAGCCCCAACTAGAGAGAAAGTAAGGGAAGGAAAGGTTTACCCTCTCATCCTCCAGCCACCTAAAGCCGCGTCACCCGAATCACAAGTGAAATGCTAATGCACAAGAAAATACATGCCGATTTCCTCCACTTTGCTCCAAGTTTCAGAGGCCCCTCCGCAATAAAAGATAGCTGTTTGTGGAGGCTGCCTTGTTCCATACCATTAACTCAGAACAAAACATATTTTTAGTGGGACAGCGGTGTTTACTTGTAAGAGCTGATGAATTGTTCAGCACCATTTATCACTTGCAGACAAAGACGTTCAGCCACAATTTTGGACATAAATCAAGGTACATGCTCCTCAATAAAAAAAAAAAAAAAAAGACTGCTTAAGTCCCCAAAACCACAGAGATTGAGGTCAGACTGGCCATAGCAACCAAGAACAGGACTTGGGTCTCCAGAAGGACCTAGCAACCGATAAATGAGTTCAGATCTCTTTTCATCTCCACTGGTGTGAAAGCCAAAATTAAAAAGATTAGATCACCCTGCACCCATTACAAAAGGCGCCACAATGAAAAAGTCATTTCCAGCCTTTGAATCACATCAAATAAATAACATTCATCCCTGCTATAATGAACAACTTTCAAAGTAAATTGAATCTCCATAGTACTGCTTTCCCTGGCTGCACAGTATTTACATAACAATATATCACAGGAAGCTCAGAATGGGTCTTGTAAATGGGGAACTCCGGATAAAAAGCATCTTTAGCCCCGATTACTGTATACTCAGACTGCTTTTCAATCCCCTTCATTTAAACAATGTGTTGTATCAAGAACATAAACAATGTTTTTAAATTGTGGGAAATGAAAGTTTTCAGGACATTTTTAAATGTCTGGACTCACCCCTTCTGTGGGGCACTGAGAATGTAGAAATCACTTAACCTCCTAAATCCATGCCCCGGGTTCATTTTTGTGACAAAGAATTCTCATCTGTGGGTACACTTGCTTCTTTGTTCATGCCAGCAGTTTTTCATCCTAAATATCTCCTTAATTTTTATATATTATTTACGAGGAAAGCACACTTGCAGATCTTTTTTAGCATGTGGCTCATTCATTATTTGCCATTTCCTCGAAAGTATAAGGTATTCTCCGTTGCCAGAACAATTATGCCTCTGAAGTTTTAGCAGTATCTCCATACAATATATTCATTTCCTACAGGCTGGTTCTGACAAGATTTCTCCAGGTCATTAAAAAAAATTTTTTAGGACTAATAGCCCCACTACTTAGGTTTCCATAAACTATTGTACAATTCATGCATTTCAAGTGGAGTATGTTCAATTAAGACAGTTAAGTCCATGTTAAAAATATACCAGCTCTATCTTATCTTTTTGTGTCAGCTCACGTAGACATTACTATTCGAACTCCACAGGGAATCTCATTAATTTTTAAAACTCTCTGACCTCGGTACAGTTGAGCATAAAAATAATTTCAAATTAAGAATGAAAGAGCATCACTTGAATTCTACCCGGCCATATGCTCTACGTTGCACAAAACATTGCTAACTATCATCAAACAGAATTTTTTTCCAGATACGAATTTAAACAGCATGATAAATGTCACCAGACAGACATAAAAAGCAGCTCACCCTTCCGCCCAGCCCTGCTCACACCTCACCTCCGATGATTCTCGTAACACAAAGCCCCGAGAACACAGGTTTGCAGGCAAGTGACAGCACAGATGATACCCTCACGCAAATATTTTCCTACTGAGACTCTCTCTCTATCTCCGCGTCTCTCTCAGCCACAAGGATGCAAAAAATGCAAGAATCGGGGCATACACGTTTTCTTACCTAAAACTTGTCAGAAGGATGGTCCTTAGGTCCTTGTCATTGTTGTCACCTCCAGTGCCCCCTCTCGCCATCGTGGAAATTGGCTGCACTATGTTTATCGGTCTGTGCCTCAGGTCCAGCTGTGACACTCATCTGCTTGCATAGAACCTATGAGGGGAAATAGGGAGGGAGAGAGAGAGGGAGTAAGGGAGAGGGAGGGAGTGGATGTGTGTGTGTGGATGTGTGTGTGCTTGTGTGTGTGTGTGTGTGTGTGAGAGAGAGAGAGAGAGAGAGAGAGAGACTGCTGACTTGAGACTAAGAACCTAAAACCTCCGGCCAAGACAAGCCTGAATAAAAATGATCAAAGCTCTGTCCTTCATCAAGAGAGTAGACAGATATTTTTTTTCTCCTCCACTGAAAAGTGGAACTGTCATTGGGGATTCTCACCAGGAAAGCGCAGAGAGGCAGACCTTCTCCAGAGTGTCAGTGCTGCCCAGCAGTCCGTGCAGAATACAGGTACCTATTGTTCCAGAGACAGATATGTAGCCAGCCAGTCAGACTCTGACAGATCTCAGCAAACCAGTGAGCCTGCCTTCATTTTAACTCCTTATTTACTAGTGCTTTTTGGTCAAATGCAAAGGTCTTCTCATCACTCAGGAGAAATAAATGGAGATGATGCAGATGAACTCCAGGCAGGAACTAATCCTGTATCTTTTACAAAGAGGGACTTTTCACTACTGTTATTGAAATGCTGAATTTAATGCAAAGATCTTATTTTTCTGGGAGGAAATGAAACATTAGATTAAACGGGGAAAGACTTAGCGAGTAAAAGAAAATCTTGACATCCAAGATGAATAGCACAGCCCATTTTAAAAGGAAGGCAGAAATTGGGGTTATTCAAAGCACCCTGAATATAAATATATACACTTTGGAACATGAATGGGGTTGCCTTAGCCAAAGGGGTTCCAGTCTTTTGCATAGAGGTGTGGCACATAGAACATATTCTGCTCAAAAAGCTACCCTGGTAGACCTCTGTTTTCCTAGGGGCTGGAATCTTTTGAACTCTCTCTAGACCTCATTGCTTTCTCAAGCAGCCCCTTTCCCCCCCAAGAAAAACTGCCTTCCCCAAAACCGCACAGTCTTTAAATTATCAGTATTTAAATTATGTCTAAGGCAGTAACACAAAATTAAAGGAGTTCAGAGAAAAATAACTTGTTCTATATTTTCCCTGATGGATTCTGAGATCCAGAGGGTATATCTGATTGTTTAAATTCTTGGACCTTTCTGGATTACAGTGGGTTTCTAACTTTCATCTTTGTATATTAATTAATTTTCTTCTAAGGAATGGAAGAAGGCAAAATGCCTTGCATTTGATTGTTTGGCACTGTTAGAAGGCAGAACATAGAAAAACAAGAGAAAAAGAAAAAAAAAAAAGAAAAAGTAGCTTCTCACTGAGTTAAAATAAGAGATGGACTTCTACTCCCCAAAAGACTTAATATACAAACAGTTCAGACTTTTTCCCAGAATGAACACCAATTTCATTAATTGTTACCATATACCTAAGAAACACTGTGTATATTCTGATTTCCTAGGTGTGCTGCAGAGTCTATAAAATGGTTGTGAAATTCCTTTGTAAAACCCACACTCAAGCATCACTTTACAAAGCCAAAGGGTAAATACTCAGCGCACTAGGGGGAGGTTTAACCATGCATGGCTGTTAATAGAAATGAGATATGAAGTATATATCTATGCACTGCTCAGCTGCTTCTTCTAAATATCTAGGGTTTATTTTATTTATTTAAAAAAATCGTAATAAGGGATTTCTTCACGATGTTTCAAAACTCCACTTAAAACAAGAAAGAGAAAAGACTTAGGAAAGACAGTTCCCTCCTTTTTCTCGTCCTAAATTCCAGAATTTTGAAAGCAATTCAAGTCATGCTAATTTAACAAAAACTCTGTGCAATTAATAAAGGTTTTAGAAACTCTTGTAGAAGTTAAAATGGCTGGATTCGGTGACTTCTGAGAGTCCACCTTGTGTTTTGGACTTAGGGAGAGCTTCTATTATGCTCAGAAGGGAAAGGATGTCAAAGACTAAACAGGGAGAGAAGTATACAAGGTTTCTTACTAAGCTCACCTTCACCTACGGGCAGCAACAAAACAAGACAATCTTGTAGCTTGTTTTTCCTAAGTGGGATAGACTGATTTTTTTTTCAAACCTGTCTTAAAGAACATGCATATCTTTGTAAGCTTCAGGGATAACCTAATTTATCATGACTATCTTAATAGCAAAATAGCAGAAGCCCATTCAGTGAAAGAAAGGAGGATAGATTATAGGTCCACGTATAGAACGAGCTGGATCAGAGCAAAGGTGACAGCTCCCATGCAAGGCTCCCATGACTGCCTCTAACACTGCAGTTTAAAAGGAGCATCTAAGCTCTCCCTCCTGAGCATGTGATAAGACTTAGGTGTAAGTACATTTAATTAGAGCATTACCCAGGCCCCATCCAGATGTCATTATCTTTTACGGTGTTTTTTTTCCCCTTTGATCCTTCTGTCCAACTTCTGTTGTCTTCAGAAAACCAAGCTTAGTGTGCCAAACAGATTTTAAATATTCAGCTCTTAACATGTCTGAATATAGACAGTTCTCACAGTCGGGGTCCATTATTTTCTGGAGACATGTGCAGAGGGTTATCAACATTAATGAGACTCATGCGCACATGTAAATAAAAAACAGAGGATACACTCCTGCAAAGTGTGTGTGTGTGTGTGTGTGTGTTATAAATAGATACCAGTATTTGTGCAAGGTATATATTTTTTGTTGTTGTTTCATGAGTAGAAGAAAAGATGACCTTTTTTTCTCAATAACTTTTTTTTTTTTTGGTGACATCCCTAGATGTTTTTGTCCCTAGAACACCCCTGAAGCCTATTACACAGTCCCGAGTTTATAATTCACACTTCAGTCCCCAATTTGCCAAATAATTCATGTCAAGCAGAAGTCCAACATAAAGTGCCAACTATTTCTTGAAAGGAAAAAAAAAACTGTTTCATGTGCTGGGTTTTTAAGAAATAAACACATGAGGGTAGGGGCACCACTCATTAATAAGTAACAAGGGGTAGGCTAATTCCCCTGGTACTCTGCTGGACATTTATCTCTTTTCATCCACATAGCTTGAACTGAGAGACGTGAAGTCAGATTTTCCAGAAGGAATGTGGAAGGAAAACAGATTACTTTCTTTGTATTAAAGAATATTCCAATTTTTATAATTCCACCCCCCCAGGACTTGGTATAGACACCTTCAGTTACTCACTCACACAATAAACCTCACACTGATAAAACTTCTAAGAGACTCTCTGGGAACATTGCAGGTAACCCGACTCTAGCAAAGTTAAAAATAGTCTGTGCACCAAATTAAACATTACCTAAGTTCTCCACACAGTTATTAAATACATAGAAGATCACCTGGGTGCATGACCTATAAATGGCTTGGATTACATATTAAAATTCTAATTAAAAGTTTTTGTCTTATCTCAGTTGGCCGATTCGAGATTAGAGAGTAAATGCTGGTTCAGAATGAAAGCTCCTAAGGAATCGAGATTTCTGATGGTTGCCAGTTGGAAATGAATGGCAGTGTTACAAAGTATTTCTAATAGAAAGAAAAGAATACAAAACTATGAACAACTTCCAAGACCCCCTTTAGATGATGGGTATTTAATGCCATGAAGACATTGAACTTGACTTTCTTGAGAATTGGAGAGAAACATGAGAGGTGAGGTTGCTGTGGGGTGCGTGGAACGTATTAGCATGATTACATTCCAACCTGAAAGCTTAAAAATCTGATCATGAAACCTGGTTAATTAGAGAATTCATCACAAAATATAAAAGCTAAAGCTTTCAATATTTAAAAGCCAGGATGGGGTAAATGCTACTTACATTTCCATTTAATCCACTGAATGAAACACTACTTCTGAGAGCCTTTCTCCAAAAAGTCAGTGAAAATCTAATGGAAACTACATCACCCAAACACCTGCAATGTTTAATATTTGGCCATTTGATGATGAATAGAAGGAAAAGTAGGCACCGACCTCTAACAACCCCCTCCCTGTGATGCTATAATGTATACTTCAGAGAGTCTACCTAATTAACTTCCTGACATACAGTTTAAACTAGTTAAAGATTTGGTTTCAGAAAAACTCAATGACATCTTTCACTCACCCCTTGGTGAGCCAGCAGATATTCTGAGGTAACAGTGGACTATTCTGCCTACCTTGTTCTATACTAGCTGCTGGAAGGCAACTCTGAGAACCCACAAAGGGAGAACAGAATGTTAATATTCTGAATAGTCACAAAGGGCAAGAATTTGCATTGTTGCATGTGTAAATGAAACAATATGTTTTCCATGTTTCCATAAATGTCCTCTTGAGTGGTCTCAGACTTACAGCAAAATGAAAAAAAAAAAAAAGTAACATGGAGCTGATTGATGAGAGTTGGTATTCAACACAAAAGCATTTCACAGAAGTTGGGAAACTCCCAGAAGGGAATTAGGCAGAAAAGTTGGTAAAGATTTCCCTGGACAGCACTTAAAAAAACAATCACAGACTCTTCCAGAACATGAATATTTCCTTCAAGAATTACAATTTGGAAGTCTTTGTTAACAGACATATGTTATTCTGTATCCCATTCTTTGAGTGAACTAGGACCTACCTGACTTCTCCAACAGCTGTTTCCAGAGCTTCACAGGGATTGGGAGAGTGGCCCGATCCATGCCAAGCTTCCACTGCAAGTGCTCTTCTCTCTGCCTTCTGTCATGTGCAGTCTTCCCCATCCAAATCTTTTGATAAAAGTCAGGATAAAACATGATTTATTAATGTAGCAAAGTCATTACAATCCTGAGCTAAAATGTTATTGGAGCTTTCCCTAGCTACTGCTGTTTAAGAAAGTCTTTAAAAACCAATTTAATTTCCTTCCACCCAGTCAAGTTTTCTCCACAGATAATTGGTTTTCATTATATGCACAAAAACCATCAGTGTAGTCAATATGTATGAGGCATTTAAATATTTTCAAATGAAAGTATGCATGTATTTATGTTGGGGTGCCCAAACACACACTTCCATTTGATTCTGTATCACTGGCCATTAACACTCTTCCAACACGAGAGAAAGCACCGTGGAAATCGGAATGGCTGCACAAACAGCCGAGTTAGTCATTAGTGGGAGTAGAAGTTCAATAAAGTTAGTAGGGTGGAGGTCCTCTTCCCTCATTTTAAACAAGTAGATCACAATAAAGCAATGTATTCTCCCTGCTAATTGTGCTGAATTGGTGCACGCTCACAAGCAGAATACTTGTGTTTTTATTTTCAAAGCCTTCATCATTTCGCTGGGAAAAACAAACAACAAAAACAAAAACCTCTAATTTTTTTTTTTTCTAATCGTCATTTCCACAACAGCACTTTTAGGGTTTATAGAACTTCTCTCAGTGTATTATTATCATCAAAAGTGTGTTTGAGATGCTAGTGCAGAATCACTAATTGTTCATAAGTACCTTGAAACATTAGATTAGCCATGTTTATAATTGTCTAAATACAGCATGACGATAGGAAATCAATTACCATGCACATCAATCTTTGACATTTCAATGCATTATAACTGTAGTAAAGTTGCCATAAACTTAAAAAAAAAAAAAAAAAAGCCACGGTTTCTCTTGCCTGAAAAATCTAACTAATGAAGTAGCATTCAGTTGTAACACTGGCGAAATCAGCGTAGTAGCATATGCAGTGCTGAAACTGGTCTACTTACTTGAATATTCCTCTTCCTCTCAATCAAGACTATTATTGAATTTGCAGACTTCCACGTTTGAGAATTTTTCAGTGTCCTCTTGGTCCCACAGTCCCTCCTCCACAGGTGAAGCATTATCAGATTAAAAGCTCCCTATCTCAACCACCACACAACTATCTTTTAAGAGTCACTGAACTTCTGAGAACTGACGAGATGCTCTCTGCAACTTCCCCGGTGACACAGGTGTCTGTTGCTGCCCGTGGTCAGATCGGATTCATCAGTTGCCTGGGTAGCCACGATTTCCCGCAGTTTTTTTCCTCCTGGGGGTCCAGGGTGCTGAAGTGAGAATGGCTTCTCCCTGATATTTATTTGCTTTTGCACTGGAAGGAGAAGGTTAGCTTTTTGTTTTGTTTTGTTTTGTATCAATTCAAAATCAAAGACAGAGTTTTCTAAGTTGAATTCGGGTTTGAGATTTGCTCCCTTTCTGAATGAGAAACAAATCAAAATAAAACACAGAGTAGAACAATTCAGTTTGCCTGATTCCATCAAATCACTGTGATTTAAAAGAAAAAGACAATCAAGTAAGAAAAGGAAACATTCTAAGCAAATTAGTTTCTTCGCTCAGTCCCACACTATCCCCTTAAACCCCTGACCTCTCCGCAGACCACGTCTTCCTCCTGTTGAATAGTAACTATTTCTGAATAGCCAGCACTTAATGAAGCTAAGGTCAGGCGGCTTCGAGGTGGCATTTGCAGTGATAACAAATCAGAAATGATAGCATCATACAGATTTATGAATTTTTTACCCCTGCAGTCACAAACATCAGACGTTTACTTTATAAAGAGAGCTTTTAGATCCTTCCTGCAGTTTCCATAGTGATTTCATTTTTTTCCTTTTATCACAGATTGGCTGAAGAGCTGCTACCCTTTGTGCGTTAAAAGGCTTGTGCTACCAACTGTCGATATAAAAGGTAGCTGAGGCAGAGACGCAATATATACTGCCAAAAATAATTGAAACAGAGACATGTTGGTGAAAGGTTCCAGAAGAATTTTTTTTTCTTCTGTATCAATGTGAAAGGACAGGGGAAAATAATTTTGCCTGAATTCTCGTAATTACTTTGAGTTAAATGTAGTAGTATTTTACGCCGTGTACCATACTTATATTAAAACACTCATCATACAAAACATAATCCTCTCATAAAAGGGTTTAATATAGCTTACACTGTTCCAAGTGTCTGGGCTTGTTAAACACCAAAGTTCATTTACGGAAACATTTTCACTTTAGTTACTTTACTTTCGGCTGCAATGTTTATGTCAGTGTTCAGTCTTCTCTTATCTCTCAGCTGATTCAATTTTTTTTTTTTTCTGTTAGGAAAAAGTACACTGCATTTTTCAATTAATCCACACTGTCCCTAGCAAAACAGTCAAAATGTGTGGAAGAAACCCATGCCTGTCTACCTAGCACTTCATAAATTGAGGGTTCCTTCTGTAAGTTAGTTCTCCCTTGTTTTATGTACTTCTTCTCCCTATGAACGCGGAGCATTTAAATGAATGTTAACTATTATCCTGATTTTTCTTCCAACTCTCATGTTAGTTAATAATGTTGGCACCTGAATAATCCCAGTCATAGGTTGCTATAATCCTAGGAGAAATGTCTGTGTTCTAACTACTTATTAAATATATTGAATTCTTGTCACGATGCTGTAGATGTTTTACAAGTAAACTTTTAGCTCTGAATGTGTTTTTTAAGATTGTGACAAAAATAACACCATTGCCAATTACCACTAAAGTTCATGTTCTATTTATATATAATAAGCTATTAAAATGGCACTAAATGTAAAAATAATTGTCATTTTCAAAAAAGACATTTCTATGAAAGTACTTAAGATATATTTTTATATATTTCATAATAAAATCTTTGAATTTCTAGAAGATATATAGATTTATGGGTTCTACCGTATGGTTATTACAACACATATTTTATTCCGTCCTCATGCATTTTTTTTTAATTTCCAAAGAACATATAGCCTAAATAGCTAGCTATTTCTGAATTTTTATTCAGTGTGAACAAAATTATGTACCATAATAAGATTTCTTCCTCTCCTTTTCATCTCACTTTCATCAGAGAAAATAAGCTATAAAGTGGATTTTGAAAGAGAAAAATATAAGTTGATATATATGGTAAAAACTCCAAGAGATGGTGGGGTTGGTAGACATGGTAAACAAACACTATTTTAGTTAAACTCTTTGAGGGTCAAGGAGCAGAAATTCTCTTGACTTACCTTGGTTAAGGTCATAGTTAAGTTTAAGAAGACACAAAGTAATAATTAACATAGAACTGGCATACCAATCTTCAGACTCATACTTCTGAACTTCACAGAGACTAAAATGAGAGTCAGAGAAGCTCCAGAGACCTTGTCAACTAGAATTTACAATGACATTCAGTCATTGAACAAATTCTTTTTTTTTTTAAAGTGTAGTTGACACACAATGTTACGCAAGTTTCAGGTGTACAACATAGAGATTCAACATCTCTATAGGTTCTGCTATGCTCACAAGTATAGCTGTCATCTGTCACCATATAACACTGTTACAGTATCATCGACTACATTCCCTATGCTATGTGTCTCTTATTCCCGTGACTTACTCATTCCATAACTGGAAGCCTGTATCTCCTGCTCCCCTTCACCCATTTGGCCATCCCCCCACCTCCCTCCCTTCTGGCAACCATCAGTTTGTTCTCTGTATTTATGGGTCTGTTTCTGCCTTTTGTTTGTTTGTTAAACAACTTCTTATTAAACACATCACATGCCAGACACTTCGATAGATATTGGGTGTATCTCTACTTGTGAACAAGAGACATTTCCCTTGCCTTCGTGGAGCTTCTAGTCTGGGGAGGAGTTAGGGAGACAAAAAAGAAGTAGAGAGCAAACAGAATATAAAATTGTATTAAAGAAAATGATAGTTCCTCTGAGAAAGACACCTCTGTAATCTAAAACCTGAAGAATGAAGCTGCCACACACAGGCTATGTGAGGGAGTGTTCCAGACACAGCAAGATCATTCCATGTTTGAAAAGTAAAAGAAGCCCACTGAGAATGCAGCAAGGTGAGCGAAGTTGGTGGTGGCTCACCAGTTGTTTAGATAGGGCACAGCCTGTGGTTGGAAGTTCATTTCGTTCTAAGCATAAAGGAGTACCACTCAAGGGTTTTTACCAAATGAGTGACATTATCAGATTTTATTTTTTAAGATCATTCTGATTGCCACATGGAAAACAGCCTGGAACAACATAAATGTAGAAACGAGGAAATAAATTACTATAGAGACCCACTAAAGAGATGCTGATGGTCTGGACTAGGGAGTGGTGTCAAGATGAGCAGATGAAGATAGATTTGAGTAAGGAGTGGAGGTACAATTGTCAGCATGTGATGACAGATAAGCTGTGGGTGGTGAGTCAGAGGAGGAGCCAACAATTCCCAGGCTGTTGTGACTGGGAAATACAAAGGAAGAGAAATATACGATGGGGTGAGAAGAGCGAAAGTTCAGTTCTAGACATGTGAGATTTTAGACATCTATTAAGATACGGTCTGGGTTGGGAACATAAATTTGAGTTTTCGAATAATAGATAGTATTTAAAGACATTTCCTTCTTTTCCAGGAGGGGAAAAAAGATCACCTAGGAAAAGGTGTACATAAAGAAGAAAATGAGTCCTAAGCTAGATCTAAGACATGTCAGCATATAAAGGCATGACAAAAGGAGGAACTGAGAAACAACCAAAGAGGTTGGGGGAAAACCAAAGAGACTGTTGTGCCTCAGAAGCTAAGAAAAGAGGCTATTTCAGAAAGAAGAGTATGGTCAACTGTGCAGAATATTGCTAAGAGGTTAAGTGAGTCAAGAATATAAAAGAGTATTTTGGATCAAGTGTTCACTGGTGACATTATGGATTGTTCAGGCAGAAGCTATGCTGAAATGGATTGAGGGATGACTGGGAGGTAAGAAAGTGGAGATCTCATGTTTAGACAAATCTCTGAGAAGTTGGGTCATAAAAGAAAGTATATGGTACAGTAGCTGTTAGGGAAGAATGAAGTCAAGGGGGATTTCCTTCTTTTTTTCAATATGTAAGATTCTGGAGCATATTAACAGTGATGAGATTAACGCATTCAATAAAGAAGTGTTTATCTATTTTTTTAAGATTTTATTTATTTATTTGACAGAGAGAGACACAGTGAGAGAGGGAACACAAACAAGGGGAGTGGGAGAGGGAGAAGCAGGCTTCCAGCTGATCAGGGAGCCCAATGCTGGGCTCGATACCAGGGCCCTGGGATCATGACCTGAGCAGAAGGCAGACGCTTAACAACTGAGCCACCCAGGCACCACTAAAGAAGTGTTTATTGATTGAGGAGAAAGAGAATGAGGGAACAACTTAAGTCTTTGACACAGCAAGAAGGGATGGGATCTAGAGCACCAATGGAAGGACTGCCCTTTTCTAGGAAAAGGGACATTTCCACCCTTTCAACAGGAGAGAAGAAAGAGAAGATGGGTGAAGAAGCAGATAGGTGTGTAGATTTGGTGGTAAGGAGGGGAGGGAGCTCTTGACTGACCAAGAGCTTCTCTATTCTAAGTGAAGTATGAATCAAGGTTATCAGCTAAGAGCAAAGGGAGAAGAGACGATGTGGAAATTTAAAAAGAAAGTAAAAATATGTCATCTTATGTTAAAAATTTATTTATAACACTTGTTAAAGACAGTAAGGAAGACTTTCTTTGGGAGGGACTACTATAATGAGTTTTTGCAGTAGGGGAGAGAGATCAGCTCACCTCAGAATACAATAAGGACAAGTGGGGATTTATAGCCAAGGAGCAAGGGGTGGTCAGTGGATGGAAAATTACTAAGAGGAAAGATCAAGGGTAAGGAGAATTCTGGCTAAACCAACTTGACAGGATTTTTGCTGAATGGAGGCCAAGGTGATAAGATATCAAGAGTGGCTAGGTAGGTTGAGGGATTTGATCAGATATCGAGGATGATCAAATACCAAGAGTGGTAGATTTTCACTGAATGACTCAGTAGGATTCTTGCTAAAATGGACTAAGTGAGCGAAGGACAAAGTCCAAGGTTGGGGCCTAGTCACAAAAGGGCTCAGAGGAGCCTGCTCAAAGTTTGGTCATAGAGACAGTCTTTGTCATTAATGGGGTAAAAAGATGAGCTTACCCAATAAATATAGAAGGGTTGTCAGGCAGGTCTGAGGTTTATGATCTTGAATTTAAAAATGAAGCAAAATTCTGAATGCATATTTGATTTTTATATAACTTATATTTTTATATAAGTTCACCCAGTGAACTTGATGTGCTTGATTTGAGAAGGTACCAGCCTGGGTCTTTGCCAAGAAAAAACACCCAAGAGAATTAGATAAGGTGAACTGGGAGCATTTGCTAGGCCATGGTTATATTAATGGCCTATGGAATACTATTTTGGAAAGTAGGGAGGAGAAGCCTTCTCTCTTTTCTCAGGAATGAAGATGGTTAGGGTACATGAATTATAGGTCTTGAAAAGGTTAAAGATTGAATGAAGAACTGAGATGAAAGGATGTGAGGCAGAAGTGTGAAAATGAGATATTTGAAGTTGAGATAACACAGGTAGTATAGTTTCCATTGAGGTCAAGGGTTATGACCATAAGAGTAGATAAGTGAAACCAAGTGGACAAATAGGCCACTGGCAACAAGGAAGTTAAGAACCTGGGAGGTATACAGAGTCAAGGACTGGGTTGCTTTTCTGGAACATGGCAAACATTTCCTGAATAAAGGACTCTTGGTAGAGAATAATGTGTTCTAGAAAGAATGTTCTTAGCAGAGACCTTGCAACCAGATCATCAGGTTGATAAAATGGCACTTAGGACGAAAGAAAAAGGCCCCAAAATGTAGAGAAAAGCTATGTAGGCTTAATAGTAAATGGTACGAAAGAGGCACTTGAATTCTTAAGGAACAGGAAATGTGTCACAAACAATAAATGTACCTTCCAATACACAGATATCAATGAGCAATATCTGGATAATAAATCGAAATGGAACATTCAACAAAAAAAGCAAGTGTGATTCTGAAGTATTCCTGATGATTGACATGATAGCAATCATGAGTAGACTATGAGGATGAAAAGGTATACTTTGCTCAAAATAAATACATTTAATGAAAGAGGTGGTAGTAAAATACAGTATGTCAAGACAGAGGACACCAGTAGAGAACTGCATGAACCTGCAAGTAGAAAGGACCTGGATAGAAATGGAAGAGGAAAGGAACAGGAGGAATAATGCCATTGGGTGTAGATTTCCCTCCTGGAAAAGACAATTTGTAAAATAAATAACTACAGAGGAAAGACATGATGATGATGAGTAACTCCGATGATCTGAACTTGTTTGGAAAGTCCCCTTCTATTCCAAGAAGAACAATCTGATAACTCCTACTCAGTCTTCACAACAATTTCACTTCTCAGATGATACAATAAGCAGTGATTGGGACAGGTTCCCTAAGCTTCATTCTGACCCATAAGGAAACATCAAAATTCTTTAAAAACAAATTGTATTGAGATGTTATTATTATGTGCTTTGCTGGAAAGCGAAAATGAACCCTAAGTACCAAAGATAATGTTTTGGGGGTTAAAATGATGGGATCCTAGGAAGACCATTCCTATTTCTTTTGGTTGGTAATAGCCACAGAAGAGAAATGTGTACTCTGCTTGCAGATTTCAGAAACCTCCAAGGAAATACAGAGGGGACTCTGTGCTCTGGGAGAAACACCAGAGGGAAGATGTCTCCAGGATGATGAGGAATTCTTAGAACTTCAATTTTGAAGAAGAAAGAAGAGGAGGAGGAGGAGAGGATGGGGAGAAGAGGAAGAAGAGGAAGAGGGAGAAGGACAAGAAGGAAGAGAAGGAGAAGAAGAAGAAGGAGAAGGGGAAGAGGAGGAGGAAGAAGCAAAAAGAAGAGGGAAGGGGAGGGAAATCAAGGAAAATTTGAAGAAAGAGAATATTGCTTGACTGTATACATTTTAAAAGTACATGATTGGGATGCCTGGGTGGCTCAGTTAGGCGTCTGATTTGATCTCAGCTCAGGTCTCGAGCTCATGGTCTTGAGTTCAAGCCCCATATTGGGCTCCACACTGGATGTGGAGCCTGCTTAAAAAAAAAATGTATGTGATTGAATAAAGGTATATATAAAAGATAGGAAAGCATATACCCAAGTATGGAAGGAATGGCAAGGCAAAGAGCTATGAGACACTGTCAGGAAGAAAAAGGCCAGATTGAGTCAAGGTGTGTGAAAAGTATGAAAAATGAAACAGGCTTTTAAACCTGTTTAACCTGTTTTTCTGAGGAAAAACAAGAAAGGGATCAACTCACTACTTGGGGCAAAGGGAGTCATTCATTCATGCAGTTCCCCACCAAGATCTGATGGAGTCCCCACTGTGCACAAGGTCAAGGATAAAGATGGGAAGCACACACCTGGCCCTCAAATAAAAACAACAAGAAAAAATTTAAAATAATAGTTACCAATAAATGAGTGCTTACCAGGAGACAGACACTGTTGTAAGCCATTTCTGTGCATTTGTTATGGAGTCCTGTTAGCTACTCTGTGGGTAGATGCAGACATTAAACCATTTTATAGATGAGGATTCTGAATTAAAGAGAGGTTGACTAAACTGATCAATGTCACACAATATACATAGCATGGATAGGGTTTAAATCCAAGGTATCAGCTTGAGAACTCATAAACCTCTTATCAGAAAATCTTGGAGCCAGATATGTTTTAGAATTCAGAATTTTTTTTGGACTTCAGAAATATCAGACAATGTATACAATTTTATTTCATAATATCCCCAATATCGCCTGAGGCAGTGCTTATGATAAATTTATTAATAGTTTTATAGCAAAACATATTAGTGTAATACTAAATGGGATAACAAAGATTGCAAACTCCATACATCAGTTCAGGTTAAGATTTATGGTCAGATGAGTTTTAGTATAAGTTTATTGAAAGAAAGGAAGGAAGGGAGGGAGGGAAGAAAAGAAAAAAGAAAGAAAAACTTGGTTTTCAGTTCTTGTCTAATTTTGGAATCATGGATAAAGGACTGTGAACCTATATTCTATATAAATTGCAGAGGGAAAAAACAGGGGTGAAATTCAAAATATTTAAGAGCTGGGGCACTGGCCAATCAGAACGAGAGACTGGAAACTAGTTTTGGGGTGGGATTCTAAAGACTCTGTGCTGTGTCAAGAATTAACCTTTTAGTTGCTATATTTAGGGAAGTCCAAAGAATACTGGAGATAGAGTTTGGGGCTGCCAAGAAGACAGTGAGTGAGAACACTAGGTAAAAATATGACCTTGAAAAACAGCTTTTTAGAACAAAGAGGAAAGATTTCAATTTATTATCAGGCAGTACCTTGGAGAGAGACCATGACATTATATCCTTTCATCACTGGCTGTTAGAAATATATACGCAGACTAGTATAACAAACAAAGGAATATCTAATACATGGGAGTGGTTATAGGGGACAGAAAGGGGGTCAGAGAAGTTTTTCTTACTACACTTACGCTATAATAATAATAATAAATGATAGCAAACACCAATTGAGATTTTATAGGTCCCAGGTACTATTTTAAATATTTTATATGCATTAACTCATTTGATCCTCACAGCAATTCTATAAGGGGGACTACTATTATCCTCAGTTCTCAGATGAGGAAACTGAGGCACACAGCAGTTAAAAAACTTTTGGCAGGCTAAATGGTCACTAGGTATTGGGGCCAGGATTTGAACCTAGGCAGTGTGACTCCTGAGACCACTTGCAAAACCACTACAGTACCCACCATGTTGTAAGTACAGCCTTTCCACATCACCTCCTCACTCTGCACCACGGGTTTGAGCCTGGGGCCAGGTCTCATCCATTTTCATATCCCCTGCACAGTGCCTATGTCATAGTAGGTACATGATAAATAGTTGCTGTTATTATGGCTATCATAGGAGATCAAGCTGGAAAGATTCTGACCACTTAGAAGTGAAGAGGATTCTAGACAGAAAGCACAGTGTGAGCAAAGGTAGGGAAATCTTTGGCAACAACTCCTTTGGTGCTTTCTTCTTTACTACTAAGGAAAATAATCTTCAAGTTGAAAGAGGTAGAACTCACAGGGGTTGCAGCTGCCAAAAACTTCATGGACCAGCCTCCTAGCATAAATGTATAAAAATGCTAGGTTAGCAAAACAGAATGCTTGGCAAGGACTGGGTGGGCCGGAGAGTGGACACCCTACCCAAAGGCATTCTCATTCATACTTACCAAGTACTAGTTCTGCAGCTTCTGGTTTAGAGGGATTGAGAGGTGAGATGATGAAAAATGGGCATTTAGGGACTTTGAAAAAAAGTCAAGAAAATGATGAACACATAGGACCATTTTAGGTCCTCTCAGTGTAAATAGGAAAATGGGAAATAATCCAGGATATGGAACATGGGTAAATGTATTCCTACCTATGAAAAAGGAGAAATGTTAGACTCCCAAGCCTACAAATCAATGAGTTTGACACCCATTTCTGAGGAAAATTGAGTAGAGATGATTGAATAGATAGATTATGAGCAATTAGCAAAGGAAATGGAAATAATTGGAAACCCTTCTGGATTCTTTAAAAAAAAATGAGTTATCCTGAATGAAATATATATTTTTCTTTGGTAAGAGCTTTCCAGGCTAACAGGTCATTGTCTTAAGACCTCTCATGGACAAGATGGAGAATGTGGAGATAGATTTTTAGCTAAGGAGCTGTGGTCTGTCCTCTGCCCTGGGAAGTTCTATAATGAGCACTATGTTGAAGTCAAGGAATCTAGCCTACAAGGGGACCATGAGTGCTGGGAGCTTGTTCAGAGGACACGACCAGGTCCATAAAATATCTTGAAAGCCCATCAGCATGTAGAGTAATAAAGATATTTGGCCTAGGAAAGAAAGGAGTGGGGAACGGGGAGAAAATACTGTCTTTAAAAGCTTTAAGCACGTTATGTGGAAGAAGAATAAGGTGGAAACAAACATATTATAGACTACCTTATAGGATGATGAGATGCCAGGTGCTGGGCTCCGATGGCTTTTGGAAAGATATCTTTCTAGTAAGTGAGGCAGACTCAGAATTTTATTCCTTTAGTGAGAGTCTACTCCAGGCCTATGACTTTACTAATAAGAAAACTGAGAACTGAAAGAGGTAGGTAATTTTGTCCAGTGCCACATAGTGCTAGGAGAAAACCCAAGATTCTGGCTTTCTACTTCAATGGTTTTTCAACACTATGACACCTGGAAGCTAATTTAGCTCCTTCTTCACGGTTCTGGGAACTAGAGAAAGATAGTGTTAATTATCCCACTAAATTCTATTGCCTTACCCCAAGGCTATAGGGGTCTAAGCAGAAAAAGCCAGAATCCGCAGGTTTGAACCAATATTTCAGCCTGAAGTGGTATATTCTTCAAGTGTCATATAGAAATTGCCTCCTTCCGAAGAATTTAATCTGCTTCATGAGGCCGACTGAGTTTGACTTGCTGGTTTATACTAAAAATCTGTTATTTTCTGGTTGATAGTCAAATCGATTAAACTGACAGAACTTTAAGCCGAGTATGCAAATACTCTCCATCAATACATTAACAGAAGTTTGGTGTGCCCGTAAGCAGCAATTTTCAATCACAAAGGCATGCACATTTTCCCGTCATTTACAGCAGCAACCACCATAGGGGTCATTTTATAAACCACTTAAATACTCAGTAGGAAAAAAAAAAATTCTCTGTACACGTTCCATGTCAGGTAACACTGACATGAAATATTTCCAATGGGGCCTTTCCCAGGAGATCTCAAATAGCCTGCCTCGGAAGGATGAAAAGCCAAACTTTGCCCAAGCTGACTTGAGTGGCTCCACTTGTCTTAGAAAAGGAAGGAAATTAAGACTTTTTATATGACAGGCACCAGCATATCGTCTATTCCTTGTACCCACCTGTGAAGTTTTTTATTTATTAAATACATATTTATCTGCGTGTTGACTGATCAAAAAATATTTTAGGCAGTCTAGGAAACAGGTATTCCTCTTTCAATTTTGCAGATAAAGACACCAAGTTTCTAAGAGTAAGTACTTAGCCCAACGTTCAGCCAGTAGGTGGAAGAGCCGGAAACTGAACGTAGATACGTTTATGCCGAAGCTCTGCTGTACAGGGAGCATATGGATCGAAGTGGTATTTTCTATATGATAGAAAAAATCACATTTAAGGAAATTAGACTTGAAAGTTAAAATGCTTTTATGTTATTATTATAGTGTCTATATAAATTCCATGTATTTTCCAGAGGTGATTTTTTTTTCATCATTCTATCATTAAGCCTTCGGCTCGGGTTGTGATCCCAGGGTCCTGGGATCGAGCCCCGCATCGGGCTCCCTGCTCAGTGGGAAGCCTGCTTCTCCCTCTCCCGCTCCCCCTGCTGTATTCCCTCTCTTGCTGTGTCTCCCTCTGTCAAATAAATAAATAAAATCTTTAAAAAAAAAAAAGCCAAGTTAATAAGAAACAAGTTTCGATATACAAGGTTCAACATGGGGTCTAATCCTTGTCTTCTCTATGACTAACTGTGGTTGGCAATGGACTTTGGGAAGGAGGCTGGAAACCAGAGTTCTCACCACTGTTCTGGCACATATGCTCCCTGGGTAGCAGTTTCTTCATCTGCAAAATGAGAGGCATTGAACAGATAATTTCTACAGCCCCTTCTGGCTCTAACCTTCTACTATAATTTTTAATGTCTGTACTTTCTTCTCTCAAAATTCGAAGTAGCTCTACGTGGGGCCATCTCCAGCAGGCACTGCAAAGTGGAATAAACATTAGAAATTAAAAATCAAAACCCAGAGCGAACTTCTCATTAGGTTCTAGAAGACAAAGGCCCAGATTACAATACATTAAAAAAAAATGTATTTCCCCCTTGCTACCTCAGGCTTTCTGATTTAGTATAGGATCAAGGGTAGAAATAAGAAATGTATGGGAAATTTTGATCCGCTTGTAATTCTAATCCAATTATAAGCAGAAAGTGCCAAATATATCTTCTAAAATCCATCATTAGATTCTCTGCTCATTTTTATAAGTTTGAGAGTTTATATAGTTTTGATGCAAATTCTAGACTCCTGGGTACCTTTCATATTCAACCAATGTAAGAAGTAAATATGCAGAACTTTATAAGATCAAAAATTCTTCCTCAAGGACATTTAATTAGATTCCTTTTTTTCCTTTGCTTTACTTCCTCTTTTCTAAAAGGAAGATCGGCTTTTCCTCTGGTAAGATAACACAGATACCCGACACAAATTTAGCACTTGATAGATGCTAAGTGTCATTATTACTTCTTTCAAGAGATAATTATAAAGTGCCCACTATGTAACCGGCCCCGTGATAAGCACTGGGACTAGAACACTCTACCAAAACAGCCATGCTCGTGGACCAGACGTGAAAACGACCCTTGGGCCAGTGGAGGAGACATGAAAATGCAAAGGAAAGGTATAGATTCTGTGGGAAAATATAACAGGGAAGCTAGTAGAGGAGGCCAGGGAAAGGTTCCTTGAAGAGGAAACACTTCAATTGAGATCTGACAGATGAGTATTAGTTAAACAAGCAAAAATAAGGAGCAAGTTTCTGCAGACAGAGGGAAAAACAGGTGCTAAGGCCCTAAGGTGAGAAAGCCCATGCCAAGAATGAGGGAAGGAAAGATTTTCTGCTCCAAAAAAAGCAATGTAGAGGCATGATGTAAGATAGAACTAGAGACGTAGGTAATAGCCAAACCACAGAAAGCATGGTTGGCTATGTTAAGAAGTTTTGATTTTTATTCTAAGAGGAATGGAGAACAATTCAAGAGTTTTAAGAAATAAGGTGGGTGGAAGAAGGAATGTGATAGATTCTCCTTTCTGAATTTATTATTATAATTTTGATATTATTCCTGAAAATCCCATTAAAGATTTTTTCCTCTTATTTCCAATTCACATAATTTAGGGCAAGTTTTCTATTAGTTTGTCCAATTAGACATGAAAATTAGACAATTAGACATTGCCCAATTTCCAAATAAAATTAATCATATGGTGGGCTTGGATTTAATTCCATACATTGATGGTGCTAATTGAACCATATGATATATATATATAATCATTTATATATATATATATATATATATATATATAAATATAATATATATATATTATTATATATATGTATATTATTATTATAATATATATATATTATATATATAAATATATATAAACATTTTTAAGTAACAGACTCAGAAACCAGGTAGGGTTATCAAACACTGATATTTTAAGGTACTCTATTTCTAGTTGTGTTATTACTTTTACTAAGAAAAGAAAAACACAATGTTTAATCGTCTGGATCTTAGGGACAATTAGTTCTTATTTTTCTTTTAAAATAAAGGCTGAGGGACACTTGGGTGGGTCAGTCGGTTAAACACCTGCTTTCAGCTCAGGTCATGATCCCAGGGTCCTGGAATTGAGTCCTGCATCAGGCTCCTTGCTCAGCGAGGAGTCTCTTCTCCCTCTGCCTGCCACTCCCCCTGCTTGTGTGCTCTCTATCTCTTTCTCTGACAAATAAATAAAATCTTAAAATAAAATAAAATAAAGGCGAAAATGTGAATCTTATAAAATAAAAACTAGCTTTATTTATTTAATCATTTTTGAAAAGAATTGCTAGTAATATATTGATCATTAAAATTGGCTGAGGGGCTCCTGGGTGGCTCAGTCGTTAAGTGTCTGCCTTTGCTCAGGTCATGGTCCCAGGGTCTTGGGATCGAGCCCCTCATCAGGCTCCGTGCTCCGTGGGAAGCCTGCTTCTCCCTCTCCCACTCCCCCTGCTGGTGTTCCCTCTCTCATTGTGTCTCTCTCTCTCTCTGTCAAATAAATAAATAAAATCTTTAAAAAAAAAAGTAAAAAAAATAAAATTGGCTGAAAGAAAAGAGATCAGAATAAGTGATCATTTATCATATGTATTATATTGATATATTAATTAATGTAATATGTAATATAACATATTAATAATTATAATAATCTATTACTAATAAATATGTTCATTATTAATAATATGTTCTATATATTATACATTATATTATATTACAATATATTATGACAAATTATTATTCATTTTGTTAAATGAAAACAGTGTTGTCAACTTGGGTTATGTGAGATGTGGTTATTTCTGATCAAAACAAAAAAGCATGGCTGAAATACTTTAAACAAGTGTTTGGGTTAAAACTACTGAAACATATATTTCTAGTTCTAATATGGTGGTATACAGTTAGTATTTTCATTTTATCCTGTTGGAAATTCCCCTCCCTCAAAGAAATTGGGTGAATGTGAATAAACAATTTAAGCTCTATTTCTTATAAAATTAGGAGACAAGGGACCTTAAGTCAGAAAATGGATGTGGTGGCTGCCAACAGCTGTATAGATCATATGGAGGTACTTCCAAGAGGATGAAGAAGGGAGCTCCTTCAGCTGCAGGCATCAGGAGGAACTTTTTTTTTAAAGATTTTACTCATTTATTTGGGGGGGGAGCACAGAGGGAGAGTGAGAAGGAGAAGCAGACTCCCCACTGAGCAGGGAGCCCCACGTGGGGCTTAATCTCAGGACCCTGAGATCATGACCTGGGCTGAGGGCAGATGCTTAACCAACTAAGCCACCCAAGTGCCCATCAGAAGGAACTCTTAAATTATTCTTTCCTGAACATAAGGTTAAAATCTAAATACTTGCTCTACTACCACAGAGTGATATGTATCAGCTGGAGGCAGGAGTTTCCCTGGATCTGATTTGGTTCCAAAAAGCAAAGGAAGAATAACAGAAAAGCCAACTTTTGTAAGAAGCAGCCTCTGACAATGGTAAGAAAAAAGAGTTTACACCATGAACCACCTCCAGGGTTGGCTTTCTCTATTAGCTGGGGAGACTTAAACGCTAAACAAAGTCCTATACAATCACCTGGGTCCAAAAAAAAAAAAAAAATTCTTAGTCAACTAAAGCATGGTCTTGGGTCTTCCCTGCCCACACAGAGAAACCTCTTACAAATTATGGATTCAGAAAAAAATTTTATACAATCAAAAAAAAACAGATAAGGATATTACACAGAGATACTACAGTCAAGAAAATAAGAAAGGGAGTCACAACACAATGATAGGTGAACACTCACCAGAAACCATACTGAAAATTTCAATGGAACAGATGAAAACTTTGACTAATATTTGACTCTGACTCAAGTACTATCACCACCACCACTACTACTAATATGGCAATTGCTTCTATGAAGCAAGAACACAACCTGGAATACACGACCCCAGGGAAGAAAAGGTTAGGAAACAGGAGACAGAACATGAGCTCACAGAGATGTGCAAAAAAAAAAAAAAAAAGGTGAAAGAAAAATAAAACCAAGAAATGAAAGTGAAGTTAGAAGGAACATTAGAGAGTAAAGACACTGCTGAAACATAGTAAGAGACACTAAGAGCAGAAATAAGAAAAGTGAACAAAATAAAATGGAACGAAGTGAAGGAAAAGGAAAGGTGCAAAGGAGGAGAGGGGAGAGAGGAAAGGGAAAAAGGGAAGGAGGGAAGGGAGCAGAGAAGGAACACATGAGTAGTTATGAACAGGCAAAAAACATCCAACATACACATAATTGGAGTCTCAGAAAAAGAAAACCAAAGTAATGAAATAGAACAAACATTAAAATACATAAAGACAAGGGTGCCTGGGTGTCTCAGTAGGTTAAATGCCTGACTCCTGATTTAGGCTCAGGTCATGATCTCAGGGTCGTGAGATTGAGCCCCCTATTGGGTTCTGTGCTGGGTGTGGAGCCTGCTTAAGATTCTCTCTCTCCCTCTCCCTCTGCCCACCCCCATGCTCTCTCTAATAAACAAAAAACGAAAAACCATAAAGATAAATTTCCAAAAATAACAAAAGAATTTAACCTTCCTACTGGGAGGGTACACTATTCCCAGAAAAAAAATAACTCCATATGCTTAATACTAACAAATTATTAGGCTACAAAGATGAACACTTTGGTTCTCCAGTCAAAATAGTAAAGTGAGTTACAATAAAATTAAGAAATCTGGTTGCCTTGAATTTCTCTAAAGCAACACACAATCTACAAAATCTTAAATAGACAATGTCACCCTATAACCTAAAACTAGACAAAATACCATTCAAGTATAAAGAAAACAACAGATTAAAATGTTAAAGAATCCAGAGAATATTTCACGTGAGAACATTGTGAAGAATCTACTAGAAAATAAACTTAAGGAAACTCATAAATAAATGGAAAAAAACTGGCAGAAGACCACTGGTGAAAACTGAATCTATTTATTTGCAGGATTCAGATGAACACAAGCATGTTTATATAAGGGAATATAATGACACAAACATGGGAAACTGGAAATGTTATAACTAACAGAAGTTTGGAGAAGATAGGATAGAACATAAAAAGTTTAAGCATAGTGATTTTCTCATATTTAATAGATGGAGGTCAAAAAAAATCAGTTAAAGTTGACCCATTCTGGAAAAGAAGAAAAGTTTAATGTTACAAAAGTAGTCATAAAAAGATCTAAATGATGATCAAAAAGTGGGTAGTGAGAGAGAAGGAGGGAAAAAAGAGGATGAAGAAGTACTAAAATATTTCACTGTTACTCATGGTAGGAAATTCATAGAAAGTGCCAAAAAATTATGAAAAGTTGTTATAATGATAAGCAAGTACAAAAAATATATAAACCTTTCAAAACTATCAGAAGAAACATACACACACATAAAACAATCAAAATAAGTATATAAAAGTAATCAAGTATTTAAAAGTAATAAAGAAAGATGTTAAACATAAAGTAACAAACCTAAGTCCAAACATATCTATCATATTATTAAATGCAAATGGTCTAGTTTCACCTATTAAAAGCAAAAAAGATGTGTAGATAGTACCACAGAGAAAACTTCACTGTGTGCTGTATAAAAGACAGAGGTAGAGCAAAGTGACTCAGAATGGTAAAAATAAAAAGATGGGCACATGCATAGCAAATAAGTCTGAACAAAAAGAAATCAGAGATGTGATCTTAATCTCAGACAAAGTTTAGTTAAGCACAAAGTATTAATTAGACAAAAAGCATACTTTAAAGACTAAAAGGAACAATCCACAAAGAAGTTCTCAGTATCTATTTACCAAGTAATATACTAACATGCCTGAAGCAACAACTACAAGGGACACAATTAAAAATAGAGCCATGTTAGCAGATGGAGACTTACTTCACTTTAGTCCATAATATATCAAAAGTACAAAAAATATATATAAGGATATAGAAGACCTAAAAAACAAATGAGTATGATGGCTCTAATGGATACAGATTAAGATATAGAGAATAACTCTATTTTCAGGTATCCAATTAATAGTCATCAAAAAAGACAAACTTAGGCCACAAAGAAACATTAAAAAAAAAACAAACCACCCAAAAGTAGAAATAGCACTAAAAATCTTACCTGATCCCCGTGGAGCATAACAAAGCCAGAAAACAAAATCATCCACAACCCCAGAAAATCAGAAGCTCTCTGTCAAACACTTGTTGGGTCAAAGAGGATATTCATAAATAAAAATTGTAGAATACCTAAAAACTGACAAAAAAAGAGCCCTACATAAAAGAACCTGTATGATTCAGTTAAAATAGCAATCATCAGTGAAATCATAAATACTTGTTAATAAAAATAAAATAAAATAAATGAATTGACATGAAAATAGAAACAGATTAATAGAATAAACATGAGGAATCAGAAGATGCCTAATATTAAAGCAAAAGTTAGTAAATTAGAATACAGAAAATATGGAGATCTAACAAATAAATACAAAAGATGGTCTTAAAAATGCAATAAAACACATTCACATACAATAATACAAACTATCAACTAATACAATCAAGAAAAGGACATAAACACAAAAAACAATTACAAAGAGAGAGGAAATTTAAGTAATTATATCAGATGACTCTGATCAACAACTTTGCAAATTAATTTGAAAATCTGGTTGAGGTGAATAACTTCCTACGAAAGTATAACTTGCCAAAACTGTCTTCAGAAGAGAGAGAAAAATCTAAACTATTGATAACTGTAGAATACATAAAAACATTTGTTAATTAGCTTCATGTCCCTACTTCAAGAAAAGCCCAAGGCTCACTTGGTTCACAAGAGAAGTTCTAACAAACCTTTAAAGAATAGCTAATTCCCATACTATTTCAGATTGTTCCAGACCACAGAAGACAGAAGAAAGCTTCCAATTTTTTTATGCAGTCATGAAAACACTGATGCAGAACTGCACAAAAGTTTGCACAGAAAGAAAACTACAAACCAGTAAGATGAATATAAATTAAGAAATCCCATATAAAATACTTTTATAGAAAATCATGAGCATATTAAAAACAATTTACTGAGACCAAGTGGGGTTTATTTTAGGAATGCAGGATTGATTCTTTCTTTGGAAATCCATTGCTATAATTCACCTTATTAGTAAGATCTAAGGATAAAAATAATAATCATTACCAAACGTGCTAAAATAAGTGGATGGTAAAATTTAACATCCGTTCTTGAGATACTCAATAAAATGGAAACACTTGGAAAAATATATTAATATAGTCTCCATGTCCATCTTTGCCCCTCCCTATTGATAGTCTATTCTTCATAAGTTGACCACAGTGATGGTTTTTAAATGGAAGTAAAATCACATTATTCCTCTGCCGAGGACCCTCTCCTGTTTCTTCATCTCACGGAGAGGAAAAGCCAAGTCGCCACACTTGCACACAGGCTGTGCATGACTGGCCCACTGCCTCTCCAGCATCATTTCCTGTCACTCTCTTGCTCACTGTTCAGTACATACTGGCCTCTATTCTTTCTTGGACATACCAGGTACGTCTCTGCTTCAGGCCCTTTGTACCTGCCACTTCCTCTCCCTGGCAAATTCTTAGCCCACATAACTAGGATTCTCTCCCTGTCTTCAACTTCTTTTTCTCTTTTTTCTCAAATGTCATTTTAGTGAGGCCTTTCCTGATCTAAACATTTGACTTCTCACATTATATCCCTCTTGCTTGCTTTGTTTTTCTCCATAGCATTTATCATATTCCATCAACCCTACGTAACTGGCTTATTTTCTTTCTTTTTTATTGTCTGCTCCCATTAGAATGTTCTAGAAATATCCATTAGTTATTTTTGCCCATTCCATTTTCTGTTTTGTTCACTAAGGCCTGGCATATAATAAGCACCTAATGTATATCCGTCAAACCAATAAATTAGTAGTATGTAGGGGCGCCTGGGTGGCTCAGTCGTTAGGCGTCTGCCTTCGGCTCAGGTCATGACCCCAGGGTCCTGGGATCGAGCCCCGTATCTGGCTCCCTGCTCGGCGGGAAGCCTGAATCTCCCTCTCCCACTCCCCCTGCTTGTGTTCACTCTCTTGATGTATCTCTCTCTCTGTCAAATAAATAAATAAAATCTTTAAAAAAAATTAGTGGTATGTAATATGAAAGTACAAAGATGTCCTTTAGACATATTTATGGATAAATTTCTAAGGATATATTTTAAGTGAAAAATGTAAGATGAAGTAGAGTATGTAAAATATGCTACGATTTTGTGTAGCAGCAGAAGTAAGAGTGGGAGAGAAGAAGGAGGGGGGCACTGAGGAGGAGAGGGGGAGATAAAACAGGTCCCTATTTGTATAGGCAAAAACTATTTCTAGTAGGGTATACAAGACACTGGTAAGACGATGCCTTTGGCAAGGACAACAGGTGGGCAAGGAACAGAGATGGGGGTGCTATTCATAATAGAACTTTTTGTTTCTTTTGAATATAATGTATGAGATGTATTTCAAAAAGAAATAAAGATGTATTTCAAAAAGAAATAATTTAAATGACCAAATATTATAGAGTTTAATGCCCATTAAACACACACACACACGGTATACAAAGATATATTAAAATGAGTGAAATAACATCTTGCCTTTTGAAGAAACTACTCCAGCAGAAAAGTATCTGTATATTATATAGTTTAATATATATTCTAATATTTCAAGGTAGCTTTAGGAGACTTATAAGTTTTAGTTATTTTGTTCTATTTTTATTTTATTTATTTTTGTTTTATTTTGTCTTATTTCTCTGCTCAGCATCCAGTCGCTTTCTTATGGTAAACCCTTGATTTTAACTTTGAGAAACCGCCCTTCACCATGTGTCTCAGGCTAAGCGATGAGCATGGGAGGCAGGCTAAGCCAATTAGTGTATTCCAATCCTCTCACCACAGTAACTGGTTCAGATGTGGACTCTTAACCAACTGGGGATAATCAATGACAGCAAGACTCAAGCCTAGAACTTTTGGTTGATCTATTTAGGAAGTTGACTCTTTTTCACACTGGGCAGGTGTTGGAAGTCTGAAGTGGACAGCGGTTACTAAATGGACCTGAGAATATACTGAACCAGAGAAAGCACAGTGAGACCTAGATCAAACCTTGCCTAAAGGGAGATAGCTCAACTCATGGACCTTTCAGCTCCTATTATCTAACAAATTTCCCTTTTCCTTATGCCAGCTTGAGTAAGGTTATATGTCACTCCTAACTGAGGAGTCTTGACCAATAGAATAGCCATTATTCTCCTGACCCCGAAGCTCTAGAATACTGAAATACTAAGAAGCGACAGATCTTGCTCAATGTCACTCTGCTAAAATTGTTAAAACCAAGATCTGAACTCAGGATTACCTGGCTCCAAAGCCTTCCTTCTTCCTATAACACTTTGATGGTGAGGTCTTAGGTACCAGGGAGAGAGAGAGAGAAAGACAAAGTGTGAGAGAGGCAGAGAAACAGGAAGACAGAGGCAGAAGGAGACACTTGAGAGAGAAGAGACAATATTGTAGGAAAACAATATCACATATGAGAAAAAAAATCATTAAATCAAGGGGCAAAAAAATATCTCTGAACGAAGCTGACACAAGCATGAAATGGAACAGCCACACAAGGTTAAAGACCTACGGGTTATTTCATGCCTGCAGTAACACTCTAACTGCTGAATTTATTTAAAGCACCTTTTAGGTTTTCCCTTATAGCATATAACCAAAGACTTTTGATTATTGGGGAAAAGGGGGATTTCACTGACTGCTTCCTTCATGCGTTTTGCTGAGCCCCTGCAGAATAAGAACGTAAGAGATAAACTAATGAAATACAGTTAATAATTTAAGTTATGACTTGTTCTTTACAGCCAGTATTTCTTTTGACATTTTCTAAAAAGGAAAAAAAAGTGAACAAAAAACTTGCCCCAGGAGTCCAAGCTGCAGGTGGCATCAAAGGAACTAAAACCAAGAGGAAAGTTCCATCCATCAGCTTCCTGCTGGCCAACAATTTCAGCTGATAAGAACTTGTGGAAGATCGCTGTAAGACATGGTCATCCACTTTTTCATACTGCTTTCCCTGGTGGCAATAAAATTGATTTTCAGAAAGCTTTGTATGCTCTGACGTGCTGGACAAACAAAGGTGTAATACTAATAATTGTTCTCGTTACTAGAAAAATGTGGTTCAGAGCAATGATTCTCTACCAGGGGTGATTTTTGCCCTCCGGAACACATTTGGCAATGTCTGGAGACCTTTTTGGTCGTCCCGGTTGGGGGTGGTGCTGGTGGCGTTACTGGCATCTAGCGGCTAGAGGCCAAGGAGGTTGCCGAACATCTTACAAACGCATAGGATAGTCTCTCACAACAAAGAATTTCCGGCTCAAAATGTCAATGGTGCTGAGGTTGAGAAACTGATTTAGAAGCAGTGCAGCATTAGTTTTGTGCAGCCACAGCGACTGTCACTCTATGTGTGTGTGTATTGGGGGAGGGGGACTTGTAGACTCAATGTCTTCTCTTCCACCCCCCAGGCACCTACTGAGCACCCAGCTTGTCCTCATCGGTGCATGTGACGTCAGCATTTTGCCAATCATGTCATCATCCCCCAATGGCAATTTCAGGCTGCCCTTATGGAAAGCACAGCAGATGTTTATGTAGAAAAGATGGTTTCAGTAGTATATATAAAATTCGCCTCAAATCTGAGTCATTAAAATATTTCCAGGTCGGCTTTTTGGTTGCTGCAGTTTGGGGCAACCTCTTGTCATCACTTTGGAAGTATTTGTCACATCTCCAGGATATGTTTTTGTCCGATCCCCAATTTCATCACCTGTTCATCTGACAAGGATGGAAATGACTCTCTCTTTAAGCTTACATTGCTATATACTAATTTCCTAAGCCTTTCTGTCTCTGCATGCATTATGTCTCCACTCATCACCCCTAATAGATAAATAATCTTCCCAACCACCTGTGGCCATACTTCAACACACCTTGAGAGGCTCTTAGAAAATGCATTTTAAATAAACTCATTAGCAAAATACATATAATCAAATAGCATGCTTCAAGGAAACAGAAATCCCACATAAAGAGTGAGTCTCCTGGCAAGACTTTCACCCTCTCTCACAAACCTGAATGTGGGGGGTGGGGGGTTGATGGCGTGGAAACTGCTCCTCACTGTTGCTGTCCCCACTAAAATTCCATGAGGGGAGATGGTCACGGAAAAGATAAATTAGAAAATAGTAATTCCTTCCTAGTCAAATCTAAATGTTTTGGCATAGTTCTATATTCTAGTGATGAACATGATTCAGAGTTACTATTTTGAAAAATCAACTATTCAGAAGATGGAGTAAAAAATAAAAACTCCTTTTACCCAGTTCCTGTAGGTTCTCCTCTCTTCAGAAGAAACCACCCTTAACAATTTATTGTGAATCCTTCCATATCAACTTTATATTCCTTCAGCAAATTTTTATTGAGTACCTCCCATGTACTCATAGTATGTATGGCTGCTAGGGTTATAGAAGAGATATGGTTCCTGCCTTTTAATGTCTTATATTTTAGCAAAGGAAGGAAACAGAAAAGAAACAACTTCAGATTAACATATAAATAAAAGAATTATTAATTGTGATCAGCTCAAGGAAGGAAACAGACATGGGGCTGGAATAGGGGACCTGTACTAGGTAGAGGAATTAGAAAACACTGTAAGAGAAATTAAAACCTGAAAGAAAGGCAAGTGAAGAATGAGGAAGAAAGTTCTGTAACTTGCTTTTTTCACTAAATATATAGTGGGTATTTGTCCATGTTATTTCATAAAGATTTATTCTTTCTTTTAATTAATAATCACTGAGCGCCTATCTATGTATGCTAGTCTTGTTCCCTAAGGAGAAAATAATGAACAAGATCTTTGTCTTCATTGACCTTATAATCTAATGGTAGGGTTTTGATACATCTGATTAATTTTAATGGCTACACAATATTCCATAGTGCACTAATATTTTAGTGCATTTTTAGCCATAATGCACTGATAATTTTTTTTAGTTATGTTCCTATGGATGGACATTTTGGTTGTTTCCAGTTTTTCACTATTAAAATCAATGCTCCTAGAAACATCTTCTTTCATATACGGCTGTGCATATTTTTGTAGGATATTTTCTAACACTGCATTTGCTATGTGACAGCACAATTATTAATGTGTCATTCATAGACTCCTCACCATCACACTTGAAAGTATGTGAGGTTCTCATCCCCATTCTATAAACATGGAGATCACAGATATGTTGAGAAACCTATCAAAGATTACAAGATGATAAGTGGCAGAGTCTAGACATAAAGCCAGAATCTGACTCCAGGATCTGCTCTAAGTCCTTCCCAAGGGGTAGTGTCGATGATTTTGTTTTGTGGTTACAAAATAATTAATATGAGTTTATTATTTAGGGTTTGAGAAATACACATATTTTAAAATATTTTTTTAGCTTTGCCACTAATTTATAATCAAAATATCATTTGTCACTGTATCCATTCAGGAAGTTAAAAGCAATGTCATTGTGAAAGAGTCTGATGAGCAGACTCTACAAAAAGAAGGTCCTATAAAATTTTCCTAAAGAATTTAAATATTCCTGTCCTTCACCGTCTTGACCATTTCCTGGGAAGACTGGTTTAACATGGAACCCCATAAGCTCCCTGCCATGAGTGAGTAGTCAGGGTTTCTGTTCTCACTACAACTGATTTCTTAGCTGCTCCATTCCAAGACTGCAAGCTTGCTTAATACTCTGCAGGAAGCAAAATAAGCCAAAAGATGGTGCAACGAATGCTTCTAGGATATAGGTCAGTATCCTAAATCCTCAGATTCCAGGGCATCCCCTGGAAGTTCTGGTGACTTAATCTGTCTCTGTGTTGGTTTCCTCATGTAAAATGGGGATAATATTAGAACTGACTCCATAAGTTATTAGCAGTAATTGTGCATAGTTTATTTAATATCTTCAAAGCACTTAAGATAATATCATCAAAATTAGCACTTAATAACTGTTGTTGTATTATGGAGTCATCCCTTGGTCTCTCTATGATTTCTTTGTTCAAGAACTTACTACTACCAGGCACCTGGGTGGCTCAGTCAGCTAAGCGTCTGCCTTCGGCTCAGGTCACGATCCCAGGGTCCCGGGATCAAGTCCGACATTGGGCTCCCCGCTCAGCGGGGAGTCTGCTTCTCCCTCTGCCCCTCCCCTGCACTTGGTGCTCAAAAATAAATAAATAAAATCTTAAAAAAAAAAACTTACTACCAAAAGATACACATATGTGAACATAGGGAAAAAAACATGAAGGGCCAAGTACTACTGGTTTTCTATATCTAGCAGAAGTAGAGGGATACTTTTCCTCTTGCTTTTGCTTCCCTGTGTTCTCTAAGTTGTCTTTACTGAATATGTGTTACTTTCAAAACACTAGAAAAACCAATAATTTATTTTTCAACAATTTTCACCAATTCTATTAGATGAGAGAAAATGGAACGATTAAGCCCAGTTTTTGAAAACAGATAACTACAAATGTTATTCATGGTGACATCATTCTTAGTTAACCTCTCTTGACTGTTAGGTATCACCATCGTGATTGTCATCATAACCATCATTATCCTCATCACCAAATGCTTTAACTAGTGGTGATGCCTTAAATAAAAAAGCAGAGTGATTCTACTGTTAGTCATATCATTTTCACACTCAGTTCCCTCATCTGTCATATGGGGTTAATAATATCTGTTTTATCCATCCCAAAGCCTCACAAAAAGATAAAATAATGCAAAATGTTATAATGCAATAATGATATTTACATTTAGATATATATTAGGAAATCATTTCATTATAACCCCCATAGTCATGTCTCGCATTATTTTATTCTGCCAAGGTAGAGAAGAACCCTTACCCCACTCGAGGAATAAGCAAATGGAGGCACAGTGCACTTGCAGTGATTTCTCAACTCACATACTGGATAGTGGCAGAGACTAAACTAAAACCTAGTGTTCTGATGCCCAATCAGTCTTCAGTGGTCTCCTAGGTCAGCATTTATCTGCCGTCATCCAAAGAAGCCCTCTTCTAGCAACTCATAGCTTCTGTACCTCTACTGATTGCAACCCTACTCCACAGTAAGCCCTGGGACCTCGGGTGAATTTTTAGAACCATTTAGAGATGAAGTCAAGTCTCAGTGACCTTTTCAGCCCAATAATGCTAAAAGACAAACTGAAAAGGCTTAGGAAGCGTGATGAGAAACAGGGCATCACCTATAACTGTTTACTATCTCCTCAATAATTCTACTCTTCAACTACCTTTGAAAAGTCAAGGTTCTAAATGTTAAGGGGAAAGGCTTCCAATAGGGTTAGGTTGAAATGTAAAACAGGATATAAAACTGAAGATAGATAGATAAAATAGATAGACTGGCAGACACAGATATAAGTGCAATCTTAATACTGCACCTTTTAAAAAGATTAGAAGATACACCAAATGTTCATGGTTAGTTAGTAATTTCTAAAAGTGAGATTATGAGTGATTTTTAAATTTTTTTATTACTCTTGATGGCAGTTTTCAAATTTTCTACAATGAGCATAAATTACTTCTATGCTTACTAAAAGTCAAAGATTCATCTATAGTAGTAGAAGCTGTGGTTGTTTGCCATGTAAATACGGGGCAGTGGTGAGGGCTGGGGGAGCTGGCACAGGTCTTCCTCCAACTCAAGGCATACATGTTTCATCCACAGTTAAGCCTCTGGTTTTACCCATCTCCCTGGCTACTTGTCAAATAAACCCAGCCCTAAGAAATTCAACCTGTGGTGTGATTCTGGCCAGAGGTATTGGTCCAATTTAAACACGAGGGGTAGTTTTCTTGGGGCTTCTGGGAAACAAGATTCAACTGAGATTTTCTCTTTCGATCTGGTTGGTATGATATGTAGATATAAAGCTTAAAACTGCCAAGGCATTCTGCCACCCTGGGAAAAGTCAGCCTCAGGATGAAGCTTGACAATAAGGAAGGATGGGAAAGAAACAAGGATCTCTAGGGCATCGGTGAACCGCTGAATCAAACCAGCCCGAAACCCAGCATGTGTTCAGACCTTAGTTACAGAAGCCAATAGATCTTCTTCAATGTTAAAGCCAGTTTCCATTTTCTGTTACTTGTACTATAGAGTCAGATATGTGGGTATATGCCATATATATGTGTATATATAGATATACATTTATATGGAGGGGCTCCTTCATTAGTACCCTGGATTTTTAAGTAAATGTTTTATTAAGAGCAACTTCCCAATTGAATTTTTTGGTCAATATTGTTTTTGAAAAAATAAATAGGGATTGAATTAGATAATCTCTTTATCTGCACCCCAGATCTAAAAACCTATGCTTTTTTGAAAATTGAAACTATAATCACAGGAAATTTTTGAATTTTAGATGTTTCAAACTTAGGTTTCAGGTGTTTTAGGAAGCTATTGCTTTATGACAAATGCTCCCAATTTAGAGAAAATCCTGCCAGTTGTTATTTTATGCATATTTATGATCTTTAAAAGTGGAGCAAATAAACTATAATTCTAGTAAGAGGGATGGAAAAATGTAGACAAAAATCATTAGCCTTGTCAGACATTTGATAAATAATTATAAACCAACTGTAGTAAGAGGTATGCATAAAGCCACTTTTGATCTCTTTGAAAACAACTGTTCCCTCAACAATTTAAAACTTTAATCACATGTAATGTATCTCCAAGTATAGAACACATAAATGTTCCTTCAATTCTGCCCGAGTCTGGATCATTTTCTACATGATCGTTAGTTAAGAAGCAGATTCTACTCTATACCACATTTAAATAATGGGCTAAATAGTTAGCATATAATTTGGGGACTAATCAGCAAAATGTTTATCATACACTAAATGTAATCTTTCCCACATTAACACCGTTGTTAGGCTGCGGAAAAGATTAACTACACCAAAGAAATATACTCATTAGCTTTTAATGATCGTAACAGACAGATACCATAGCTTTAAATTGCTTTTCAAAGTCTGGTTTCTATTTTTATAATCAATGTTCTAACTAAACATTCATCATTATGAAGACAAATCCTGTAGTCATACACATATTTTCTGTCTCCCTATGACAGACATTGATTTAGAAAGGAGAGACTAGATCCAACCTCCAGGAAACAGCTGGTCTCCTCAGATAAGGAAATCATTGAATTGGCTTTTAATATTGTAAGAAAAAAGGAGAGAGAAAGAAAAAAAGGAGAGACCAAAGGAACAGACAACAAAAATCTGAATTACCTAGATGAGACAACACAATTTGTAATTCACAGGACATAGCTGAATTATATTTCTTGATAGTCTACTTTAAACTATAGGTTATGTCTTCTCCTAAATCAAAACTGTCAGCTCTGCTACTGATAGCAGAATGAAACGTTCTGAGAAAATCAAGCAGCAGGAAAAGGGTTAAAAGAGGACACCTGAAATTCTGGGGAAATAAAGCTGCAAAACAAGCCACTCCGGAAAGTGCAAATTGCAGTGAAAGCTTGAAGAAAGTTAAATGCCCAGGAAAATGCTTTATTGTCCTCTTACACAAACAGGTCCCTGTGGCACGATTTAATAAATACAGATACATGATGTTATCAGAATATCTGCAAATTTCCCCAGGTAATTGATGATGGAGTGCTATTTGTCCAAACTTCAAAAGTTTTAGAAACGAAGTTGCCAGGCACGTTCCTCTTTTAAGAAATGAACATAAATCAGATTCACCTTTTCCTGGTTTTCTCTACTGGAAAAGTCTCTACTGGAAAAGTCTCTACTGGAATCTTCATAATGTCAACGTTAAAAGAAAAATCATATTATCTCTGCTCTATTTGGGACTAAATGTCACCTGAAGAAATGAAAATGTACATTAATGAAAGACCATTTCATTTCATTTCATTTCAAGTCAGTTGGCTCTGTTTAAGCAGTAGTTTTCCTTGGTCAACATTTTTTATTTAAAGAACTGGAGAACTTGGAAGGGACTTCTCTTTCCCAAATTTGTAAAATAGTCTGAAGGCTCCGAGAAGCGCAGTGTCTACTGAGCCTATGAAAGAAGTTACTTAGAAACTTTTTTTTTTTTTAATTTTTATTGTTATGTCAATCCCCATACATTACATCATTAGTTTTAGATATAGTGTTCCATGATTCATTGTTTGTGCATAACACCCAGTGCTCCATGCAGAACGTGCCCTCCTCAATACCCATCACCAGGCTAACCCATCCTCCCAACCCCCTCCCCTCTAGAACCCTCAGTTTGTTTTTCAGAGTCCATCGTCTCTCATGGTTCTTCTCCCCTCCGATTTCCCCCCCTTCATTCTTCCCCTCCTGCTACATTCTTCTTCTTCTTTTTTTCTTTAACATATATTGCATTATTTGTTTCAGAGGTACAGATCTGAGATTCAACAGTCTTGCACAATTCACAGCGCTTACCAGAGCACATACCCTCCCCAGTGTCCATCACCCAGTCACCCCATCCCTCCCACCCCACCCCCCACTCCAGCAACCCTCAGTTTGTTTCCTGAGATTAAGAATTCCTCATATCAGTGAGGTCATATGATACATGTCTTTCTACTTAGAAACTTCTGATTGGCCCACCATTGGGTCCTCTGTCTGTACCAGTAATGAAGAGAGCCGTTGCCCACACTACATGTCATCATGTTCATTCTCAGGATACTTTTTGTTTTCTTATAGCTAAAAGAGATATTAGAGGATGTACTTCTGGAATTACGTGAGCCAATTGCTAATTTTCGATTAATACAACCCCTGCATGGAGGAGTTCACTGGCATAATACAAACCTGCTGACAATCCCCTAATCCTTGTTTTGGGGATTAAAATGTATTACATGATTTTAAAAATATATTTAATTTTCTAATTATATTTACCCTGCCCTAACACTAAAACGGGTTTGCTTTTCCGGGCCACAACAAAGGTAACCTCTGAATATTTCAATGATGAGGGAAATAACCCTGGTTAAAAATAAATAAAATAAAAATTTTATATATTAAAATAAATATATATTTTAATCAAATAAAAATTATATGTCAAATATAATAAATATATATTAAAACAAATATATGTTTTAGTAAGTTATATATTTTACTATGTTGTAAAATAAAAAATATAGGGGTGCCTGGGTGTCTCAGTCAGCTGAGCATCTGACTCTTGGTTTTGGCTCAGGTCATGATCTCATCTCGTGGGATTGAGCCCCTCATCGAGCTCTGTGTTCAGCACAGAGTCTGCTTGAGATTCTTTCCCTTCTTCTCCCTCCCCCTCTGCTCCTCCTGCTCATGCTCTCTCTCTCTCTAAAAATAAATAAAATCTTAAAATTATATATATACAATTTTTAAAGATTTTATATATATTTATATATATTTTATATAATATAAATATTTATAAATATAAATTAAAAATATATATAAAGACCTCTCTTGGACATTAAAGAAATTTCTTTAAAAAAAGTCTGGAGGTAAATAGACCAAAATTGGAATGGGGGCTTTTATCTTTAAATTCCACCATCCCAGCACATGGTTCCAACTTCAAGGTCATGCTATCATGTAATTACTCCAACTTTCACATCCAGGTTGCAAGCCTGAAAGAGGACAAAGCAGAAGGACACAGAGAAGATGCCTCTCAGATGAAGGGGGGGAAATCGGAGGGGGAGAAGAACTATGAGAGACAATGGACTCTGAAAAACAAACTGAGGGTTCTAGAGGGGAGGGGGTTGGGAGGATGGGTTAGCCTGGTGATGGGTATTGAGGAGGGCACGTTCTGCATGGAGCACTGGGTGTTATGCACAAACAATGAATCATGGAACACTATATCTAAAACTAATGATGTAATGTATGGGGATTAATATAACAATAAAAAAATTTAAAAAAAAGAAAAAAAAAAAAGAAGATGCCTCTCAGTTGGCTCATCTCCCTTTTAAACCGTCTTCCTGGGATTCCCATGTAACACTTTCTCTTGCATCCCACTGGCTACCACATGGTCATAAGGCCAAATGTAGCTGCAAAGCAGCCTGGGGCGTGGAATCTAAACTCCAGCGACAATGTGAACAGCTGATATTGGGGTGGTGTTACACATAGAAGGTGGAAAATGGAACAGCAGCTCTGCTGTACTGCAAATTTTTCAGTTGGCATAGTATCATCTACGCTAGACAGTAGCAATCTGGACCCAGATTGACGAAATTCTGGCTCAGGCTCTATGAGCCATATGACCTTGTGCAAGATTCTATGTTCAATTGTTAAGAGGACTAAGTGAATTAATACATGTAAAGCACTTGGAACTCTGCCTGTCACAAAATAAATACTCAAGATATGCTAATTAATAATAGTTTATTTTGAAGTGTTAGTTTATTCTAAAAACAATGGATTATTGCTTCCTGGAATTCTGTGCATCTTAAATATGTTGGTCTACTTGGTAAGAATCCTCTAAAAGTCCCTTGACATTCAAAATTTGTCAGGTTTTTAAATTCCTTGTAGCAGTAACATTTTGCAATTCTTTGATTGCTTTATCTTTGCTATTTGAGAGATTAGGTAGGGCTGCATCATTCCTTAATGCCCGAAGGTTACATAACATTTGAAAATTGCATTTATCTCATGATGCTGATACTTTTTTTTTTAATGTCAAATATGCTTTTTTTTGTAATTGAATTTGGGTCTAGTGGGAATAATGCTCATGGAGGCCAGAGAGAGAGAGAGAGAGAGAGAGAGAGTGCGCGCACCAAGGAAAAATCCTTCAGAAATAAAAAGGTTAACCGTTATCAACTTCCAAACTATTCTTAAGAATTTGTGAGCCACTGTCTCAGGTAATGATAGGTGGGGGTCATCAGCTTCTTAACCTGGTTGGTCACTCCCCTCCTTATCTAAGGAAGCAGAGAAAGTGCTATGGATTTGCTTAGCACAGTTATATAGGTTGCCTCCCTTTATCTGCCCTCAGCTTCATGAGGTCATGTGTTATTCCCATTTCCACCAGAAGAAAGCAAAGGGTTCAGGAAGACGAGACAACTAGACTGAAAATTCAAAGTGGAGAGTGGCTAACTCCATGCAGCCCCTTCAAATACATCCTGCCCCTCCTAGAACTTTATTAATGTAACTAAACTCCAAAAATGGATTTGAAAGGGACCGAGCAGCCTCAGAAAGGCACACAGCCCATGGAAGGCAACCTCATCTTTGACTAAAGGATGTGAGATCTGTCTTTTCTGAGAGCCTGGAGAGAACATGTTGAAGGGACAGATTAATCTTTCTGTTAGCAGAACCAGTTTTCCAATCATTCAAGGATACTTTAACACAGACAAGGATACTTTAACACATGGTTAATGCAAGTTAAGTAACATGTCTAAGGCCAAACAACTAGTAAAGGAGGAGTAGGGTTTGAACCAACTGCAAACAGAACTGGGTTAAATCATAGTCCACATGGGATGGGAGAGCCTCATCCCTACTTATCACTCCAAGAATTTTAGAAACAGGGTGGCAGCTTACAGTTTTCCTCATCACGTCTGGCTCTAATTTCATGCTTTTGCTGAATTATTGCAGTACATGGATTGCCTTACCATCCTCCACATATTGTCTTGTTCTCTACTATAGATTTGATACAAAACTCCTTTTTCTTAATTTTCATTGAATGTATGCATATTCATATATATTCATTCACATATATTCACAGAAGATACATATATATATATACACACACATAAGACCATCATATGAGTCACAGAATTGATTGGACAAATTTTAAGGAATTATAAAACAAAAATTAGATTTATGAGCAGAATCAGCATTTTAATGCCATTAGCTTGAGATCAGGAATCACAGCTACAAAACAGCATTCCCCAAATGCTAATATCTGTGTGTTATGTTTGGTTAGCATAACTTTTCAAAATGTGAATTTGAATACCTTCAGATGAGGCAAGTGCTCTCCAACTCACCCACCCCAGGCCTCACCTGTCCCTGTTGCTTTAGGCAGGTCAGCTTCATTAGCTCGCATTACCATTCTGGACCAGGAAAGCATTTCCATGTGCCATCCTAGTCACAGCTTCTTTGCATTAAGCAAGTTTAATGCTTGGGTTGTTAGCTCTCAGCTTCTGAAGTGGAAAACCAGAAGGCGGAATGTAGGGTTATGTGGGACCGAGAGTCCAGTATACATTTCATCCATATTTCTAGAGCAGGAAAAAAAGATGACTGTTAAATGATGTTTATTATTATTTTATTATTAATCATTTGTTGGTGAGTAGAAAAAAGCTATCGCTTAAATAACGTGGCAGAATCTAAAAAACCATATTCCGTTCTCCTCAGAAAACAAAACAGTATACAATATGGTCTATGCCTCTCAACTAAGGTCAGAGGCCAATAATTTATACAGGTAAAAGCCAGGCTACTGGAAAGAGAAAACTGGGAAAAGAAGGGACTGTTAGAACTTCAAAGTAACTGAAACCTTCATTTGATACCAACCGGTCAACTGATATAAGGTCACCTTAGGTGGGCCAGCACAACTCCTCTGGATCTCCTCCAATTTTTCTGAAAGCCTTAAGGGTAGCCATGGCTCTCATTTAATCATTTATTCATTCATTCAAAAATATGTATCAGCATCCACTCTGAGTCACACACTGCTCTAGGTCCTCAGACGACGGCAGGCAACAAAACAGACGAAATCCCCCATCTAGTAGAAAAAGCCATACCAGAAGCAAATGCACGGTTTATATCATAGTTTCAGAAAGTGATTAAGACCTCTAAAACAAAACAAAAAGCAAACATTTAAAAAGCAAAGAAGCAGGGGCCTAGGGCCTAAAGCTCATGTTAGAGATAAACACTCAGAATGCAGTATTCTGCTTCCCGTTCCTAAAATGACCATCATTCCCGCTGCGCAGAGCCTAACTCCTCGCCAGCTACCTCAGCCTTCCTTTACTCCTATTCCCCTCCTTATCTATCCCCTCCCACACACCCCTATTCAATTTATTATGGATTTAAATTAGCTGAGTCCGCTTTTGTTTTCACTCTACCAACCTAGGTGCTCAGGTTCTCACCCTGCTCCCCGGATTGTATTTATCAAGTTATTTTTCCTTACCTAGCAGAGAAATGTTTAGCAAATTGCCAAACCATCCCGAATCTACAATTCATCTCTATTTTCTTTCTATTGTTCCTCTTTCCGACTTGGTTCTGAGATGTCTGTGCTGAGCCATTGTGTTCCAGCCAGAAAGCAAACTGGAATAAGGCCATTACTTTGTATATTAGTTGCACAGTGACTTCTTTCACTCAAGCAGCAAGAACTTTGCTTAATGATATTTTATTCGAAATGTAAGAAAGATTTCCACATTCCGTTTTTGCTAAGGACATAAAATGTATTCTAGAACAAGATATATGTGCAGTTAGCTGAGGGGGGGAAATGAATTTCTTTGACAAAAAATTTGATTTTCAGAAGAACTATTAGCCAATAGAGCCGTTCAGTTAAGAGTTGCAGCAAGTAATTTCAGTTGTGTGGGTGCTAAAGATAATGAACCGCTTCTCTTTCGCTTATCACTGGAAATGGCCAGATCATTATGGATCTCAGTAGTAACTAATGGTCTAAGACAACAGGGTTGAGCAAATGACTATTTTATAGCTCAGTGACTCTTCGAATGCAGGCTAGACCATTCAGGTATTTAAGTGTTATCCACGGCCTCTTAAATTGAACAAATGGGTCTATAATAATTAAAATACGGTAAACACCGGTAACACAGTTCCTGAGTTTTCAAAGAGATTCTCTATTCCTAAGGGAGCAAAATGGGGTGTTGCCTTGTTAGGAAGGCACTGTTTATATCCAGAAGCATTCTGACAAGTTGGCAAAGAGGCTCATTTGTGAACCCACAGACCCTCAGCGGCCCTCCCTCTTCATTCCCCAGAAGTTTCCACGAAGTGGGCAGGGAAAGGCGACAGCAGCTGAGCTCACTTAATGCTCCTTTCTAGGGCTTTCCATCTCAATGAGCAGACCCCTCACTTCCTGAGTCAGGCTTCACCAACATGTCACACTCTACAAGATCTCAATGCATCAGGGAAATAAAAAGCAGTTTCTATTTTTAAAATGATTGGAGACACTCTACATGTAGGAATGTCTTCCTTCTCCTCACCTTTGGGTGGATATCCCATTTTCACAAGAGGAGATATTATTAGTCTCTTCTGGAGAAAGGAAGTTCAGATGAAGCTATCTTGATACACAACTATATTAACTCTGGGCACAAACAGCGATGGAGGGGAAATTTCTATTGCTTTCAAAACACTTAAAGAACAAAAATTATATTATTAATTATAGCTCTGAAATATTTTGTTAACCTTCTGCTAAAAGCATAGGAGAACACTGAACCAAAGTCTAACGAAATGGCACTGAAAGGAGGTCGGGTAGTGAGGTCAGGTGCTACCTTGTTGAAGTTTAATTAGTTGCACCTCTGAGGTCTGAGAGAAACTACGTGAGTCACCTGAGTAACAATAAATTGGCTTCCAGGAAATAGGGAAAACATATCCTTACAGGGACACTTTCAAGAAGATATGACCTAAAAAAAGAATGTGGTTGATTTTTTGACTGACCGTTTGGGGAAAGCGGTCTCCTAAAGGACAGGATTTGTGTCTTTTTTCACAATTCTGGAGTGTATCTAGCCCAGGGCACTTACCAGATAAAGGTTCCAGCCATTCATAGAATCACGGACGGAAGGAAGCTCGAGAGACCATAGCCAACAGTCCCCTGACTATGGGAAGCACCCAACTCAAAACATTATTTTTTTAAAGGTAAATTCTTTTCTTTTTTTTTCTCAGAAAAAATACAGATATTCCAAACATTTTCTTAAAGGCAAGAAGATCTTCTGATATTTCGCTAGAATCCCTCTTAACCTGTCAAATGTGGAAGCAGAGAACATCTGCTTAAAATCGTTCACACAGCCTGGTTGCTTCGTTGCCGTGAAGATGGTGATTAAGATCTTTCTCTCCCCAGGGTTCCCAGCCTGGGGAGAGAAACCTAGTTCTTTAACATTCTTTCACGAGACTGGTCCCCAAACCACTAATAACATTTGAGAACTGGTCCCTTCAAGGTTTCCAAGTTCTCCTCAGCAGACTCCCATTGTAAGACTCACGCTTCCGAAAGCAGTGACTTGTACTAACCTTCTCCTCTTGTTTTAAGCAGAACCGTTTCTCCTCCAGAACCACTTTTCTTGTCCACTATACTAGGGGGTGATCAACTGGCCTGGTTTGCCTCCGAGGGAGGTCCTGAGATGTGGGACTTACGGAGTTAAAGCCAGGCAAGTCCCAAGCAAACCCGGATGAGCTCGTCCTCCTACAACTAAAGTCCAGCCTGCTCTGACAGGTGGGCGAGTGGAGGAGGACTAGGGCCCCGTGGCTCTGCCCCGACCCTTGCCTCTTGAACCACTTTGACGGAGCTCCCAAGGCTTCAAGGAACTCAGCCTGAAAATCTTGCTTTCGAGAATATTTAGAATAGTGCTAAGTACAGAGCAGCTTCTCAGCATCGGCACTACTAACATTTTGGGCGTGGTGATTCTTTGCTGTGGGGAGCTGTCCTGTGCACTGTAGCATATTTTGCAACATCCATGGCCTCTATCCACTAGATGCCAGTAGTACCCTCCCAACTGAGACAACCTAAAACCTCTTTGGATATCATCAAATACCTCCCAACCCCACCCTATTGAGAACCGCTAGTATGGTGATAATCCTCTCATCCTGTCCAGGTTGTAACCCACTATGTGGGTCTTAAAAATCGATGTAGTGGTTCACACTAGCATTAAAATCATAATTTAAAAATGAAGACACATAGAAAAGGGTAGGATAGGATAGAATAGGATAGACTAGAATGGAATGGAATGGAATATAGAGTCCCACGTGTAGTAAGGGTATTACTTTGTGGAACATCTGTTTCAGATTTATATATATGTATACGTACATATACTAGGTCACAATGTAAAATTATTTTTTACCATGAGTCACTCTCAAAAAAGTCTGAAAACCCCTATGCTAGGATCTGTCCATCCCATTTGCACATGTCCATGTTAGGACACCTCCTTCACGCTCTACCGTCACCTGCCCATCCCACCTAGCCTCTGAAACTTAGTTGCCACTCTCTTGCAAAATCAATCCCATCAGTGGCTTATATTTCTGACGACCGAATTATCCCACATGAATTACCTGTGAAACCTCTTGCTGTTTGCATGTATCCACTTCTCCAAGTTGTCAAGGTCACCTTGAACAACTTGATTTAAGTTCACAAAAGCAGGTGTCACTGGCAGATTTAATATGAACACATTTTATTCTACTATTTGAGTCACTTCCTGTTATTGTATAGGTTCTCAAAGAAATACTTGTGGGGTGCAGGTTTCTCCTACCTGGTAGCATGATTTCTTTATGTCCCCTCATGTTTTGTAAATACTAAAGTTTCTCAAATCTGAGCCATTTCTCACTCTAGGCTTCATCCTACTATTTGGGCTATACCAGCCATGGCATTTTTGCTTTAAATCAAGGCTGTCCGGCATGCGGCTGACTGTCTCGGATTATGCACAGACCACACCTCATGGATACAGCAATAATAAAACCAGGACCCGGGGGACCCTGGCGCAGTGCCTAGTAAAGAAAATCACTGACATTTTTGTCTTCCTGAAGCTGTGAGGACTGAGGGCCTTGTAGATTTGTAGGCCTTACTCGGAGATCCGTTGGGCCATTAGAAACAAATTATGGTGGGTTTGATTTTTAGTGGAAATAAACCTTTCCAGTAGTCCATCAAAGATCATTTGTCTTGGTCCCCCATTCACTTATGGTCAAGAAGTGAAAGTCAGCAAAGCTGAAGGATTTGTGTTTTTCGAATGACGCCTAGCATAATCAGCCTGGGCTGGTGTGACCTCAAGGCCAGGAAAGAGGAATTCTCAGGAGCGATTGTTCCACAATAGTTCAGAGGACAGTGAGGGATTCAGGGAGCTCACATCCTTCTTCTCATTAGCAGTTGACTCTTGTAGATGTCATGGGTTGAATCATGTCCCCCCACCCCCATTCACATGTTAAAGTCCTAGTCCTCCCTTCTCCAGAACGTAACCTTTTTTGGAGATAGGGTCTTTCCAAGAAGTAATCAAGTTAAAATGAAGTCATTAGAGTGGCTCCTAATTCAGTATGACTGGTGTCTGTATAAAAGGGAGAAATTTGGAGACAGACACGCACAGATGTAAAGATTGGAGCTATGCTGTCACAAACCAAAGAACTACAAGAAGCATGGAGAGAAGCCTAGCACGTCCCCTTTGCTCACAGCCTCGGAAGGGACCAAGCCTGCCGACCCCGTGATTCAGACTTCTGGCCTCTGGAACTGTGAGACAGTAAGGTTGTGTTGTTTAGGGCACCCAATTTGTGGTACTTTGTTATAGCAATCCTAGCAAACTCATACGCTGGGGGATGGCACTGCTGCTTTCTCATCACCAGCACAAAAATATACACAACACCTACACACACACACACACACACACACTGAACATACCACACTCACATATATATCCTGATACATCCTGGTGTTTTCATTTCTATTATCTTTCTGTTCAGTTTTGCTGATAAAAGATCTCTTTAAAACTACTTAGAATCCTATAAATCCTATAAATAAGACATCATTTAAACCAACTCTCTTTCTGTCTGTCTCTTTTTCTACACCTTCCCTGCTCTTTCTTATGAAGAAATGAGCAGAGAAAATTTAAAGCACCATTGAGATTTGCTGCTTCAGAGTCAGAGTTCTTCCCAGAAGAACTTCTCAAACTTTCATGTGCTAAAGCATGGAGGTCTGGTTAAAATGTTGAGTCTGACTGATTGATGTAAGAGGTCTAGAGTAAGGCCTGAGATTCTGCATTTCTAACCAGCCCCCAGGTGAGGCCAGTGCTGCTGGTCTGTAGATCACATGCTGAGTAGCAAGGCTTACAGGAAAGCAGTGTTTCCCAAATCTGGTCCATCATCAAAATTCATCTCAGACCTACAAAAATCTGAATTTCCAGAGAAGGGGCCCAGGGACTTCTTTTTTAAAAAGAAAGATCGCTTAAGATAATTTAATTTATATCATCATCAAGGTGTGGGAACCACCACTCTATATCCCATTGCCCCTTGGCTGGATTTTCACGCTATAGAACAAGGAGGAAAAAATGAATTTCCAGAACTAAGCAGCCCAGACCCAGACATCATGGCAACAAGTCCTAAGGAGGATTCCTGATCTACATGGGTGTGAGAGTTAATAACCATAAAGGCAAAGATGGGTAAGCATTTAGAGCTCTGTTTTGGGAGGGGGTGGCAACAGAAATGAATAAAAGAAAGAAAAGGAGGAGGAGGAGATGTGGAGACACTAAATCCAACTAGAAATCTATCATGTCTCTGACACACTGAGTTTCCAGGGGCACAACTAAGACCACTAATAGAGTGAGATTTCCAATTGATGTTGGGAATTGAAGAACTTAAAGATGATAATACGATAGTCACACCAGGACAGGACATGGTACAGATGTAGGCTTCCTAGGATATGGATGAATTTCGGTACCAACCTTGTCAATGTGACCACATCAACAATGGCTTGATATCAGATTTAATGCCAGCTTCTGGATTAAGGATAAATAACGCAGTGTTTGCCAGTATGAAGTTCTTAACCATACTTAAATCTCCTACCCACAGAGCTGAGTTGTGAGAGGTTATGGTTTATGCCTGGGGTGCGGTTCAAAGTTATGCACCCTGCGGATGCTTGCTAAATACTTGTTGACTATCTGACCGAACCCCACCACGAATGCCTAGTTCCTCTGTGTTTTCTATAATCTTGTCCGATGCACTGGAACCAGAGAAGCACCAGGGTGGGAGATTTCTCCCAATTCTCTTTCTCTGCAAGAACTCCCTGAGCTGCTTATAAACATGCTGATCAAAACCTGCATCAAAGAGAAAATGCATTTCCATATTCCCAGTTTCCTTTATGATCAGAGAATGGATCAAAGAGAAAACACATCTCCCCATTCCCGTTTTTCTTTTCATTCCTGATTTAGAGGTCAGAAATGATTCACATGTGGGACTAGAACAAGCAATGTGAAGTCCATTTAAGGGCAGGAGTCCATATGAGCTCAAGGTACAAGAATTTTCAAATTCTTTCCCCAGATGTACTTACGGGGATAGAAAAATGTCTTAATTCTTTTACTTAATATATTCTATTTTACTAAAAGGCGATAATAACCATCTTTACATTTTGATACTTGAAAGAAAAGAAAAAGGAGAAGTATTGTAAGCCTTAATATAGTACATGATGATCTATTTAATTTTAGCCATAATGCCTAATTCAAAAATAATATTTTAGGATTTCAATTGCACTTTAGATATAGCTAAGAGATGAAAATGAATTTGCTCCTTTTAATTGAAAGTGTTCCAAGATCCATCTCAAAACTGACTCACTTCCTTGGTTGTTTAATTGATGATGACTAGGTTAAGTTTGAAAATTTTAATTGTTGACTTTTCTCTCAATATTTTCATGTCATTTCTCCTTGTTTTAATTTTACAGACCCAGAAATAAGAACCTATGCTATGAACATGAGTAATTTTCCTAACAACTTAGTGTGAATTAAAGAAATTAAAGTAGGCTGCTGTGTGTGTTTGAACAGCTTACCTAGGATTATAATATTAATGTTTCTGCTTTCCTTTTGTGAGGGTGCTATTGACCTGAAAACAATTTTGTTACATATTTTAGAGAAAGTGCCTACACAGAAAACAAATAAGCTATTTTACTTCATAGTTCCAATTAGATAAAGAACTTGGTATAAATTTCAATATATTAAACTATGTGATTCCAATAGCAATTTATTGACTATAGTGAACTAAAATAAATACAATTTCTTAATATCTAAAAAGTAATTATTCATCCTGTTGTTAAAGGGATTGCTAAACATGCATCCCTAATTTGAAAAAGAAAGGAGGAAGGAAGGAGGGAAGGGGGGAGGGAGGGAAGGGAGGGAGGTGGGGAGGGAGGGAAGGGAGGAAGGCAGCAAGACAGGAAGGCAGCAAGGAAGGAAGGAGGGAGGAAGGAGGGAAGAGAGGGCAGACAGGCAGGAAGTCCTAAGAAGCAATTTACCATGTAGATCTAAGTTCTCTCTAGCTTTAAATGAACCAAATGTGTTGTTAAGGCTACACCACACCTACCTGAAGATGAGCTTCTAGAAAATGAGGCTAACTGAATCAGATGGCATCTGAGATCTTTTCAGTTCTGCCATTCTATGAGTATCAGCCTCGCAGTGTTCATAAAGGTTACCTTATAGATATTTGGAGTTCTGTATTTTACTTCTGAAAGTCAGAATTTCTAGAGCTCTCCTACATTCCTCTGTGGTGTTAAAAAATATCTCCAGCGTTCACAGGAGATTTTTACAACTCTCATCATGGACTCAGAGCAGAAATTTCCCCGGGTCGGCTGCATTCTCAGTTCTTTTCACTTTAAAGGGAATGCTCTTCCTTGAAGCTGCTTCAAGTGTACCACGTGGACACTGGGCACTGACGGACCCCAGTGAACCTCCCTGAGGCCCCCCCGCTTCCCATCACCGCCCACCAAGCTTCTCCTTCCAGGGCCTCAGCACAAACAGCAGCACCACCATCCTTCTGGGTTTCAAGTACAAATTCTCTGTGCACTGGTCACGATAAATTTCTTGCTTAAAGCCCTCCTTACGTGTTTGTGTAGCCATCCACATCATCATCGGGAAGGATGTTGTCACTGCTCAGCAAGTTTCCTCGGGATTCCACACCCGCGCGCAGGTACACACACAGAGACGTAATTTTACTTTGTCACTGAAGTACAGCTTCCATACGGTAAAATACACAGCTTCCTGAATTTTCACTAACATACTACCAGCTGTGCAGCTTCATGAATTACTGGTGTGTATGCAGCAATCTAACCACCAGCCAGATCAAGACAAAGAATGTTTCCAGTATTCCAGAAGGCTCCCTGACTCCGCTTCCCAGCCTGTGCCTTGATGTTCACAGTTCCCATCATCCACGAGGAAAGACTCTTCCCCCACCCAGTACCTGGTCATGTTATGACCTCCTAAGATTGTCTTGGTTTTCCACATCTCCTCCTTCATCTTGCTCTCTTCCACGTGGCTCCATGGTTTCTAGCCTATTCCAACACTCTCATTTCGTTGTGTGCAGAGCAGGTACGGTGCTTCAGCACGATAAGAACAGCAAGTAGTCCTCCACGGGGTATCAAGCCCCTACTGCAGGCAAGCCCTGTGCTAACACTTAATAACCATCATCTCATTCAAGCCCCAAACGTAACTGATTTGATTCTGTAGACTCTGCTAATGTCTCTTTCAAATCTCTATCTGCTCAAAACCTACTCCTCCAGAAAGCCTTTCTGATTTTAATGGCTGTCACTTAGCAAGCCCCACGTGAAGAAGAATGAGAGAGATGACTAGTCCTGTTTCTAGGATTCAGGAAGAGGCAGCACCTACGAGAACAATTCTAGACATGCTTGAGGGGGGATAGGCTTCATTTTACAGATGAGCTGAACTGGTATACCCGGGATTACCCAGAAAGTCAGTGCTGAAAACAGGGTCTGTAACTCTGAAGTGAGCTTGCCTACTTTCTCCTTTTCTTCTATGCAGTGCTTTCATTCATTCATCCAACAAATATTTATTGAGCTCCTACAATGTATCAGGTGTACACGCTGGAGACACAGCAGTGAGAAAACAGATGACGGTCTTTGCTCTCAGGGAGCTCACATTTTAGTGAGGGGAGGTGGTAAAAAATGATAAAAAGAAAAAGTAAGATATATAGCATTATTAGATACTATAAAATGCACTGGAGAATAAAAGGGAGATGGATCTTAGACAGCAAGATTGGCTGACGTTAGAATTTTAAACAGTGTGGCCCAAGTAGGCCCCACTGAGAAGGTGACAGTCAAATCTTGAAAGTTATGAGCCAGTTATGTGGTTATCTGGGGCAACAGCATGTCAGGGGGGGACACCAGCAAGTGCAAATGTTCTGAGGTCAACCAGTGTGAGGTGAAACAGGGAAAGAGCAGAAGGTGAGGTCAGAAAAGAGGGGCTGGTATCCAGATTGTGAGGGTCTTGCCAGTCAACTGGGATCATTCTTTCTCATCTTTATAATTATGCCTATGGGAGAAGGCTGTGTGTGTGTGTGTGTGTGTGTGTGTGTGTGTGTGTGTGTTTTACCATATTGTTAGAACTACAGATTTATGTTTGTATGGGCCAGTTCCCAACCAAACTATGAACTTCTTAAAGAACATTTCTTATATTTTGGGGGGACTTCTCTGAGATTCCAAAATACTATACCAAAGAGGGCAAATATACCATGACTTCCTACTTCTGAAGCCCACAGGGGCTGTGACATTAAGCCTTGCCTGCCACATATTGACACGGCTTCAGAATCCCAAAGAACTAATTATAGTTTTTCTTCACATCTATTACCATTTTCTTTTCAGCTGCAAACACAGCGGTTATCATTCAGTACATCAAAAATCATTAAAGCCTAACATTCTTCTCCATAGAAAATTTCTGGCTACATTACATCAACGACTGTGTGCATTATATTATCAACAATACACATCAACAAGGACAGCAGTATTATAATTGTGTGATGTGATTTACAAAACCTACCACCAGAAATAAGAGAGCAATACAATGTTTCAGTTTTCAACAGTCATTAATGGTATCACCATATAGATTGTGAGACCACATCACATTAATTGCCAACACACTGTGCCAGTGCAAACATGAAACAGAATGCTTCTTGGATGCAAGCATATCTAAGTCAGAAATTCTTAAGGGTAATCCAAGGAACACAAGCTATTTGTTCACTTATTTAATAAATATTTATCGAGACGGTACTATGTACCACAATTGGAAACACAATGATGAGTGAAAGCAGTTGATGCCATGATTGAGCTTTCATTAATCAAATTGTCATAACAGGTGTCAACATGACAAGTGTTATAAACAAAAGGTACATGTGTTATGAGAGCCTTTAGGAAGGGAATTTGATTAGTCAGGTGAAGACTTAATCTGAGGAAGGAAAGCTGGAGCTGTAATCTGAAGGACAAATGGGTAATTAACTAGGCAACATGGGAAGAAACAATATTCCAGAGACAGGGAACAGCCTGCACAAAGGCCCTGTGGTAGGAGGAGGAGCATGGCAAGGCCATAAAGATCACTGGTGAAATCACCACATTCCTCTCATGGAAAACGGGTATAAAGAAATGGAGAACTAAAGTACAGATATCCCATGGGAGATCCAGAAAGTAGCTGCTGGAGAGATACCTGATGAAACTAGGAGCAGGGCTGTCTTTTGACTACAGTGTTTCCACTATCACACTCCCAATTTGTGCCTTCATTGTCTACTACCCCAGAGGCTGAATTTTATTTAACACTTGGAGTGCTAGAGTATCTGCCTCATTTCTTCAGAGACTGATGCAATAGGTTTAAAGAAATGGACAAACAAGACACATCTTAAGAAGAAAGTGAATTATTAAGATGGGTGGAAGAGAGAAAAGGTGGGATGTGAAAGGTGGACCCATTAACAGCAGAGAGCTCTAACAAAAAGATCTCCTTCCTAATACTGTCTGAATATCAAGATACTACAGTGTATATCACACTCTTAAGAGTTGGCAAACTATTATTTCTTTTGGAAAAACATATAATCAGGTCTATTATTATGATTATTTCTTACAGCTAAAATTAATATTTTGAGGAAAATGGCAGTGATTTAAATCAAAAGGCTATACTGAAGGAGTTTGATTATTCCTTTTCAATTTCTCCTGTTTACTTTTTTCTGGAGTCTTTTCCAGTTTTATTGAAAAATAATTGACATACATCATTGTATAAGTTTAAGGTGTACAGCCTGTTACCTGATTTACATATATTGTGAAATGGTTACCACAACAGGTTAACATCCATCTTCTCGAATAGATACAATACAAAGAAAGAAAAAAAAAGGAAAAATATTTTCTCCTTGTGGTGAGAAGTCATAGGATTTACTTTCTTAACAACCTTCCTATATATCATACAGTGTTAGCTACAGTCATCATCTTGTACATTACATCCCTAGTATTTATTTATAACTGGAAGTTTGTATCTTTTGAGCACTTTCCTCCAATTTCCCTTCCCCCCCATGCTCTTCCTCAGGTAACAAGAAGTCTGATCTCTTTTCTACACATTTGGGTTTTTTGTTGCGTTGTATTTTTCTTTTTTAGATTCCACATATAAGTGAGATCATATAGTAATTATCTTTCTCTTTCTAACTTAATTCACTTACCAAAATGCCTTCAAGTTTTATTCATGTTATTGCAAATGGTAGGATTTCCTCATTTTTAACAGCTGAATAATACACACATAGTGTGTGTGTGTGTGTGTGTGTGTGTGTGTGTGTGTATATATGGTCTTAGGTTGTTTCCATGTCTTGGCTGTTGTAAATAATTTTGCCATGAACATAAGATCTTTTGGAGTTAGTGTTTTCATTTCCTTTGGATATATTCCCATAAGTGAAATTGCTGGATCATATGGAAGTTTTATATTTACTTTTTTTGAGGATCCTCCATATTGCTTTCCACAGTGGCTGCACCAATTTGCAATCCCAGCAACAGTGCACAATGGTTCCCTTTCCTCTACATCCATGCCAGCATTTATTATCTCTTGTCTTTTTGGTGATGGCTATTCTTATACGTATAAGATGAAATCTCCTCGTGGTTATAATTTGCATTTTCCTAATGATGGTAATGTTGGGCATCTTTTCATGTACTTGTTGGCGTTTCATGTATCTTCTTTTCCTTTGTCCAGTTATTTTGCTATTGAGTTGTATAAGTTCTTTATATATTTTGGAAGTTAACTCCTTATCAGATATATGGTTTGAAAATATTTTTTTCCATTCCACAGATTGCCTTTTCACTTTGTTGATGGTTTCTTTTGTTGTGCAGAAGCTTTTGAGTTTGTTGTAGTCCCACTTGCTTATTTTTTCTTTTGCTGCTTGTGCTTTAGTTGTCATACCCAAAAAATCATTCTCAAGACCCATGTCAAGGAGCTTTATTCCTATGTTTTCTTCTAGAAGTTTCATGGTTTCAGGTCTTACCTTTAAGTCTTTAATCCATCTTGAGTTAATTTTTGTGAATAGCGTAAGATATGGGTTCAGGTTGGTTCTTATACATGTAAATAACCAATTATCCCAGCATCATTTATTGAAGAGACTTTTTTCCATTAAGCATTCTTGGTTTCTTTGTCAAATATTATTTGACCACACATACTTGGGTGTACTTCTGGTCTCTTAATTCTGTTTCATCAGTCTATTTGTCTGTTTTTTTATGCCAATACATATTGTTTTGATGACTGCAGTTTAAAGTATGGTTTGAAATCAGAAGTGTGCTCTCTTCTGCTTTGTTCTTTCTCAGGATTTCTCTGGCTATTCAGGGTCTTTGTGGTTCCACATACCCTTTAGGAGTGATTTTTTTTTTATTTCTGTAAAAAATGCCATTGGAATCTTGATAGGGTTCACACTGAATCTAGAGATGGCTTTTGGTAACACTGACATTTTAACAATATTAATTCTTCCAATTTATGAACATACATCTTCTTTTATTTCTGTCTTCAATGTCTTATAGTATCTCTAAAAACTATAAGACATTGAAGAAAGAAACTCTTTTGAAAGAAGAGAGAAACTCTTTTGAAACTCTCTACAGAACTCTACTGGATTCTTCAGTTCAGTTATCATATTTTTCAACTATTTAAATAGTTAAATTTATTCCTAAGTATTTTATTGTTTTTGATGTTATTGTAAATTGGATTCTTTAGAAAAATAATTGTTAGTGCATAGAAATGCTACTGATTTTTGTACGTTAATTTTCTATCCTGCAACTTTACTAAACTCATTGGTTATATCTTGAAGTTTTTTGGTTGAGTCTTTAGGATTCTCTATATATAAAATCATATCATGTGCAAAGAGAGACAATTTTACTTCTTCCTTTCCAATTCTGGTACTTTCTTCTTTCTTTCTTTCTTGCTTTCTTTCTTTCTTTTCTTTTCTTTCTTTCTTTCTCTTTCTTTCTTCCTTCCTCTCTTTCTTTCTTTCTCTCCTTTTCTTTTTTTCTCCTTTTTTTTTTTTTTTTTTTTTTGCCTGATTGTTCTAGCTAGGACTTCTAGTACTATGTTGAATAGGAATGGTGAGAGTGGGCATCTTGTATTTTTCTTGATCTTAGAGGAAAAACCTTTAATCTTTTATCATTGATATGATGTTAGCTGTGGGCTCGTCATATATGGCCTTTATTATGTTGAGATATGTTTATTATGTTGAGATATGTTTTTTTATCATGGATGCTGAATTTTGTCAAATGCTTTTTCTGTGTCCACTGAGATGATCATATGATTCTTTCATTCTGTAATGTGATATACCACATTATGTTGAACCATCCTTACATCGCAGGGATAAATCTCCCTTGGTTATGGTGTATGTTCCTTTTAATGTGCTGCTGAATTGGTGTCATAGTATTTTATTGAGAATTGTTGCATCTACATTCATCAGGGATGTCGGTCAGTAGTTTTCTAGTAGTGTCCTTTTCTGATTTTTGTCCCAGGATAATGCTGGACTCCTAAAATGAGTTTGGGACCCTTCCCTCTTCAATTTTTTGGAAGAGTTAGGTTATTGCTCTTAAAATTTACATGTTTATTATATTGCATAACTAATAACAGATTATTATAGTTATGGCTATTTTTACTACATTTGGTTTTTGTTTTTAACTTTTAAACTAGAGTTGTAAAAGTGAATTATGCACCACTATTACCATATTGTGGAATCTAACATAACTATAAGGTTATCATTATCAGTTAGATTGACACTACCTTTCTGTTTTTATGATGTTAATTAGTGTTCCTTTACTTGCACTCCAAGAATTCCTTTTAGCTTTTCTTGTAAGGCAGTTCTGGTGTAATGAACTCCCTCAGCTTTTGTTAGTTTGGGAAAGTCTTTATCCCTCCTTCATTTCTGAAGGATGGCTTTGCCAGGTATTGAGTTCTTGGTTGACAGTTTTCTTTCAATATTTTGAATATGTCACCCCAGTCTCTCCTGGCCTGAAAAGTTTCTGTTCAGAAATCCACCAATAATCTTACAGGGGTTCCCTTGTACTTATATGGGTTCTCTTTTCTCTTGCTACTCTTAGAATTCTTTCTCTTTGACTTTTGACAATTTAATTATAGGGCTAATGTAGCCCTATTTGGGGTCCTTTGGATCTCATGGATCTCATGGATCTGGATGTCCATTTCTCTACCCAGGTTCAAGAAGTTCTCAGCCATTACTGCTTTCAATATACCTTCTGTCCCTTTCTCTTTCTGTTCTTCTTCTGGAATTCCCATTATGTGAATATTGTTTCCTTTTTTGGGGTCTTATAATTACTTTACTCTTTTTCATTCTCTTTTTCTTTTTGCTCCTCTGACTGGGTACTTTCCAATGTCCTTCCTTCAGGTGACTGATTCTTTCTTATGCATGGTTGAGTCTGCTTTTGAAACTCTCTACAGAACTCTACTGGATTCTTCAGTTCAGTTACATTTTTCAACTATAAAATTTGTTTTGTTTTGTTTTGGTGTTTGCTATTTCCTTGTCAACTTCTTGTTTTGTTCACTCATTGTTTTCCCAATTTTATTTAGTTGTCTGTGTTTTCTTGTAGTTCACTGAACTTCCTTAAGAGGATTATTCTGAATTCTTTGTCCGACAGTTCATAGGTCTCCATTTCTTCAGGATCAGTTATTGGAGATTTATCAGTTGCCTTTAGTGGTGTCACATTTACTTGATTTTTTGTGATCCCTGTACCTTACATTAGTATCTGCACATCTGAGCAATCAGTTTCCTCTTCCAGACTTCGCAGGTTTGCTATGGCGAAGATAGTTCCTCACCAGTCATCTCAGTGTGCGTTTCTGGATGTGTCTGTTGGTAATGTCCATGGGCAGGTAGAACTGGCTATTATGGTCCATTTTGGGGCAAGGCAATTGTTGGAGCTCTGAGGACAGGGATGGGGGCATGTGTCACTGGATGACAACAGTTGGATGGGACTGCTGGCTTGGTTCCCTCCCCAAGTGAGGCTGTAGGATACTTTCCACAGTTGCTTGGATTCTCTGGTCAGGCTTAACAGGTGGTCAGGACTGGGTACTATATTCAGTAGTAAGTGGGGCTATGATTAATTTCCTTGCCCTGGCAGGGCAGCAGGACAGGACCCAGGTCTATATAACTCATTGTCTGGGGACCCCAATTAGGCCAGAGTGTGCACTGAATTCCCCGACGTCAGCTGAAACCACTTGTTTTGTTCTGCAGATGCGGAAGCCATGGGATGTACTCTCTGTATGTAAGGCTGATGAATGGGCTGAGCACCTTCCCATGGACTCTGGTTAGGTTTCTTGCTCAGACAGGCTAAAGGCTGTATCTGAAGGCTGTATTCATTGTTGTGTGGGGCTAGGAATTAATTTCCCTGCCTGGGAGCAGTGGGAGAAGCAGCTCTAATCTGGCAAAGCTCTTTGTTGTCTTAACTCAGCCAGCTCACACCCCAACTTCCCTGACCAAACAGGGCCATTGGCTTTGTTCTGCAAACTATAAGCTCTACCCATCCCCTGTTGGCTCAAGTGCTACCGGGCTGCACAGCTTCCAGGAGTTATCTCCAGACCTTCTGGTCAGCTGGGGCCAAAGACACTCTCCACGGTGATACTGAAAGAGTCTCGGATTACCTGAATATTATTGCTACTTTTTCGCTAATGGGCAATCACTCTGATTTAGCTTACAAAACATTGAGCAAGCAGCATGAGAACTACTTGGTTATCCTAGCCTTGAAGTTTTTCTGTGCAGTGAATCTGAGACCCTGATGATATTTATTCATTATATTTTTAATGATATATCAGGTTACCATAGCAATTCCTGTTCCCTGGAAACTTCTTTCTTGCAACACACATTTATTGTATGCCACATTAACAGCCTGATCCTATTGTTCGAGCTGTCTCATTAGCTCAAGTAATCTGAAGCTATTTCAAAATGTTAACCAGTAACAATATATAGAAAATATGGTTATTTAGAAATAACATTTATTTAGAAATAGCATTTATTTAAGGAAAGAGCCCACCTTCAAATCACTCTTTTCCATGAAGTTCACCTTGACCCTGCAAATAATCATTTTTAGTAAATCTTAGAATACTTAGGGGTTTATGTCATTCATGAAATCATCATTTATGATTAAATATACATTCCTTCATAATGTTCATCAATTATTTTTATGTGGTCTTGTATCCCCACCTATATTAGAGCTTCTATAAATCAGAAGCTATTATGGGTTGAATTGTGCACCCCCAAAGGATACTGAAGTCCAATTCCCCACCATCTGTGAATGTGACCTTATTTGGAGATAGGGTGTAGGCAGATGATCACGTTATGATGAGGTTATTAGAGCAGGCCCTAACCCAATATGACCATGTCATTACAGAAAAGGGAGGAGTGGGACAAGACAGACATGTGCAGAGGGAAGATGATGGGGAGACACAAGAAGAATGTCATGTGATGATGAACGTGGAGATTAGATAATGTTTCTACAAGCCAAAACCACCAAAGATTGCCAGCAAACCACCAGAGGCCTGGAGCAGATCCTTTCCTCATGGCTCTCAGAAGGAATCAACCTTGTCAAATACCTTGATCTAAGGCTTCTTGCCTCTATAATTGTGACAATAAATTGCTGTTGTTTAAGCCATCCAGTCTGTAGTACTTTGTTACAGCAGCCAAAGGGAAACTAATACCAAAGGCAAGACTAATAACTTGATTTGTACCTGCTCAGTGTCTAATACAATGGTTTTCATGTTTATTAAGAAGTGAAATAATTCATGAGCAGGAAGTGTTGTTTTTCAATCATTCCCCCATTCACTTGTTCACATATCTATTCAATAAATATTAACCATCATATCCATTGAGCAAGGCACTAAGCATGGGGGTGAAGATCAGTAAAAGTCCTTCCTTCTAGTTTCTAGTAATAATAACTTCCTTGTAGTTTCGGATTATTGTCTAACAAAAATTATGTTAGGTGAAGGGGTGCCTGGGTGGCTCAGTTGGGTAAACATCTGACTCTTGATTTCAGCTCAGATCACGATCTCATGGGTTGTGAGATGGAGTCCCACATCAGGCTCAGTGCTCAGTACTCAGTGGGGGTCTGCTTGAGACTCTCTCTTTCTCAAATAAATCTTTAAAAAAATTATGTTAGATGCTTAACATGCACTTTTCCATTTAGCCCTCAAAACCAACCTGTAAATATAGGTATTACTGCTCCCAATTTTCAGGAAAACACCAAAATCACTGAGGCTTAAAAAGTTAGATTATCAAAGATCACAAAGCCAGTAAGCAGCAGAGTTATTGGCATGTGAAGTCAGACCAGTCTGACTCTTTTTCTTCTACTTCATTCTACCTTTGATAAGGTACTGGGGATAGAGGAACAAGAGTGACTCTAACATAAGGTACATATGTAGTAAGAGAGAAGCAAAGCACTATGGGTGTTCAGAGAAAGAAGACATGACAATTGCTTGGATGAATCAGAAAAAAAAAAAAAACTTCTTGGAGGTAGAGAAAAGGTCTGGGTGAGTAGCAAAAAAGAGGGAATGCTAGTAGATGGAGCAAGGGCCAGATTAAGGCAGGTCATCAGAGCTGGAAATGAGCAATGCTAGGATGCTAGAAGCCATTAACACAGATGTTGCTGTCAACGAGGCCCTTGCATGAAGTTGGTTAAAGAAGAAACTTAGGTACTGAAGTCTCTGGGTAAGATTGGTGTGTTGTAGGTGGATGGGATTTCTCCAAAAGATTGTATCCATTTGTAAGAGGAAGGTTTTTTTGCTGAATAATAGTGGCAAAACAAAGATCTGGGAATACTAGTGGGGAATAATAGTTGACTGATTCTTCTTCCTAAAAACCTGACTCAAAATAGAGAAAAGGATACCCTTGACTGGAGGCAGTTTATAAGGAAAAGATGTTGTCACAGAAAAGACACATTTTAATTAGGGGTAGGTGAAAGAAGCATTTGAGGCAAAGGTGGGGGTAGAATTTATCTTTAAATGGATAAGGATTCTATATGCTATAATGGAAGAGGTTGGCTGAGGGGCAGAAGATTCGGAGTGGACTTGGGAAGGACCTCTACCACATTCCTGTAAAGACCATTTGCTACAGAATTATAAATCCAATAGTGAAATCTTCGATCCTGAGACTTAACATATGGTCAGTGGACAGTGATGAATGCCACATGCTGAGCCTTGGTAAATCACAACAACATAAGAATAATATTATTTTTCCTCTACGGTTCCAAGCTGTGGTCTTCTTTATAAAGTCCTACATTTTGTTTTTTTAATTCATTGCTGAAGTCCTGGTGATGATCTTCTTAGTACCTAATGAATCCAACTAAATAGAACTTTGCTTTGATTAATATAATTAGGATCTGAGGTACATTATACATTGGCCTCCCTTCCCTCTGTCTTTTCCCCTGAATATGGGCATGATGAAAAGATGTGGAAGAAAACAAATGTTTCTGAAACAAACATGTGATGATGTTTGATGACACTTGATGAGAAGAAGAAAAATATTGGTCCTACTTTCTGATCTGACATCAGAAGAGATAAAATATGAAAGCTCAAGCCTATGAAATTACTGGGAGGAAGAAAATAATAAGAGAGCTAATAATTACAGAATAATAAGAGAATATAAACCCAAATATGATGCCCACATAGGAAAGATCTTGGGAGGGTATTAAAAAACAAACACTGGGGCGCCTGGGTGGCTCAGTCGGTTAAGCATCTGCCTTTGGCTCAGGTCATGATCCCAGAGTCCTGGGATGGAGCCCCACATTGGGCTCCCTGTTCAGCATGGGGGGGGGCCTGCTTCTCCCTCTGCTGCTCCCCCTGCTTGCGCTCTCTCTCTCTGTCACATAAATAAATAAAATCTTTAAAAAGAGGATTACCTTTGAAAAAAAACAAAAACAAAAAATCAAAAAAACAAACACTGACTGTAAGTCCTGAGAGCAAAACAAAACTCTCCAGCATCCACTTTCTAGAATACAGTTGAGTTGGCCCATCCCTGGGACACAGAAGGAAGGGTAGGATATATGCTTCCAGGGAAGCACAGAAAGAAAGATTATTCCTCAACAGTTTTGAAATTAGAGCATATTTAATATCAAAGAATCTAAAGATTGATGTCTGAGATAAGAAAATATCCTACACTCTGCTAGAGTTTTGAACAAATTAAGAGACAGAAGAGATGGAGACATCAAGGCAGATGGAGACCAAAGTGTGAGCTTTACTGGCCTGTGGAAAATACAGATTCGGTATGCAGCAACAATGGGCTTCCTGATTTGAAGCCAGGAAGCTGGATTACTATCTTAAAATGTTGGATTACTATCTTCTGCTAAAACATTGGGTAGTCTGGCACCCCTAAGCCCCTATTCTAGCAAGACAACATCCACCTGGGCAGGTTGTTTTCAGCCTCTCACTTCAGCCTCTGAGCCACTTGCTTGATGCATTACTGTGTGCATCTGGCCCTTGGAGGAATTTCGGTTAACAATCTTTCTCCAGGTTGTAAATAGATTGTTTTCCTTTGGATTCCTGCAGAAATGTATGAGACAAGAGAACTCAAGAAGAGGGGCACCTGGCTGGCTCCATTGGTAGACATGTGAGTCTTGATCCCGGGGTTGTGAGTTCGAGCTCCATGTTGGGTGTGGAGTCTTCTTAAAAAACAAACAAACTCAAGAAGCAGCAAAATGAGATGGGAAAAATGGGTGAAAGAAAAAACTGCAATATGCAAATTAGAAACCGGCACACTTAGAGGGACCAGGAAAAAAGTAGCAATGAAAAAGAAAGGGTAAATGGTAGCCGAGCAGTCAAGACTTGGTTCTAGGGCAAGAAAATTAAGGATGTGGGACTGCTAGACAAGTGACAAAAAGCAGCCAGGAAGAGTAATACTGAGAAAACCAAAACGCTGTGTTCAGCCAAGAATAATACTACTTTGAAAATCACTAATCTTCTGGCCAGCTAGTCTCGCAAATACAATGTTCTCTATAAACAACCGCAGTTTAAAAGTATTACTATGATCAAAGACATCTCAGACTGGTAAAGTGCAAGGCAGAGGGAAAAGTGGGGACAGACTGCGACAGAAATTTGCCTCAAATGTGAGACGGATGTGTGTGGCCATTAACTCCGCCTTTTGCTGTTAGTGAGAAACTGAACCAATAGGAGTAAATTATAGCCACATCTCAGGCTCTGATTTAGCTACTCCATGTTTGTTCAACAGCAAAATGGAAGAGAAGAGCGTCACTATGGCTTCTATATCTCTCTGAAGCCTGGTCAAAATGGCCAAGTATATTGTTCAAAAGTTATTTATCCAAGACCATGGGTCTACATTTCAGTGACTTTCCACCAGATGGTGGTGGACTGTACAACAGTGCTCCCACTTGGCCGTAAGACACAGGGGTTGGAGTGTGAGCAAGAGTTGAAAAGGAGAAATTCTGGGGTCCGCCTGCAAACATACTGACACAGGCTTGACCTCAAAGACCCCATAACCCACAAGAGAGGTGAGCACCATATTCGCTGACATTGAAGTTATGCAGAGTTAAGACACATGCTTACTTTACAAAGAAATATTTTGGGGGGAAAATGTAAGTATTTTTATCAGATATATTTTGATAATGATTTTTAGGTAGTTTTGTATGGAAAATACATTTTTGAACTTATAAAGTAGGTTGCATATTAAAATCTAGTAAGAAAATAATTCATTATTCATTAGTAGGCTACTAAGTGGGAAAAAAAATCCCACAGCTAAAATAGAAAAATACTGGTATCAGCAAACACTGGCGCCTAGCAAGTGTTGCCATTATAATACATTTAAATCTCTAATGATAGGAGAATGACACAAAATCTGATCAGCACTCTCATTTGTGCCTTATTATCTTTGTTCAAAAACATGACCAGCAGGAAGTGTTCTGTTAGATGTTTTGTTTTGGTTCGTTTTCCCACAATGTACATTTTCTCTATGTAGGTCATGTTCATCGGCTATATTCATATTTGGAGATTCTGTTTTGGGAGGTGGAGAGGGACATCAACATACACCAGCAGAAATAGTTAGGAAACTATTATAATATAGTTAAAAAGTGTCATCATTAACAGCCACAGGCTTTATGAAACTAGATAAAGGATGTACAATTGTCAGTAAGAAAGATGCAAAGAACTTGGGGCAAAAAATACAGATTTGGGAGTTAGCGTGTAGGAAAAAAGTCGAAGTGGAAGGGAGTGCCCAGGGAGAAAAGGTAGAATGAGAAGGAAATAAACGGAATGGGAACTCAGAGTCTCTGTTTTTCTCTTTTTCTTTTATCAGAATTCACAGTGTTGGCCTCATGGCTCTTTTGGCTTTGTGAGACCTGGAGTTTATGCTTGATGATAAATGTATATATGAGAACTATTGATCAAACCAATGAACTGCTGCAAAACTCCTGCAATATTCTACTGAAGGCTCTGATAAAGTCTGCAGGACTCAGAATGAGGGTAGAATTAGTAGAGACCTTATTACACAATGCAATTTGCAAAATTCAATTGAAAAAGTGAATTGATGCAGGGGATCATAAAAATGATATATATTCAACTCCCAAGTTTTATTTTAACCAAATTTTTATGTAAAGTCAAGCCGTTTTTTTCAAGTGTGGGTCTGCTGAATGGAATTTCTTTTATTACTTTTTCCCACAATTTTACCTTTTTTTCATCTGCTCCCAATTTAATAGCAATTCTTTAGTGACTCACCACCTTTCTTTAGCCTTTCTAAAGCAGTTTAATTTTTATAAAAATAACAACTCCTGTCTTCTCTCTCTTGCTCTCGTATTTCATCAGTTTTAGATAATGTTTAAATAAATCATACCCCGTTTGGGAACAAATACAAGTGTCTCTTAGTAAACGTACAAAGTAGTTGGTAGGAGTGGAAGTACCCAGGCAAAACTGGCGAGTCGGCTAGAAGGGTTTCATTTGGCCAGAACTGCTAACTCACATCAGATATTTTATTTTTTTTTAAAGATTTTATTTATTTATTTGAGAGAGAAAGAGAGAGGGAGGGAGAGGAAGCACGAACAGGAGGGGGAGCAGAGCGAGAAGCAGGCTCCCCACTGAGCAGAGAGCCTGATGCGGGGCTCAATCCCAGGACCCTGGGATCATGACCTGAGCCGAAGGCAGACGCTTAATTGACTGAGCCACCCAGGTGTCCCACATCAGATATTTTAAACACATTTAAGCAGAAATAGAAAGGTACCATTCCCAAAGGAGAAATATGAAATAATTTTACTCCACATTGAGAATTTCACTTAGAAAGTCAATAGTTACAAGACACCCAAAATTTAATTGAAATTTCTCAGCCATGTTGAAAATCTGTCTGAAATGTCAGCTTCTCCATCAAGCCTTTCCTGATGCTCTAAATTGGTAGTGCTTTCTCCATCTTAGGAACCCCTTCAGCGGTGTTTTTAGACCTTACTGATGACACATATCTCATTTTACTTTACAGTGCAGTTATAAACCGATCTTCTCTCCCTTTACGTGATATCAACTACTTGATAGAATAAACTACACCTCTCTCACTATGTACTTTTGAAATCAAAGCCCTCTGTACATCATGGGCCCTTGTATATTTTAAGTGGCACTGCAATGTGTGTGTGCATTTGTGTGTTTGCGTGTAGTGAGGCAGAGGCAGGGGAAATGAAGGGCAAAAAAAGTTCATAAATGCCCAACCTCCCATAAGAAAAGGGTATGCTCCAGAAGTGCACATTCACTTCTTTTCACATCTCTACATATGTTGCTCTAGTACAGTGTTTACCTGGCTACCTCTTCTAGTAGATGTCTCAGCAGTAGAAACAATACTTTATCTATCTTTATGACCTATGTCTGCTACAGAGACTCTGACACCCAGCACGTGCTAAGTAAATGATTGATGAATAAACAAATAAATGAAAGACTGAATTGGAAAGTCTCTTAAAGATTCAAGGAGAGTAGTGCATGAAGAAGATACAAAACTACCACTAAGGAAAGTGAATTTGACCCTACCTTGACTATCTAAGGTATATTCAAATGACCAGTATATTTTTTTCCCAAAAGGTATAGAATATTATTAAATTTTAGGGTCAAGGGGTGCCTGGGTGACTCAGTTGGTTAAGCAAGCATCTGCTTTCAGCTCAGGTCATGATCCCAGGGTCCTGGGATCGAGTCCCCACTTCGGGCTCCCTGCTCAGCAGAGAGCCTGCTTCTCCCTCTCCCTCTGCCTGCCACTCTGCCTACTTGTGCTCTCTCTCTCTCTCTCTCTCTGCCAAATAAATAAATAAAAATCTTTAAAAAAAATTTTTAAGGTCAGAGATGTCTTTAGAGATAAGCTTATTCCATTTTAAAGATGAGTTGACAGACTGGCCCACTGTCACACCAGCTAGTCATTAGAATAACAGCAAAGCAATAGTAAGATTTCTGGCTCTACCAATTCCAACTGTCTTCTGAAAAAGATGGATTCTCTAAGTGAAAAGTCTTTGGCAATCAGAATCACTGATAGGGGTTGGAGTAGACTATGGAACAAAAAGGTGGGGAACAGGAGAGAAAGCAGAATGGTGTTTCCAAAGTGATGCCCACATTGCCAACTCTGACAATGGTGATGTGCTCTTCTGTCTTGCTAGAAAGTGGCCAAGTTAGGGCTTAAAGTCAAGTCTTCTCACCTTTAAACCAGAGTTCAGGTATCTTTAAAAAGAAAACCACTATTCATAAATATATCTTTAGAAAGTTCTGGAAATCAGTTAAATTAAAAACAAAACCAAAATGGAGCCTCCATGGGACAATCAACACCACTTTCCTTTGTCAATAAATCTTCTTGCAACAAAATTATAAAGATTAAAAGTCACATAAAAGATAAAATATCAAAAATATTTAATATGGGGGCGCCTGGGTGGCTCAGTTGGTTAAGCGACTGCCTTCGGCTCAGGTCATGATCCTGGAGTCCCGGGATCGAGTCCCGCATCGGGCTCCCTGCTCGGCAGGGAGTCTGCTTCTCCCTCTGACCCTCCCCCCTCTCATGTGCTCTCTCTCTCTCAAATAAATAAATAAAATCTTTAAAAAAAAAAAAAAAATATTTAATATGAATAAGAAATTCTTACCAAAGCCCAGAAACTTGAATATTTAAATGGGAGTGGGGAATAGAACAGACTGTTTTCTGAAAACTACAGCTTAACAATAAGAATGGGGAAATTATGATGAACCCATAAAAAGCTAGTTTCTGCTTTTTAACTTTTTAAATCATCCTCTGGGACAGAAAAAGGAATGAATCTCTTTGGAGGATGGGAGGTATCTGGTTGTTGAAGAAGTCATAACATTTTGATTTTAGTTTTCAACACCAAGAAGCCATCTTAAAATGGTAAAATGTTAGGACTCCCCAAGATGGGGATTTTAAGCTCCTTTTGTAATATTTTCCTGCAATGCAGATATCAATTCAACTGGCTGCCTACTTCTAATGAACCCGCTGGTTTCTAGGCCATTAGATCTGAAAGGCTCTGGCACATAGTAGGCCTAAATATATGTCAACTAAACAAACAAGTATGCACGCCAAGAAAGGCTTGCGATTTGGAGGTGAATGTTGCTTTTTTGGGGGGATAGTTTGTCTGCTGCTCTTATCAGAAGAAATCCTCATAAGAGGGAGAGCTTGTGAGCTCCAGGAACCCTTCCCTAGCTGGATGTTTACAGCTAATGCTGGAGGTTTAACTCTTTCTTTTTTTTTTTTTTTTTAAAGATTTTATTTATTTATCTGAGAGAGAGAGAATGGGAGACAGAGAGCATGAGGGGGGAGGATCAGAGGGAGAAGCAGACTCCCCGCTGAGCAGGGAGCCCGATGTGGGACTCGATCCCGGGACTCCAGGATCATGACCTGAGCCAAAGGCAGTTGCTTAACCAACTGAGCCACCCAGGCGCCCCGGTTTAACTCTTTCTTAAACAGACTGGTCACCTGACCTCATTTTCTATCCCAAGCCCCCACTGACATCCATTCTCCAAAGCAAACAGCAAGTACACAGCTGATCTGCAGCCCAAAGACCCACTGTAGAAGTTGAAGAATAAGCGTAGGAATGCCCCCCATGGGGAGGGGAGGGAGAAATAAAACTGAGAATAAGTTCAGTTTAACAATGCTACCAAGAACTGGGAAAACAAGAATGAGTACACCCTAGAACCAAAGGAGTCTACAATTTAGGGAGGGAGGCAAACTCACACTCAGATTTAATGTTTTATGATGGAAATATATCTAGGATTTTTGTGTACCAAGAGCAGAGGAATTTAGCTAGGTTCAGGGGCATTTCTGGAGCAGTTAGAAGCCACATAAAAATGTATGTGAGCAATGAAGTGAAAGGCAATGTCTTTGGAGGGTGATAGCAAGTTTACATTTTTAGATTGGGCAAAAACATCTATTGGACTAAAGACTAGTACAAAAGTAATGTTTGCTATAGTTAAATATCTATAGCCTAACATAGTGTAGAATTGTATCATAATAGCACAGACCCATTTCATGAAAAGAGTAAATTTTGCATGACGAAAGATTAAGTGTCCCAATCTCATATAGATTTTCTTGAATATTTACTTCATTCTCCAGAGGAATCCATCCTACTGAGTTTGTTTAAAACTATCTTATGTTGTTAGAGACAAAAGGCATTTCAAATTCATCCATGCATTCATCAAATACTTATTAAAGACTTCCTATGTCCAAAATTTTAGCTTCTTTAAAAAACAAACAAACAGGTTTAATGGGGCACCTGGGGGTGGGGGGACTCAGTCAGTCAAGCTTCTGACTCTTGATGTCGGCTCAGGTCATGATCTCAGGGTGGTGAGACTGAGCCCTGCATCGGGCTCTGGGCTCAGCGAGGAGTCTGCTTGAGAGTCTCTCCTTCTCCTTCTGCCCCTCCCCCTCTCCCTCTCTCTCTCTAAAATAAATAAATAACTCTTCTAATAAATAAATGAAACAGGTTTCATCAGCCACAGAAGACAGACTGAAGTTGTGCTAAAATGGACACAAAGTGGAGGAATCAGAACAAGCAGAATCCCTATTCAATATTAATGAAGGCCGGGTGGCCATAGTAACTGGGGCGGCCTCTGAGCCGCCGGGGGGAAGGGTGTACCCCAGAGTTGGGCCAGATCTTGCAGATTAGCACATAAGAGTTGGCTCTACTTTTCTCTCCCTCCCCCACCCCCAACCCTTCTATCTTGGAAAAAGGAAAAGCGGAAGGCTCAGGGAGAGAGGTGCTTTTGACAGGCTTGAAGGTAGTCCCACAAAAGGGTGTTTGCTAGGTGTTAGGATAAGCATCTAATTGAAGGTCTGATGCCTCGAGGGCTCATGCAGCAGCACCGGAGTTTGGCAGCACTGAAGCCACAAACCCAGAGGTGCCGGGCTTCAGAGGCTCAAAGCGTCAAAACTGCCTGAGGCCATTTAGCGCCAAAGCTGCTAGTGGCTTCAGGCTGTTTGAGTCCGGGAGTCCGGAGTGAATACAGCGCCAGGGGCTCCCGGCACTGACCTGACAGGAAGGGAACAGAGCCCTGTCCTAACGAGGCGGGAGTTCTTGAGGCTGAAGCGGCTTTTTGAACCCAGGGGCAAGAACAACTCTGGGTTTCCAACTCTGAAGTGGAAGAAGATGCGGGCAAGCCAGTGACAAGGCTCACACTCCAGAGCTTTCCTTCCAACGTAGAGACTGGGGATGATTTTCCTAGACCTCTGCATTCAAATTCAACAAGCAACTACCGAACACCTAACAATTCCACGGGGCCGTGTTATGTTGCTTCACACGCAAACGTCCATCTACTCTTCTGTTGCTGGTGCAAACTGGATCTTCTTTTTCGCTAACTTATAATGATAATGTATACGTACGTTATCAAGTTATATTCTGCCAATAAAACTTTTAATTTGCTTAAGGAGGTAGCTTCCATTCTGGAGCTCTCCAGAGACCCATTCACTGGAAGAGAAACAGGCTGCTCTGGGGTTTAGCTTCCCTGCACGCCAGCAAAGGCCATCTCGTGATCAAGTACAAAGTACACGCACTTAGCAAAGCAAGAGGAAAGGAAAGGGGGCTGGGGAGCGACGCACCTGCTGGAACATTCTTACGGAAGAAAATGATTGTAAGAGTGGAAAGGAACTTAGAATAACCCACTTTAACTCACTTATTTTCCAGAAGAGGATTTTGAGACTCTGAGAAGCTGGGCAATTGCCCCAAATTATCCATGTAGGCGTCCCTTCCTTAACAAATCTTGCATTACATATTTGGGGTTATTTTCCCAGAATAGTGCCATAGGAAAATATATGCCCCATTCTCTTTTTTCACAATAACAAAGAAAAAAAAAAACAACAAAACCTCCACTTTGAATCTCGGCCTCATGGCTCAGCATTCCACCGCTTGCCTCAGCACCAATGCTCGGCATCATCTGTGGAATAAATCCTTTCCCACTTTGTGTAAGCTTGGCTGCTATCGCAGTCAGCTCAGGCTACTGTAACGGAATATCATAGGCTGGGTGGCTTAAACAACAAACATTTATTTCTCCACAGTTCTGGAGGCTGGGAGGTGCCAAGATCAAGGCCTTGGCAGTTCCAGTGTGTGGTGGAGGCCCCCTTCCTGGTCTGCAGATGACTGCCTTCTTATTGTATCCTCATGTTACAGGGGTGGGGTGGGGGGACATGCACTTTCGGGTCTCTTTTTATCAGGGCATTAATCCCACCATGAGAGCTTCACCCTGATGACTACCTCCCAAAGGCCCCATCTCCGAATACCAATACACCAGAGATTACAGTGTCAGCCTATGAATTCTGGGAGAACACAAGCATTCACTCCACACCAGACACACAGGCCAGGTCTTTTCTGTTCAGATGTCACATACAGATATTGGCCAAAGTGCACTCCCCTGTAGAGCTGAGTGGTAGCCCCCCGAAAGACACATTTGTGTCCTACTCCCCAGAATCTGTGAATGTTACCTTATTTGGACAAAGGGTCTTTGCAGGTGTAATTACGTTCAGGATCTTGAAATGAGGAAACCATCCTGGAACATCTGGGTGGGCCCTAAATCCAATGACAAGTGTCATTATAAGAGACAACCAGAGGGGAAGACAGGGTCAGAGGTGAAGGCGACATGAAGACGCAGGCAGAATTGGAAGTAATGTGGCCACAAGTCAGAGAATGTCAACAGCCACCAGAAGCTGGAAGAGGCAAGGAGCAGCTTCTCCCCCAGAGCCTTTGGAAGGAACGCAGCCCTGTCAACACCTTGATTTCAGACTTCTGGCCTCCAGGACTGCGAGAGAATCAATGTCTGTTGTTCTAAGCAACCAGGTGGTGGAAATTTGTGACGGCAGCCCTCAGAAAAAAAGTCAGCCTCCACCTGAGTATCCTGATCCTTCTAGCCCAGCCATGTCTCCTGCTCCAAAATGCCTCTGAATCTGGTCATTTAAACACTGGAGGGGAACTCAGTAGCAATATTTTTAACATACGTTTTTTGAGATTTCTTTTTCTAAAACAAATTAAGTGCCTTAGGATGAGAAGAGACACCCCAGCTTTGTTGCAAAGGGAAGACTGAAGTCAGAAGTTCCCTGACTTCAAATGTAGAGGCTCCTTCCAACTTTCCTCCCTCACTTAGGGTCCTGCAAAATTCAACACAGGAATAGATACGATAAGGCAGAAAATGAACCCAACCTAGTTCCTTGCTGCGTAAGCAGCTGCCTTGTCCAGGCCTTCATTATTAATTCGATTGCAGATGTCTTGCTGTCTTGCTGTCTCGACTTCTCCAACCTCCAATCCGATGTTTCTTAAATGCTTTCCTAAACAGTTGTGTCCATGACACTGTACAAAATACATTGTGGAGCAGTGTACAAATATCCAAGAACAGAGCAAGGCATGCTGATTTTTCCATTCTCTCTCTCTCTCTCTGTCACCACATATTTTCTCCCTCTTTAAGCGGGGGCCATAACCCCAACTCCTCTAATCCGTGCTCGAAAGCCGCAAAGCCACACCTCACACTGCCTCCAGGGTCACCTTTCTAAGATACGGATTTCATCATTTCATCCCCTTAATTCAAATCCTCCAATGGTTCCCATCAGCTGTATTCATTCCAACAATACTTTTTTTCATTGAGAATCTACAAAGACCACTCAACAAGAATTGAGGGTTAAATGGTATAAACACCTAGTCCATAATATATATAAATATATAAACCTAAAATATATCTATAAATCACCAAAGCTTTAAAACTGTGTCTCCTGCCTTCCCCTCTGAAGCAGCTGACCTCTCCTACCCAATATGGTACTCTCCTGCACTTGGCTATTAACTCACTTATGTGTCAAGATGAAAACGGTCTCACTTAATTCTTCCTTCTTTCTTTCTCCACTCATTCCTTCATCCATCTTTCCATCATCACCCAATACTTAATGTCCTTCAGTGTCTACTAGCTACTGTGAGCCCCGGGGAGCTCCTAGTCTAGCTCAGAAGCCCAGACTCTCTTGGTCATTCTCTCCCCAGAGCACAGGGAGAGAGCACTTACCACCTGTCCCACAATGGATGATGCACATCTCTAACTCCTACAAGCCCGAGCCCCTGAGGTTTCTTTTTTTCTCTGCCAATTACTGAAAAAGGTGTGTTGAAGTCTCCATCTATAGTGGTGGGTTTGAGTGTTTCTCCTTACAGTCCCATTGTCTTTTGGCTCTGTCTCCCTACTATCAACACTGCCTAGCCCAGAGAAAGGCTGGAGGAGGCAATGAAGGAGGGAAGGATGGAGGAGGGGAAAAATAAAAAGGAGGTCTGAACAGGACAACAGAACTGGCTTCTTTTATATGAAAAAAAAAATTGGAAAGAAGATTGCAATGCCAATAGAGAGAGATTTAAGAAAAAAAAAGGCAGCGGGAGGGGGGAGACAGATGTCCCAACCCTTTCAAACCTAGACTAGAGGTAAACCCAGAAAGAATTTCAATTTATATGAAGCAATAGACCATTCAAATCCCTACCCCACAAACCAAAGCCCTGAGCAGGCACCATGAAATGTGCTTTCTCTTTTCTGGAAGCCATGCTCATAAATTCACCATTTCTCTGTCGCATTGATTGAAACAATTGCTGCCCCCACCTGATGGAGTGAAGGACCTGAATCATGTTGAAACTCAGCTGAAAGTAAATTTTGGAGCTTCAGAGTGTATAACGATATCTACAGTTCCTGCTCTGACTACCAGAAGGGCCACATTAGCACTTCAGGAAAGAAAACATCCACGCTCTGCTTAAATCTTCCTGGTGTCATAAAGAATGCTTAATGCCCTATAATACAGACGACTACTGTTTCACAGAGGAATTTCTCATCTGTTTTGCACTGGAAAACCGCAAATGGATTCCCTTCATCACACAGTTGGGGGGGTGGGGAGATCACTTGAGAGCAGGAAGATGGCTTTATTGAGACCTACCATGGGGACCTGATTCCAGAGGTCACTCCATAGAAGGAAGAGAGATCTCTGCATTCTGCCAACAGGTCTGTTAGCAAGCTGACCCTGGGGAGTTAATGAAACAGTACCTGAGTCTATGGCTTCTAGACAGACTCCCCATAAATTACCTGAATATACCTTCATATGGTATTACCTCTTTTTTGCTTCCACCTCTAAATTAACAAGTCACCATCAATTTTGTGCCTTCATAGCTGTGATTCCCATTAAAGACCGGATCTTTTTTCATGTAAAAAAGGCACATCAGTAGACTACTCCACTGGTGGTGAGGTCTAGCAGCCTGGTCTTCTCCACAGTTTTGACTGTTAGATTCATTTTACTCTGCAGATGGGAATTTTCAATGCCTTTGAAAAATACTTGGGAGGAACTCTGGTCAAATTCAAGGTCAGGCACAGGGGCTTAAAACATGAATCTTTGTGAGGTACAAAACCCTCCATTGTTACTGGCAGAGCAGGAAGAGGACCCTTTTTACAAAAATTATGTAATCCATTTTGTCTGCCCAGTGGAAAGAAAGAAAGAAAAACATCCATTTGTGTAACTATGTGGGTACTCCTTGTCAGGTGAAATAATGTTTGAGTTAACTTTCCATTTTCAACTTGAAACATCTTTGCTCCATCATGGTTATAGTGACCTCCCTGTGGCCAGACGTTTGCTTGAATTAGCTCTCATCAGTTAATATTTTTCTATTTTTTTAATCCCTATTACTTATTTCTGAATCTAGTTTTTCCTTTCAATTTAGTCTCTTTCTCCTAAAACATGACTCTCTTTGCAAACCTAATTTTTTGTGTAACATTCAACAAAATAGTCAAAAAGCATTGCAGGCAGGTGCTATGGGGCTGAGGAAAAGGACAAACAAAATCCAGGCCCTGTTCCTTACCCTTGAAAAACAGTGCTGGAGACATGAAACACAACGTATGGTAGCAATGAGAAAATATTTTGATCCAAGTCACAAAAGCAATCGCAAATTAAAGGAAAAAAAACACTACAAATTGTGCCTCTTCAAGGGTCCAAATACAATAATAGATGGGACATATGTAAGAATTTTCAGGGACTGCTTCCTGGAAGAAACAAGAATTGCTGAATATTGTGTGTGTGTGTGTGTGTGTGTGTGTGTGTGTAGGAGCATCATTTCATCTCTCTTGGGTAGTGGCTTCCTTTATTTGCCAAAAGCACATTAATTTTATTTATCTTGACATTTATTCCCCTCCATTTGCAATCGGAACTCTTAATCCTAAAAGAGAAATAGAAAATGCCTTACTTTCCATCTGCTCTGTCTTTTTTATTTCCTATTATAGTCATATCATTTCTTAACTATTTAATCTGATGATCTTACATTACTGTTGAATATTCATATTTTAGTCTCACTATGTTATTCATTACTACTCACACTTCATCCTTTCAGAATCATTCTGTTTCTTTCCTTCATCCAGGCACCTCAAGTTTATTCATTACCTCCCATCTTGATGTCTGAGATTCACCCATGTTGGTCTTCCCACATCCTGTCTCAAAACACGATTGAAACCCTCTTTAAAAGCTTGAATCTCGAATAATTTATCCCCCCACTCCATCAACTCCACTGATTTCTGGTTCATCTCTGCCTCACATTTAAATGGTTGACTCATTTCCCCCGACCGCTTTATAAACCTTTAACTAACATTATCTACTTCTTGCACAAAATTACATGTATTTTCATCTCTCCACGAAGCCTGTTTTCTAATTGGTTTCATTTATTTAGCTTATCTCTCCAATTTTCTTCTTTTATAGTCATTTTTCATAACTCTCCTTATTGTGCCACTTTTAATCACAGAAATGCACCTTGGTTTAAATGGCCTGAAGATAAATATTGAAAATGCATATGTGAATAGTCTAAACTTGATTACCTAATGGTTTGGGTGAGGATAAAAGGAACATGAAAATAAATAGTCACTACCCAGATTTAAATACATGACAGGATTTGGTATTTATACTCCCTTATCCAGCACCTCCTATGGCCCCTCATCCCTGATCTTGCTCAAGGCTAGACACAGGAAAGTAATCAGAGATACATTTTTCTCCCTGGCCCAAAGGCTGCTTTTTGTTTGTCCATTTATAAATCAGAAGTTGGGTTTTGAGCAAAGACAAGGGCGGTTTAAGTGTTCTCCATCAATGCCTTTTCAGGTAGTACAGTTTTCCAATCACTCCCATGATTATCGCTTTATTTCATCCACTAGTACTTATAAACAGTGTCGAGATAACAATGAGGTCAAAAAGAAAAAAATAAAATTGCCTGATGCAATTGTGAACGTGATTTGTTAACATCATTTCTTAAACCCCTAAACCACCTTTTGCTACCATGGAGCAGATCTCAATCAGGAATATGCAATATGATCCTCTTCAGAATGTAGAGCCATCTGTAAGGTTGACGTCTTCGTAATTCATAATCTGGCTTACACCAAAGCAGGCAAGATGAAAGTAAAAGGCCCATTTTTCTTCATTTAAACGGTTGGCAGATCTTCTCTTTATTTCTTCAGAGAAAGAGATTCTCATAAGCAGGATACATCATATTCATGGAAAACGGATATTCCTACATCTGGTTCTGGGTTGTTTATAAATCAGACATTAAGTGCCCACTGCTTCGAAACCAAAGATGTTCCAGTCCAGCCCCTAGGGCTTCCTCTTCATGTTAGTCCCTATTAACATTTATACCATTTGTTCTTTCAAGGCTCAGAGAACCCCGACTCAATCCAGCGCTCAATTACACACATTCCCTACCTGTGGGCTTCACCAGGATTTTACTGATGGCCACTGTTGTGCATCTGAACTAGGAGGATCATTAGGAATTTGCATAAATTGTATTAAAACCTGCATGCATTTGCTTAAATTATGATATCTAACCCAGTGCAGTTTTAGAATTAAAATTAAATTCTAAATTCTGGCTATCTTCTGGGGATGAGTCTGCCTAAAAGTAGTTATCAACTCAAATGGCTAGGAAGAGGGTGCAGATAGATAACACAAATGAGTGGAGGAGGTCAGGAGCTAAGTACAAAAAAAAGACAGGTGAAGACTTTAGTGGACAAAGGGCAGGGCCTCAGCCATCATCACTGAGCCAAAGAAAACACATCTCTGAGCCACAGGCAGCCAGAGGGTTCAGGCCTACAATTCTTCTTACTATATGGGTAGAAATTGCTCCTGAACTCCTACCACAAACACATTGGCTCTTTTGTATAAGGAGGGTTTCTCTACGATTACCTATTCCTCCCCCATGCTCAGTCACCTATACTCCCTCTAAGTCCCTGAGGCATTTTAGATTTCAGTGGTTTGGAGAAGCAAGTAGCGTTGGGTAGGAGCTTGAGAGTGCATGGTAAGTGGGAAAGAGGAATTCAGGTCCTCTTTTTGGGATCCCAGATTGGCCAAGATTTATGGAATGGATCCTCTCTTCAACCCCCATGTCTCCCAGGGAAAGGGTTGTACAATAAAATAGAGGACACCCACTTCAATTTGATTTTCAGATTAATAATAATATTCTAGTATATTCCAAATATTGCATGAGACATACTTAGACTAAAATATTAATTGTTGTTTGGCTGAAACTCAAATGGAACTGGGCATCCTGTATTTGACCTGCAAAGTCTGCCAACCCTACCCAGGACCAGCACTTCTTTCTGGGTGGTGCCTTCACTCCCAGGTCTTCCTCGTCTTATGTGATGGTACTGGGTAGATGGGGCCGTCACTGGTAGAGCAGTAGAGAGGTTATGCGGACTCTAGAATCAACTGTACTGCTTGGGTTCAAATCCTAGGCCCACATGGAAATTTATTTAACTCCTGTACATCTACGTTAGTTTCCCAGTGTATAAAGTGGGGATGATGGTAAACACCCTCTTTTATACATCTGTTTTGGGGAGGAAATGAGACAACCCACACAGAAGTTTGGCACGCAGCAGGCACTCAGTCAGTGCTGGCCACAGTACCCGCCCCAGGTTGCCTCACCCTGTACAGATGCTAATCTACCTGCTAATTAAGGCTGCATTCTAGCTAACATTTAAAATTATTTTACTGGTGCGATAAACATGCATTTAGCTTCTCCTGTAGGTCCCCTATGCTGGGGGAAAATATTATTTTAAATTTAAATTTGGAAGAATACAGTTTTAAGTTTTAATACAAGGCTCCAGAAAATTCTTAAGGAAGGTTATATTAAGCTTACAGGATAGACTCTCAATTCTTCATTTGTCCCCCCGTCCTATTTATCTCTTTTTTCTCCCTATCGCTCTTCTTCAGCTTATCAGAAGGAAATGTAAGAGCAGCAAATAGTCACTTGTTTTATCCACTAGACAGAGCAGGATGCTTTCTCCATCACAAATGATTTACTTGCCCTCCAGACACTTCCCCCCACCCCCCTGCAACAGACACATACATACATCCACCTGTCCCACCTCTACCCCCCACCCTGGAACTCTGTGTCTTGGGGCATTATTGTTCTTTTCTCAACTTAATAAGCTGGAAACGCAGACAGAGCAGTTAAGAATCTGCTCAAGGGGGCACGCAGGGAGCCAGCTGGGGAGCTGAAATGAGACCATCCCACTTCTTGGCTCCCCGCCCAGTGCTCTGTCCAACAGACCATAGTGGACACCTGGGTCTGCTGAATAGGAGCCCTGCAGTTGCTAGGGCAAAGGATGAAGCCAAAGTTGGAAAACTCTTATGATGCTCCCCATGGCGATTAATCTGTTTGAAGGTCTGGGCTCTGAACCTTAGATTCCAGGTCTGCATTCCTTCATAAAACCTCGTGTTTTGAAAGCCACAGTCAATGACCCTGTGAATTTAACTAGACACATTCTTACAAAGCAGTGTCATAAAGGAAAGCTCCTAAGTGATTGGAATCTGCCAACATGCTGTCTTGTGCTCCTGGCTCCCAGTATGGGGGCCCGGGAGAGGAGAATCCCACGCCAAGTCAATTTTCACTGCTTGGGCTACCAGTATGGAATGCTGGGCTTCCTTAGAGGCATGGCTGTCATTTTGGATGCTCTTCTTAATGAAGGCTGAGGCACTAATCTAAAAGGTCAGTGCTTGCTCACACCACTGTACTGGTAGCCACGCTTAGATTGCACATCCATGGTCGGTGGGGCAGGGTCTGTTTCAGGCCTGATGAAATCCACATCTCTTTAACCTGATAAAATGAAATCTATATGCTCGTTGCTTTTAAAAGCTTCAAAGTCTTTATCCACTTCAGCGAATGAGCTAAAGGAAAGGTAAGATCAAGTGCCACAGCCTCTTAGAAAGGAAATTATGACCTTTCTCTCTCTCTCTCTCATTACTGTTTTCATGAACACTAAAGACAAACCAGAATCAGGACAAATGATTCTGGTTGGGAAAGGACAATAGTCGTCATCCCACTGAAAAATCTTCAGAAAGGTATCTCCCCCCAAATTTCGTTACACTTATTTGAATTACATTAAGTTCTCTTCGGTCACTCAACCTTACTTACTGATCTGCCTCATACCAGGGATATGGCTGCTGGAGGGACATCAGAGTCTGAACTGTATGTGTCAGATACTGTCCACCTAGTTCAGGGATCTGCACTGAAGCAGCCATGGGATAAATCGGACCTCTTTGAAGGCAAGTCCAGCTGGTAGACTCGTGGTTTTTATTTGCCTAGCCTTCACTTTACTACCCTCTGATACAACATTCTGATTTCCTTTGAGGAACTATGCTTCCTCCCCTATTTTCCATCTGTGGGGTTGAGATGGGGCCAATCCCACCTGCAGTGTGGCCCACAACCTAGGCTGCGGAAGTCAGCATTTTCCCTCCCCCTGGCCAGAATAATCGGTTCTGTATTGTGCCTGAGACTCAGTTCAGGTCAACTAAAAATCAGCCCTGGGGCTTTGCTAGAACTGTGGGGAAAGTGGCACGTCCTTCCCACTGGGCTTGTGAGGCTGGCAGATCAAAGGGGCACCACCCCAAAGCGAAAGTTGGCCCGAGTGAGAATGAAGAAAAGCATAGACACGCAGTGCCAAACAGTGAGAGACTGATTTCTATTGACGCTGCACGCACACCTAGGGCCTACTTTGCAGCAAGTCAGGAATACCCCTGGTGTTTTCAGTTATAAGAGCCAAGGCATCCTTCTTTTTGCTTGAGCCAATTTGGATTGGGTTTTCCTTACTTGCAATAAAAAGACTGTTGAAATGGTACAAAAAAGGGTTTTGTTGAGAATGCTAGGTTCAAACTCTTATCATGAGAATTATGTCTCAGGTATGATGCATATTCATACGTATACGTAGCTACAAAGATGGACGTGGATTCTGTTATTAATCTCCACTTCCTTCTCACCAAAGTACAGTAACAGCCTCCATCCCCATATCCCGAACCAAAACAGCTAAGCAAATAATTCTTGCCTATTCTGTGCCCTCTTCACGGTCCCCTGCATTGTCGTTGTCCCACATAACTCTGCTAGGTGGCCAAAATATTTTTGTTTTTGTTTGTTTGTTTGTTTTGGGAGAGGAGGTTGGTTTTATTTGGTGGGGGGGGGGGCGGATTTTTTGCTGATTACTGGCCTAGATCAGAAATCCAAAAACTATAGCCTGCAGGCCAAATCTGGCCCACTGCCTATTTTTGGTAAATAAAGTTTTATTGGAACATAGTTATTCATTCATTTACTTATTATTCGTGGCTGCTTTAGCACTATGAGAGCAGAGCTGAGTAGTTGTGACAGAGACCATACAGCTCACAAAGCCTAAATATTTACTATCTGGCCCTTTACAGAAAAAGTTTCTTGGCCTCCGATCTAGAGTATTAACTTGGGAATGACTGCAGCCCTTACAGAGTTTGTCTTCTGTGTTTGCAGTGTCTTTTGTAGCTTTATTCTCTTTGCAGCCGGTGTTCTTTTGCAGGCTATGGAGATGAGAGGAGGAAGTTTAAACTCCTTTTGATAAGAAAAGTCACTGCCAACCTAGAATAAAAATAGAAGCTAAAAAAGGATTTTCTTCTTCCTCTCCCATGGCAATATGAAGAAATATGGATACCATCTGTGCCAGATTGTTGGCAATTTGCCACCATTCCCTCCTCTATATCATCCCCTGTATCTCATAGTCTAAAAGCCTGGAAACTACATTTCCCAGAATGCCTTGCTATAAGGTTTCCAGGCTAGATTGCACCAATAAAAAGAGCCTCCAGCATATAGAGAAGGCAGAGAAAAAAATGGAGTGATATTAGTGCTCTTCCAGCAGAGGCAAGCAAACACATGGACTTCAGTTGGTGGGCAAAAGATTTTGCTGTGGTCTCTGAAAATCACCTAATTTAGTGTTTCAGGTGGTGGTGACCATTCTGTGGGTCCTGCAACTTTAGCAGGAAACTGACAGCTAGCAGAGCTATTTTCTGACTTTTCAACTTCCAGTTGTTCCAATGGTTTTGCATGCATCCAATCTCCTACATGAAGATCCTTCCTACTTGAAATACCTAGACCAGTTTCTGTTTTCCTATCTGAGCCTGAACTGATACACCATGATATTCCCTGGATAACACAATGAAATATTCCCTTTAGCCCCAGAAGCAAGAGGTAACAGTGCTGTGGCTTCTTAATACCCCTGTAGAGTTAGTCAGTGTGCCAGTGTTCCTAGTCACTAGGGTAATTGATCCTAATCTGCCAATCAATCACTGCTGCTAAGGCATCGTGTGCAACCGATAAATGCTGATCATTGCCACTGTTGTCCTGGTTTTTCAGGCAGAGGTGTGGCAAGTGCAAGGATGCAAAAGTGGGATAGATGTGTGCAAGGGACAGAGAGTGGATTAGGGTATTGAAGCATGAGCCCTGGGAGACCTGGATGATGACAATGGAGAACGTTTCACGCTAAACTAAGGTATTGAAAGGTAATATGACTGCCTGTGTTCCTCAGGCTCCTGGAACAGTGAAAGAAAAGTAAATCAATGCATAAGCCAACATGTATTTTCAGGAAAGCTCAAAGTGACATCAAACTAGAGCAAATGGGAATGGTGAGCCGTTAGCAGAGACTTTGCATACGGCCGTGGCAAAGGCCCTGACCTGATTTCAAGGAATGTGGATTTGAGTGCAGCTGCAGACACAGCTGGCTGAGTGACCTTGGCTGAGTCACCCCTCACAAAGCTCTCGTCCTTTTCGCTACAAAATGAACTGACAACCTTGAAGCCTTTTTTCTGAGGCTGTGATTTTATTATCTATGGCTTAGAGGGAATTTGTCAACGGAGGGCCTCAGGAGCTACAAGCAGATTAAGACCACAGATGTAAAAAATCTCATCCAAAAGCACAAAGTTCTTTCTACCCTTGGTAAGTTATCACAGGTTCAATCTCTCCCGATGGACACTAGCAAAAAAGCCAAGGTCATCATCGAGATTTCTCTCCCTCCTCCCCTTTGTTCCTGCTGTTCCATCTTCTACAGATGTGTCTCTGGCTCCCTCACTCCCTCCCTTCCTCTCTCTTTCCCTCCCTCACTTCCTCCCTTCCTCTCTCTTTCCCTCCCCCCTCCCCCTTCCTTCTTTCTTGCACACAGATCCATAAGAAGGCCCAACTTTGGGGGGAGGCGCAGAGAAAGCCAAGGGTAGGGAGGAATTGCTGAAAGGAAAACAAACCAGCTTTCAGTAGCTTTGGGTTTTCTTTCTGCCAGGTATGCACAAACACCACTGTCACTGTCGAGACTGCTTTTCTGTAGAGAAGAGGAATAGGAGGGACAAGAAGAAAGATGGTAAGGATGCTAATATGCTTTGTCAGGAAAAATTTTTAACCAATCTGGAACACAGTCTACCGGAGTAAGAATATCCTTTACAGAAGAACTACACCCTCAGATGTTTTAAAATTGTGACATAAAAATCCAGCCATATAAGATGCTTTATTTTCTACTCATTAACAATTGATTTATTCAAAGCACTGACCCTCTTTTGAAGGAGTGTGTGAAGCTAAGAACACTATGTATTTGAGATTTTAAGCTGCTGTGTAATTATCAGAGGGGGAGTTAATGCTTGCTAGCAAGTATCCCTCCTCTACAAAGGCAAAAGATCCTTTGGTATTTTAAGTCAGCCAACTCCTTTTAATTAAGGGGCAAAAGTATTATCCATTCTCAATTCTGCACTTCTTTGTATGACTTAATAATTTATTTACAAACGTTACTTGCAACCATGTGTTCTGCCCCATTTGGGAAGGCTGCATGGCTGTCGTGCGTTTACTGTCTCTCCGGAACTCATTGTTTTGATAAAATAGGACATTCTGCACTTACGAGTGTCAAAAAGGGACTTCAGCAAGGACTGAGATAGACTTGCCAGCTGTGTGCTCCGGGCAATGGGAACCTATGGGCCTGTCTCCCTGTCCCTCGACTCTGACAAACAGACCTCGCCTGAGCCAGACAAGGAATTTCAATGCCCGAGTCCCTTGTTGAAATGTTTGGAAAGCAGCCCTTGTGGTCATCCAGAGCAGCCAACAGTTCTAAATGGAGTCCACACTTAAGCCAAGTCAAGAAGAAATCCTGAGACAAAGAATGTGTCTTATTTTTAGAGGAAATACCAGGTTGTAGATGAGAAGGATGTTGTATAACATCCTCATCCTGGCTACCTTCTCCTACATGGCTGCTGTGGGCCAGACACCAAGCCAGCCCGGCATTTCATCCGTGTGAATGCATCTGATCTAAGTCTCACAACCAGGTACATCTGTCCCATTTTACAGATGAAGGAAACTGGCTTCCTAGCAATAGATGACCTTGTCTGTGGTTATACAGCTACTGAGAAGCTGGGTCAGAATTAGAAGCTAAGTGTAAGACCAAAGCTTGCTTATTCTAAGGCTTTGTGCAATTACAAAAATGTGCCCAAGGGCACACGGCTTAGTGCGTAGACTGTACCTACATACTAATTAGTACACTGTGTCCTTCCTGCTAGTAGATGCAGTCCTAGCCCAGGATACATGGCTGGTGAGGAGTACACTGACTGTAGTCCAGTGCCCACTCACTTCCCCAGCACAGTGACTTTGTGAAGGATGTGGACTGAACAAATTCTTTGTGGCAAGACCTCACACCAGGCTGGGTATGTCTAACTCTAGTGTGACTCTTAACTTTATGTATCATCTTGGCAGGGCCACAGTGCCCAGATTTTGGTCAGACATTATTCTGAGTGTTTCTGTGAAGGTGTTTTTGGATGAGATTAACATCTAAATCAGTGAACTTTGAGTAAAGCGGATTACTTGCTTTAATGTGGGTGGGCCTCGTCCAATCAGTTGAAGGCACGTGCGTGTATAAATATTTATGTGTGTGTGTAAACATATTTCTGTTTCTCTGTGGAGAATTCTGACTAATACAACCAGAATTTAGAATCTAGGTTTTTCTCACAATTCCAAGGAAGTTTTTCTTGAGAAGATGACAGTAGAAAATTCTTAGCTGGTTGAAATACCTAACCGAAAGAGTGCCAATTAGTAAAACTATGCCAATGTAGAAGGGAGTCTTTAGGACATGCTTCAGGGCTCCACATTGGTTCTGTCCCATTCAACACTTCTGTCAGTGGCTTGTGATGAAGGATCATGCAAATCCAATTTGAGGATGAAATGAAGCCGGGAGGGATAACTAACATGACAGATGATAGGATCAAGATTTTGACAGGTTGGGTTACTATGCTGAAACTAACAAGAAGGATAATGGTGTAACTATACATTTTAGATTTAAAAAAATCAATAGTTCTAGCACAGCTATAGATTTAGATTCAGAAAGGTAGAATTTAAATTTTGTTCTTCTAAGGCTCAATATAAGCCAACAATGTGACACAGCTCCTTTAAAATGTTAATAGTATTGAAATTAAAAGATAAAAATATTAATGCATCCTATGGATCAGTCCTTGTGTAAGCTGCATAGGTCTGAAAACATCAGAAATATCACAACCCATTCAAAGAGGTTCCCAGAGAGTGATGGTACAATAAAGCACTGAAGAGAAGGACAATTGGGCATGTTTAGAATTTTTTAAACTGAAAGAGTAGTGGGAAGAACTGAGGATTAATATAACAGGGAGAAAATACCTGAAGGAAGACATAAGAGGGGTCTTCATGTAGTGGAAAGAAGAAGAACCAGTCTTCTTTTCGTGCACTTCCAAACAGAACTAAGATGCAAATATGGACATTTCAGGTCAATAAAAGAAAAGGCTTTCTTAAAAATTGGACATAGCTGAGAAATCTAGGATGTTCTGTGAAAAGGGAGGCCACCTGGCTGAAACTATCCAAGTCTGCCTATATAATAGCTTTGTAGCCTTCCCAAAAGGACAGACCATGTTCATAACACTTCCCTTCTCCTTCCATCTCATAAAACTAATAAGGGGCTAGGAAGTTAATGTGGCATGATCTGCACTTGGTGAGCCATGGCTAACTTTTAGGAATCAACTCCTTCTTTTCTAAGTCATTGCAATTTGGCTAGTAATTTTTCTCAGACTTTCTAGAGAATTGGCATCAATTAGACCAATAATTCATTTGGAATTAAATAACTGTGTCTTTCCACATTCTTTTCCATTAACCACAAACACAAATAAAGACCACTGTTAGTGGTTAGGAACTATGCCAGTTACTATGATGTTTTAGATACTTTGTCTCATTTAAACCTTGATACAATTATCTGAAGCTCAGAGACCATGGGTCTCTATCCCAGGACACAAGCCCACAAACAGCAATGCTAAGATTTAAGCCCAAATCCAAGTGATTTGGAAGTCTCTGCTGGGAACTTCTATATTCTGTGGGCCAGTCTCCACAAATGCCACACCTGTCCTTATTTTCCATGGTGCTTCCTCTAACGGTCACCTACAGTGCTTTCCTCCCTCTTCTTGTGCTCAAGGCTCAAGCTCCCTCTCACCCCTGAAATAAAGCCTGCCTACACCGAGCAGCTCAGCCCGTGATGATTTTTGCTTTATGTATTATTTTAGTTCCAGTAAAAAAAAAATCAAATGGAACTAGTTTAGGCAAAATGAAGAAGTATTAGCTCACAAGAGCCAAGAGCAGGGAAGAAAGGGGCTAGATCCACTCTTGGAAATAAAAGAAACCAGGGACCAGAACCTGGAAACGCTCCCTCTCTCTGCCTCTCTTCACCCCTGCCTGCGTCAGCTTCCTCCTCGCAGGCTGGCCTTCGCCACCAGGCTGGAAGTAAGGCCTCATGCAGTTTATACTCTTAAGCTCAGTCCCAGAGAACAAGTTTGCTTTGTTTTAATTTCCCATATTGAGATATATTTTACATACAATCAACACACCCATTTTTAGGGTACATTTTGAGGAGTATTGACAAAGTTATACACCCATACATAACTCCCATTGTAACCTCAATATAGAATATTTCCAGCATCACAGCTCAAGTTTTAAAAGAACTGAAGGAAGGCAGTTCCTTCCTCTGTAAGAAGTACCTGTCTCTGTAAACCAGTCACTTGGAGGCTGAGAACCAACCAAGGTGGATAGCCCCCACTGAAACCAAACACTAGGAGTGGAGGAAGAGCAAAGGGGTGCAGTTTGTTGCTCACAGAGAGCACCCGGAAAAATCATTATGAGTTTGAAGCAGGAAAAACATACCAGGAGACCAAAATTACAGAGTAATTTTAACAGGGAATTTTTAATATAAGAACGTATTAGCTATAAAAAGGGGTTACAGTAACAAGGGACCAGCACCCAGGGGAGAGGCTCTTGGACTGAAATCTGTAGCTCACTGAATGGCAGGTGGCATTATGCTGGTGGAACCTGATGGAAAGCTTCCCTCTGGAACTTTCCAGAAATCCATTGTTTAGAGCACCAGGGAAAGCTGTTCATACAGATGTTTCACTGGAGCTGAGGATGGAGAAGCCAGGCCCTGGGGAGCAGGGGAGGGGGCCTGCTGAGCTAGCACACCAGAACCAGGAAGCAAAACCCTTTCCTTCTATAACGACACAGCTTAACATCATGCCGGCAAGGCAAAAATAAGAAAAGGCCCAGATCCATTTTCACAGATTAAGCAAAAGGTATGTGGAACTGAGAGGCAATACATCAATTATCAGCCCACACCCCAATTTGTTTCTACTAATCATCTTCTGAATTCCTAGAGTTTATACCACCCAATCCACCATTGATTACATGCCTCCCTAGCTATTTCTTATATATATATCTGTGCATATATATATATATACATATATATATATATACATACATATATTGGTCTTCCCAACTGAGTTAGGAATTCCCAGAAGGTAAGAAATGTGCCCTAGATTACTGGAGGTTTCCCTTCTCCCCATCCCCATAGTGTTTCCTACAGGAATTTCTTAGTGAATATCATATTGACAGAGATTGCAAAATAATCCCAAACCTCCACATCAGAGTTGCAAAGAGGAAGCCTTGGGCCAAATCCACCCTACAGACATGTTTGTTCATTTTTTTTAAAAATCTTACTTGTACAGTTTGAAATTCTAAATTAGTGGCCAATGCACAACACTGAAGACTTCATATAGAAATCCAATGTTCTGGAAAGCTGTAAGATGGGGCCACAGTGAGCTGGCACAGGCTGGCTGAAGCTGACTCTCAGACCCTGCCTCTCATTAACACATGCACGCTCTGCATGGCCATAGTCCTCCTATGGCCCTTTCAGTTTTACCAAGGCTTTGAATCCTGGGACTGAGTCCTCAAATCCTGCTCAATAGGACAGATCCCTTTAACTTCTTTTGTAGGGAAAAAAGTGCTAAATAGATATAACTATGTTGCCAATGCTGATGATTTCTTAGTTCCTTCTTTTCACCCGCATATCAGAACTGTTGAGTGTCTTTAAAACGAATGATCCAAATGAATTCATAAGAAAACTAACAGGTCATGAACTTAGGATCATGGATAGGGTATTAGAAGAAAAACTCAGAAGGAGTCTTGTTCAAGAACCACCATTGCTCTTATCTAACGAGTAACCTGGTGCAATCTTAGAGTCTCCATGACCCTCAGTTTCCTGCTCTGAAATTCACAGGCATAGTCCTGACCTTCTGTGAGTCTTAGAGGTTGTTACAGACAGAAGCTCTATTCATTAGGAATGACATGAGGACCCGGCCTGGCTAAAGAACACTTAATTAAGCAAGAGTTTTAATTAATTATTCCTTTTTAAAGACTTCTCTCTTTGCTGGTTTAAGAAATCCGTTTACTATCACCTGCCTCTTTTGCAGTATGACTACTTTACGTTAACGTTCTTATATGGCCAGGAAAACAATTAGGACAGCCTCTAAGAGAGGCATCTATATTGTGATCTCATCCATGACAACAAGAATCTCCTGGAAAAAAATAAACTTTAAAAATGTCACAGGATTTATTTAATTAACAAATATTTACTGAATGCCCAGGACTGTCTTATCACTCTCCTGTATATTGTATATACATTTGGGCCACCTCTGCATTATTATAAATTATGCATCTCATCTACAATCAACATACACATTAAACTTGGATCCATACTGTTAATTATACTCTTAAAAATAAAAATTATATTTAATCAAGTGCATTAAAAATAGACCCTTCAGAGTGTGACTATTTATTAATGAAGTAAGGTCATCTAATTACTTATCACACATTCAGATGTGTAAAGAAAACGCAGCTTCATTTACTTATTTATTTGATACCTCATCTTCCCTCTGAGCTTCTTCCTGCTGGGCGGAACCTTTGAGTCCAACAGGGAAAGTTAATCCAATGAAATGATTTCAATAGTCCCTTTAACTAAATGTTGTCTTGGTATTTTGGATCCGCTCAGCCAGCCATGCTCCTTCCAAGGGGTGAATGGGTAAGTGGAGTTCAGAGGGGGGGTTTATGTGACCCGTGGAGAGATGACAAGAGTCATGGATGCACACAGTGTCCTCTGGATCCTTGTTAGTCTTTGTTCCAAAGTGGCAGGACGGTGCTGATCTCTGTTCCCTAGACCATCAGCAACATTTGACATAACTGATTACTCTCTTCTCCTTCGAACACTCTTCCTTTGGCTTCTGGCCACCTTTCTTAGCTCTGGCTCTATAACAGAATACCCTGAAACCACCCCAGCCCACCCTAGACCATCCAGCCACAGCCAAACCAGCTCGGACCTAAAGAACCACCTAGCCAACCCACAGAATACAGAGAAATAATAAATGTTTGTTGTGTTAAGCCACCATGCTTGGGTTTTTTTAATGGAACAAAAATTACACAAAAATAATAAAACCTGTATTGACAGTTTAAAATGCATATTAATATATTAATATTAAATATAGTAACATTCTAAAATAAGCAACTTAATTAACAGGAAAAAAAATCTTTGTTTACCCCAAATAACAGGTGTGTTTGTTTCTTAGAGATCATTTGTCTTATGGAATTGATCCCGTTTGAATATGTAAGCAATAAAATGATTGTTTTAGGTAGATTGGAGGATTACTAGTGTGTGACTTTTTTTGTCACTGATTTATTTATTCACTTATTCAATCTATATGAGTACAATCTAAGCTATCCTGATGCTGACCCAGTGTCTTAGTTGATTCAGCTGCTATAAGAAAATATCATGGACCGGGTGGCTAAAACAACATTTATTTTTCACAGTTCTGGTGGTTGGAAGTCTGAGATGAGGGTGCCAGCAGGGTTGGGTTCTGGTGAGGACCCTTTCCCTTGGGACACATGAAAATTTCTGCCATGACAAGAACATCACAGTCAAAGCATGAGGCTCCAGGAACACTCTGCTGGACTCATCAATCTACCACTCTCTGCTGCCACCCCAACACCCATGTGGGAATGGCTGTGCATGTAGCTTCACTAGGGACCTGCAATCTTCCCACAGTAGCCAGGGGAAGGACACTTAGACTGGGTGCTCCCTGTACCTAACTGGGCACTTTGGAAGATCTATTTTTTTTAAGATTTTATTTATTTATTTATAAATAAATCCTTGAGAGACAGAGAGCAAGAGAGAGTGAGCATGAGCTGCGGGAGAGGCAGATGGAGAGGGAGAGGCAGACTCCCGGCTGAGCTGGGAGCCTGATGCGGGACTTGATCCCAGGAATCTGGGATCATGACCTGAGCTGAAGGTAGACACTTGAGCCACCCAGGTGCCTGAAAGATTTATTTTATAAATAAATGAAACTTTTAAACACCCAGCAGAGCTGAGAGAATTTTACAGGGACTATCTTTTTACTCACCACCTAGTTTCTATCACTAACATTTAAATATACTTTCTTTTTATCACCTATCTATTCATCTATCTATCTGCATACTTATTAACTAGCTATACTTGTTTATATTTTTTTCTTGTAAATGTAAATGTAAAATGTACATGCAATGAATTATACAAATCTGAAGTGTACATTTGCAGATGTTGACAAATGCATACATATACTTATCTCTTATTCCAAACTTTTTTTTTAAATTTTATTTATTTTTTTGACACAGAGAGAGAGAGCGCACAAGCAGGCAGAGAAGCAGGCTTCCCACTGAGCAAGGAGCCCGATGTGGGACTCGATCCCAGGACACTGGGATCATGACCTGAGCTGAAGGCAGACGCTTAATGACGGAGCCCCCCAGGCGCCCCTTATTCCAAACTTCTATCAGGATATCAGAACATGACAACCACCCTGAGAAATTCCTTCAGGCCCTTCCCACTCTATCCCACCTCTACCTCCCCAGAGGCAGCCAGCATTCCTTTAGCTACCATAGATAAGATTTTCCTCTTTTAGAACTTCACATGGAAAAATACTATATGTGTTCTTTTTCATATGGTTGCTTTTACCTAATTGTGAGCAAACAGAACTACTTAATCATAAACATGCTGAAATATTTAGCAGGAAGTGTACAGATAACTACAATTTACTTTTAAATACATCAAAAGATAAGATGAAGGGATGAATGGATGTCTGGAAGATTCACCCATGTTGTTGTATGTATTAACAGTCATCTCTTTTTTTATTACTAAATAGTATTTCACTGTATAAATATACCATTTTATTAATTTTCCTATTGAGGGATACTTGACTTATTTCCAGTTTAGGTCTATTATGAGAAAAGCTGAACATTCCTGTGTAAATATCTTGTAGACATATGTTTTCATCTCTCTTGGGTAGATTCCTAGAATTGAAAGCTCTGGGTCAGAGGATATTCATATTTTTAGTTTCACTTAAAAAAAAAAAAATAACAGCGCCAGACATTTGTCTAAGAGTTTATGCCATTATACACGCTCATCAGCAATGCATGAGAATTCCAGTTCCTCTGCATTGACTAGGCACCTTAATGCCCAAAACACACATCCCTAGCTCCCGCCCTGGGGGCAAAGAAGAGAAACAATGAGCTCCTTTTACCTCCATTTCCCTTCTTCCCACCATCTTTTTTCCTTTTCTTGCCCCTCCCATCTCCCTGACTTGTGCATTTGTTTGCCAAGATCAGGGAGGGCAGTCTTCAGTGCTCCCATTGGCTCTCCATCACACTTGTAGTCATCTGGTTCCAATGAAGAGAAAGAAACCACATGGTAGGTTAAACAGGGGTAATTTAATGTCAGAGTTAAAAAGCAACTATAAGATAAAGGTAAACTCTATATGGTACCCTAGGGTAGATAGAGAATAACCAAGGAAGAACAAACTTGGGAGGGATTCAGGCCTCACTGGAGAAAAGGTGGTTTGGCCACTGGAACAGCTGCCTGGCTTAGCACAGACGGAGCTGGGATGGAACAGATAATCGGCAACCCATGGCATGGGTGTGCAGCGGGAGTCTGGGTGCTGGACAGGGGCAGAGCCATCAGAGCGTCCAGGCTGCACAGGGAGGAGAAGCTGGTGCTTGCAGAGGAAGGAACAGCTGAATGTGTGACTCTCCAAGCTGTAGGCAGTTGCCTGCAGGTTGTACATGGTTCTGGTTTCCATATGGAATGGAATACAGAAAGGTTATCTAACACCAGGCCAAGGCTGCAAAGTCACAGAGGGACCCTGGGCCTGTGGCTGGGCCAGGCTCTATGGGGTATCCTCACATCCACGCTGCTGACCTCTGGGCCCATCAGAAACAGCAGGAAGCCTCTTCCTTTTACAACATCCCTCCAGTGCCCTCTACTGAGAAAGCTTACTACAGTGCTCCCTTTAAGGAGAAAAGTGTAAAGGAATTCCATTGGTTATCACAGAGCGTGTGTGTGTGTGTGTGTGTGTATATATATATATATATATATATATATATATATATATATATATTCTGAGCTGAGAAGCAACAAGTTGATAGCAGACACAATATCATTCTTTTCTACTCCAGGCTTGATTAAGCCTAAATGATCAATGGGGAGTAGTAAAGAGAAGCATGGCTTCCCAATTGTGGTAGATTGTTTGCAAAAAAAGCCACAAGAATTCCTCTTATCTACATTCAGACCCCTTTGCAATGGGCCTTTGCAGCTCGCCCTCAAGAGGGACAGTCTCTTTCTCTATTCCTTGAAATCTGGGTTGGCCATATGACTTGTTTTGGCTAATAGAAGGTTAGCAAACTTGATATAAACAGATTTGATAAAGTACTTGCTCACTGGAGCTTCCTCTCTCTTTCTACTGGGAACTTTTCTGCCACCATATGAACAACCTGATTAGCCTTCTGGAAGATGAGGGAGCATGAAGAGATAGAACTCAGCCATCTCTGAATTCCTAGCTCAGACCACCCTACATTATCCTAGACCATCCAGCCACACCCAAACCAGCTCAGACCCAAAGAACCACCTCACCAACCCACAGAATACAGAGAAATAATAGAAGTTTGTTGTTTTAAACTACCATGCTTGGGTTTTGTTAACAAGCAAATATGACACAAAAATAATAAAAATCATTTCAAAAAATATACTAATATGTTAATGTTCATAAAGTAACATGCTAATATAAGTAACCTAATTACCAGAAAAAAAACCTTTGTTTACCCTGAGGAACAGATATGTTTGTTCCTTCTATATCATTTGTCTTACAGAATTGATCCTGTTTCCCTTTTCATTTGGATACCAAGAAACACAGAGCCAATTCATGGCGCATCTTTAGCATCTCCTTTATGTTCACACTCTTCCCCAAGTTTTGACTTTCTATTCTGTCTATAGTTCTCTGTTCCTGATTTATAATTCATTTATAATTTGCCCATTTTGGTTTATGCATTTGTATAAGCTGTCTCAAATGATTTTTTGAAATGAGATTAGATATAAGCATATAAAACTAATGTAACCATTTATGGATATAATGCTTGAACCATAAAATGCATAGTATTTTTCTCTGTAATAAAACCAGTGTGCTTCATTGGATGAAGCTCACTTTTTGCAAAAGATCAAATTAAAATTGATAAGTGCTGGATTAGAGGCAATAATTATCTTAAACTGAAAAGCAAACAAACAAGAAATTTCCATTTTTATAAAATTTCAAATTTTTATGAAATTAAGAAGGATGGCTCTGGGTTGTGTAATTAGCATAAATTAGAATGTAAGTCCAAAATAAAACAAAATTAAGTTTTATGAAGTCTTTAGACACAAAGTAAAACAAGCCTCCAGTCTAGCTTTCAAATATTTTGGTGCTCCTATTACTGTTAAACCTAAGTTTTAAAGAACTTAGCTGTTTCTGCTTTTATATATATATATATATATATATATATATATATATATATATATATATAACATTTTTAACCAGACATTTGGTTAGTGTTAAACCATTTTGCTGTGTTGATCCATTCCTCTCCCAAACTGTTCTTGAAAGAAATATGAAAAAGTTAATAGACCAAACAAGTTACAGATCTTGAATTAACCAGAAGTGATCTTTTTAAAATGACAAGATTGCCCTTTTATGATAATAAATGTGGATCTCCTATTTGAAAGTGGACCAGAATCCCAGATTGGGAGGGGGAGGCCAGTCAACTGTGAAATAGGTTGTCAAAAATATAAGTCTAAAATATGATTCAACCAGGAAAAAAAAAATATCCCAATTGTGCTGAAAGGTCTAGGATGTTCATTTACTTAGCAGAACAAAATCAGCTGAGGCTCACTGCAGATAAAGTTGGAATTCCACAGATAAAAAAGTTTGCTGCAGTGACAAATCTCTCTGTAATTGGAATACTTCAAAATATTAAACATGGAATCCAAGAGTAATTGGAAGGCAGTGCATGTTTCCATAATTAGTCCATCACTTTTATTTACCTCACGTATAATACATGGCAGCCCACATCGTAAAATAAATTAACAGCTAACTGTCAAATCTCCCCTTTTATTTAGGCCATCTGCTTAGGTGTTCAGACTGACACCCACTGGCATGAGAAATTGTAAAGACCGGGGAATCCAACTATCAGAAAAGAGCTATTGGAAAATGCATCAAACATCAGGACTTGTTCTTTCTGACTTCCCCCTCCAACTGCCATCCCCACCACCAACTTTCAAAGTCTAAAGATTCTGTGATCTAAATTACTATTGGTGCAAGTCTTGAGCACATTTCAGGACACAGGAAACTGAATCAGATACTCTACAAGAATGTGATGCTCCCAGACTTTCAATTAAAGTCACTGAAGAGAGAAAGCCTGTGGGCTCAGGGCCCATCACTGCCTGAAGTCCATCCATAAACTTTCCAGAATGGAGAAACCTGGAGAATCCCGACCAAGATCCCTTTCTTCCTAAAAACAAATTTTACTAGTATTCTCTCTTTTCTGAAATCAATGTTGGAAACTCTGATTGGTACTCCAGGATGAGAGGGAAGTTGGGAAAATCCCATCAGCTCTGAGGAGGCACAGAGGACAAGAGCAAACTCCATGGCCACTGCTCCTGGGTCATCTTCCCCCCTGCCCTCTCTCTGCACCCCCGGATCCCTAAAAGTAAAGCTCATGAAAGCCAAGCCAAGACAAGCCAAGGAAGAGGTTTTTACCTCACTACTTCCCCATCTGCCCAAGCAGGAGTGGTATCATCATTTTACCAATTAGAACGACTCTTAGATTTCAAAAGCAAATTACAATCCAACCATATTTGCCCGATATGGAGTGTTGCCTCCTGCTGCTGCCCATCCTTCTCTCTCATAAACTTGGAGGCCCTTCTGAAATATTTTCAAACTTCTCATCAGGTTCATTTCAGTAAGTGCCATCATTCAAAACAGAAAGAAGGGAAGAAAGTGACTTCGAGTGCCAATAACGCTGCTCCCCAGGCAGAGTGGAAAGGGGAGCTGGCTGGTTGGTTTCACTCCCATTAACGCTATCTTTGGGAGCAAGCCAGATCAGAACCAGTAACATATCCTGTAATACAACTAACTCTGTCAGATTAGACCTCAACTATAGGTTTCAACTGTAATGCAAATGTCTTCTGTGGTTTGGGACAAATTACATAACCACCTCTTCCTCCTCCAAAGAATAATAAAAAATAATTTATTGTACTCATAACACACCTTTCATCGCCATGGCACAAATGCTTAGATTAGCTCCCTACCTACCTATCATGCTGTGATGTGAAAATTAATTAGCTAATGTCTGTAAAGTGCTTTCAAGATGAAAAGTGCCACATGAATGCTAAATACCACTTAGGAGTACCAATAAAGACAACCTCATAGAGAACATAATAGAGCGACAGGGCAACGAGTAAATAGCCAGTTTGAAAAAGCAAGGTGACAAAAAATAAATAAATACAGTAACCATACAAAACAGACTTCCCAAGTCGTACACTTCATTGTTCAAGGAAAGAAAAAGGCACGCAAATATGGAAACACGCTTTGGGATCAGGGCTAGAGCCATTGGTATACTCAGTGAAGTGCCATTAAATCCATAGTGTGCTCTTGAGGGATACGAGGACAATTGAATGTACTCAGAAGGGGTGTAATGAAATGGGGGATATTATGGACTATGTTCCTGAAGACCACTGCCCTTGTCTGCGCAGAAGGGATAAATGAATGCCTTATATTTATTCATAACTTCATAATTTTCAAAGTTCTTGGCCCATGGCCCACCTCCTTTCACCTGCATAATAACCCTTATATAAGAGGCACAGAGGAATATTATTTCCATTTTACAGATGAGAACATTGAAGTTTAGAAATATTGATTTGCTAAAAACGATAAAGCTAGCAAGCAATGAAAGCTAGCAAGCAATGAAAGCTAGCAAGCAATGAAAGCCAACCTTTCTATTATAAAGTCTACCACAAAAATGGAAAAAAAATGTTTTTTTTTCCATTACACTTTATTAGTTAGTGGGCATTTTACAATTAGAAGACATTGTCAATACATTTCAAAATATTTCCATATGTGTATATGCTCTATCCAAATAATTTCACTTTGAGCAACTTATTCCAAGTAATTAAGAAAATGCTCAAAGGTCTAGCTACATAGATGCTTACTGAGTCATTAGTCATAAAAATGACTGAAAAATGGAAACAACCTAAATGTTTAGCAGAAGTGATAAATAAATACTGGCATACCCACATGATGAAATATTAAAAGGCAGACATTTAAAATATCTTAGAAATATCTTTATTGACATAAAAATGTTCACTATATATCATTAAATGTTCTACAACATCCTTTAAAAACTGTGTGCACATATCACAGAATAATATCTAGAAGGATATACAAAACAATATTCATGGTGGTTACCCCTGGATGACAGGATTATGGTAATTTTCATTCTCATCTATTGGATCATCTGTACTTTCAGATTTTATTCCACTTACTTGTATTATAAAAATCATTATAAAAAGCATTGCCATAACCACCTAAGTCACTTGAAATCACCACAAAGGGGCTGGACTGAAGAAAGTTCAACTTCATTTTATTTTTTTTATTTATTATTTTTTATTATGTTATGTTAGTCACCATACAGTACATCATTAGTTTTTGATGTAGTGCTACATGATTCATTGTTTGCATATAACACCCAGTGCTCCATGGAATACATGCCCTCCTTAATACCCATCACCAGGCTAACCCATCCCCCCGCCCCTCTCCCCTCTAAAACCCTCAGTTTGTTTCTTGGAGTCCATAGTCTCTCATGGTTCGTCTCCCCCTCTTCATTTTTCCTTCAGATTTCCCCCTCTTGATTTTTCCCTTCCTTCTCCTAATGTCCTTCATGCTATTCCTTATGTTCCACAAATAACTGAAACCATATGAAAATTGACTTTCTCTGTTTGACTTATTTCACTTAGCATAATCTCCTCCAGTCCCATCCATGTTGATGCAAAAGTTGGGTATTCATCCTTTCTGATGGCTGAGTAATATTCCATTCTATATATGGACCACATCTTCTTTATCCATTCGTCTATTAAAGGGCATCTCGGCTCTTTCCACAGTTTGGCTATACCACCTTACACCAGTTAGAATGGCAAAAATTGACAAGGCAAGAAACAACAAATGTTGGAGGGGTTGTGGAGAAAGGGGAACTCTCTTAAACTATTGGTGGGAATGCAAGTTGGTACAGCCACTTTGGAAAACAGTGTGGAGGTTCTTCAAAAAATTAAAAATAGAGCTATCCTATGACCCAACAATTGCCCTACTGGGTATCTACCCCAAAGATACAGATGTAGTGAAAAGAAGGGCCATATGCACCCCAATGTTCATAGCAACAATGTCAACTTCATGTTAAATGGCTCTTTTACAAATGCCCCAAAACCGAAATTGCTAGTAGGGCATAAAAGCAGGATTGCTCTATCCCTCTGCTCTCCCCTCCTCATCAGTGATAAGTGTGTAAGAAGGTGTCACTATCCTTTCTTAAACAGCAATCCATCCCAGCATCTGTTAGGGTTGGTAGAATCACAGCTCTCCATTCCCCCACATCAGCCTCTTCTGTTTACATTGCTGAGAAAATGCTAGTACTGCACTGAGAAGAGCAACAGGTTCTAGAAATATCTCATTGTCTCCTGGCACGGAGATGAAACCTGATTTTAGGAGAATACAGACAGAACTGAAAGTAATGAGTTTAAATTGCATCAAGAGAAACTAACATTAGATACCAGGAAAGGATTGCCAGAGGAAGAGGGAGAAGCCAAGAACTTGAGAGAAAGGTATTCCTGTTGGCTTCAAAGACAGAGAATCAAAGATTTTTAGAGTTAGTATGGTAGGCAGGGTTACAAAGTAGTTCCCTAAAATATTCCTAATTCCTTCAACTGTGAATATGAGGAGTTATTATGTCCCTGATTATGTTACATGGCAAAACGTATTTTGAAGATGTTCTTAAGATTACTAATCAGTTGATTTGGGGTTTATCAAAAGGGGAAGTATCTTGGTGGCCCAATCTAATCAATTGAGTGTTTTAAAAGCAGAGAGTTTTCTCAGGCTGGTAACAGGAGGAGAAGTCAGAGAAATTAGAAGCATGAGAAGGATCTGAGCCGCTGTTGAAGATGAAGTTGGTCATGTGATGAGGAATGTGGGTGGCCTCTAGAAGCTAATAGTGACCCCTGACTGACTGATAGCCAGTAAGCAAAAAAAAAAAAGGACCTGAAACGTAACCATAAGGAACCTAATCCCACCAACACCCTGAATGAACTTGGAAGTAGAGTCTTCAAATAAGAGCCCAGCTCAGCCAATACTTTGATTTTCACCTTGTAGGACCTTAGAAGAGAACCAGGTGAACTCTCCAGGACTTGTGACCTACAGAATTGTGAAATAATTAATGGGTATTGATGTTTGGGTTTTTTAAATTTATTTTTTATTAAGATATAATTGACATATAACACTGCATAAGTTTAAGGTGTATAACATATTGGTTTGATATATGTATATATTGTAATATAATTACCACGATAGAATTAGCTAACACCTCTATCACATCACATGATTATCATTTTTTTTGTGTGTTGGGGGGAATAATTAAGATCTATTCTCTTGGCAACTTTGAAGTTTATAATACAATATGGTTGTCTATAATCACTATGCTATGCATTAGCTCTCCAGAACCTATTTATCTAATAGTTGCAAGTTTGCACCCTTAAACAATACCTCTCCAATTCTCCCACTCCTTCCCCACTAATCCCCAGTAACCACCATTCTACCCACTGTTTTTATGGATTAGGCTTTTTTAGGTTCCACACATAGGTGAGCTCATACAGTATTTGTCTTTCTCTATCCAACTTGTTTCACTGAGCATAATGCCCTCAAGGTCCACTCTACATTTTTGCAAATAGCAAGATTTTCTTCTTTCTCATGGCTGGATAATATTCCATTCTATATGTGTAGATGCCACATCTTCTTTATCCATTCATCTGTTGATGGACACTTAGGTTGTTTCCATATTTTGGCTATTGTGAATAATGCTGCAATAAACTTGAGTGTGCAGATATCTCTTCAAGATACTGATTTCAATTCCTTCAGATATATACCCAGGAGCAGGATTACTGGGTCAATTTTTTAATTTTTTAAAATTCTCCATACAGCTACACCAATTTACATTGCAACCAGGATTCCCTTTCCTTCATAACTGTGCCACTGTGTTATCTCTTACCTTTTTTCTAAAGCCATCCTAACAGGTATGATGGGATATCTTGTTGTACTTTTGATTTGCATTTCCCTGATGATTAGTAATGTTGAGTACCTTTGCATATACCTGTTGATCATTTGGATGTCTTCTTTGGAAAAAAAAGTCTGTTCAGGTCCTTTGCCCTAAATGGGCATTGTTTTAAAGCACTGTTTGTGGTAATTTGTAATGCAGCAATAGGAAACCAATATAGTTAGAAAGTACTACAGAAATGAATTTTGTCCATTTCCCTTATTTTATCAATAAGGAAACTGAGACCCAGGGAAACCGCAGGATTTGAGGGAAAACTGTGGCAAAGCTGGGACCAGAGTACAGGTTACACATAGTCCAGTGCTCCTTCCATCTTCCCATTCCCGTGCTCCCACCAAGCTTCTGAAAACCACTTTTATTTTATTTTATTTTTTTAAAGATTTTATTTATTTATTTGACAGAGAGAGACACAGCGAAAGAGGGAACACAAGCAGAGGGAGTGGGAGTGGGAGAAACAGGCTTCCCGCGGAGCAGGGAGCCGATGCAGGGCTCGATCCCAGGACCCTGGGATCATGACCTGAGCCGAAGGCAGTCGCTTAACGACTGAGCCACTCAGGCGCCCCTAAAAACCACTTTTATCCAGCCTGGCTTAGAGTCCACAAGAAAAGATAAGATTGTTGGTTGAGATCCCTGCCAGCATTATGATCCTAATGTATTTCTTGATTTCTAAGAAGTGAACTAAAATTGATATTGAACACACAGACACTTCTCTAATTTAAAAACAATCAATAATATTTATAACTTTCACCCAAGATTTAATATGCTGACAGTACCATCCAACCCACTGCATTCTCCAATAAGTGACAATTTCAGTTTTCAATTCAGTGAAGTTCAGCAAAATTTATTGTATTCAAATTCCCTAGGAGGTTACACGTGGTGAAATCTTTCAAGGCAGAGTTCTGCAATTTTCCCTAACTGAAATGACTTACATTGTTGAAAAAATAGGAAGAAAGTTAGGAAACTTTTATGGAGAAAAATCTACAACCCTTTAAAAGGCATTTATATGTTTATGTTGTTTCTGTGACATTAATGTCTGCATACTATCACACGTATTTAATTCTAGTCATTTTTTCTGAAGGCAATGCCATTGGTTGCATTTCTAGTAATTGTCAAGAGTAAGACAGACATTAGCTCCTGCTTCTCTTGGGATTAATTGAGTATCATTAGTAAACGTAGCAAAGTTCCTGATGATATGATGGATAACTGAGAACTTAAATAAGAATGAGTAACTAGCACTGACTCTGCTCACTGTCTAAGCATGATAAATTCAGGTATATTAAAGAAATCACCAGATCACACTGTGTTTGAAAAGGCTACCTTTAACATGACCCATATGGTTCCAGATTCAAATTATTTTTCTCTTGGATAATCCCATTTGGGGTTTTGGTTTAGTCTTAGTTTTCCTCCCATTGCAGCTCCTTAGTACTCATGGCTCCCTCCATGGGATCCTGAGAGGTGATGCTGAATGGTTATTGACGATGCTCTCTCTTCACCTGCACATTTCCACCAGCCATGTGAGAGTCACTCAAGAGAAGCTAAGGCCTTTAAACTGCATCTGTATGGTGCAATCTGTTCTTCTTCAATTCCTGGTTAATTGATTTCCACAAACAGGTCTGGCGCTCACTTGATTGCACAGGTTTTTTTTTTCCCCTGGTGTTTTGCAGACCTGAGGTTATAAATCCCAGGTTCTTTACAGAATTTACCCTAGAGCAGTGGTGCCTAATACAACCCATGGTGGTGATGATGAAAACGTTCTCTGTGATGTCCAATATGGTAACCCCTAGCCACATGTGGCTACTGAGCACTTGGAATGCTCAGTGGCTCATATAACCGGGGAACAGAACTTTTTATTTTATTGAATTTTAATTAACTTAAGTTTAAATAACCACATACAGCTAGTGGCTACTGACACAACCACAGAGATTTAAGTCAAGATTGATGTGAGCTATTTAAGAGCCAAGCCAGAAAGCTCTGGGAGGACTGTGCTGACTCCTTAGGTATGTGTTTCTTTAGCAATTCTCATTTACTCTAGTTGTCTTGCTTTGGTCTCAATTATCTGGCCATTCAACACATAAATGTACATGTAACTATATTCTCTTTTTTGCTTATAATATCAATAACTAATAGTAATAATAATAATGGCTCCTACTTATAGAATGCCTATTGCATGCCAGGTATTGTATCAAACACAATTGTATGAAATCTTCTAAGAAAGGGTTTCTGTATACATTGCTTCATTCATTTTACAAGTGTAACAGTCGAAACTAAATAAATGAATCCATTGTGGTTTAGATCTGTCATCTGCAGCATTTAATGTTTCCCTTATATCCATATATTTTACCTTGCAATATACCCTAATAATCAAAATCAGATAAACTATCAGCATTACATTTCTTTCCATAAAGGTAGAACATGTTACATGTGATATTTTATCATAAAAAAGATATCTCACTGCTTTCCTGCCAAGATTTGGCTCTATGGCTCTGTCAATTTCTCCTGGTTTCTTTATAGCAAAGCACCAAAAGCAATTGTGGGTACAAGAAAAAATTTCAGTCTAAAAGAAAGGGGTGCCAAATAAATTCCCCTAGATATTTTGGATGCAACATGCATCCAGAAACAAACAGCTTAGTAGCTGTGAGAGAGGACACATTTCTTGGCAGAAGCACGTAGGGCTGGAGGGTTTGACAATTAGGTGATACGGTGGCTAGGTCTAGAAGATCGGGAGTTACAGGATGGAGACAACATCCAAGTTTTACATGAGGAGTCTCCTGCCAACCCTGGTCCTTCACTTTGAGAGGACCCAGAACGGAAACTTTCGAGTAGGACACCATTTTCTCTGTAGTGATGAAGAGCAACACTTCCCACCAGCAATCCACCAGTACTCACTACAGAGCTGCTTTCCTAGTTTGCTCTTTTATACCCAATAAAACATTAAGGTGTTTATGATCAAGTGTAATTCAACCACATTGGTAAAGTACTTCTTCAAACTGAAGACTTAATAACAACTCGGGTTAGAGACTGGCTGTCACTAGCAGGCAGAGAGCTATGGTACACAAAAACACCAGTTTGTGTGATAAAAGCTTGACAGCCTTGCCTACATATAAACCAAAGAAAATAACATGCCTGTGACAGCTACAACAGCAGCAATTTTAAACTTCTCACTGATGAAATGCACTTTGAAGTCATAACTCTTGCATAAATCTGGATGTCACTTTTTTCATGTTATAATTTTGCGATCCAATGGATCATTGTGTAGACCCTCTACCTGCAAATGAGCTAGATAATGCAGCATGTGCACAAATCATTGAGCTATCAGTGACATCAGGGGCTTGGCTGCTGGGGTTATTAACAGATATTTTTTCACCTAGAAGCACAGACTAAAATCAATCATTCTGATAACTAGGCATGGCATGAGCTGTCTGCACTTTCATTTCAATCTGATTAATCACATATACACAGACCTTTAACTTAAAGGAGCAATTGTTCACATTTAATCACAAAGAAACCTTCAAGCATACCATCAGACATTACTAAATTTAACTACAATTTATGCTTCCTGTTTTAGCAAATATGTTTATGATAATATGGGTTTCTGGATATAAATACATTGTTTCATTCATTTGACAAATATTAAAATCGAAGCTAAGTAAAATAATCCACTGTGGTTTTTATCATTTGTCATCTATTTGATGCTTTTGAAGTTTCCATATGCCCATACATTTTATTGCACAATTTATGCTGATAATCACAGTTCAGGTAAATTATTAGCATTATGTATTTTTCAGTAAAGTAGAACAGGCTAGATATCAAATTTCATCATGTTACATGTCCTACTTCTTGCCAAGATTGGTTCTATTACCCTGTCAATTTCTCCTGGCTTCTATATTGCAAGAAAACAAATACAGTTGTGGGTACAGAGCTCTTTTTTGGGTCTTTTTTTTTTTTTTTTTTGGTCTGATATAGAGTTGGGACCAAGAAAATCCCTCTTATGATCCTCACAACAATGTTCCCGGGAAACACGACATTCCAGAAGGCACATCTGCTGTTACTATAACAACAGAAAGGCAGTGGTCTAAAGAGAATCATTTGCACTAGAGGGCAGTCCACAAACCAGGAGGATTCTTGGGTTCCCCTCCAAGAAGCCGAAGGTGACTTTTCATTTAAAAGCAGAACTTGAAGAGAGTTTTGATGTCAAAGAAGGGCATGGGGTGGTCAGAATTTGGGAAAGGTAGAAGGGTAGCTCAGGATTTATGACCAAAGGGGCAAAACTGCTCTCAGAGAAGTCAGCTATCAGAGCAGTAGGAAAACATCCCATGGCTGGGATGTGTGCACAGAGTTAAGAACTGCTCCAAGGTGATACCAGATAGAAGAAAGAATCACTCTTCAGTAATCTGACCCAAGGACAAATAGCATCACCTTGAGAGGAAGGTGAAGTCACTGGCTCCCCTCAATCATCCAGGCCCTTAGAGATATTGAGAAGGGTCTTGGACTGGCTGTCCAGGGAAGCGTTGACATGTTCTGTTGAAGAGCTGGACATGGCAGTGAGTCTCAATCAGTCCATTTAAGACTTTGCCTCTTTCTCTGCCTTAGCTTTCTACTTTATTGGCTTCTTCTCTAGTCCTTGACATTTTCGGTCTTCTTGTCCAACTTCCCATGTGAGACTGACCTCCATTTTCAAGCACACCCTAGCCTGTCTGCCATCCCAAGGAAACCCTATCAGGTAATTAGTCCCACTTTCCATTTCTAGTCTCTTGGTTTTAATTTCTCCCTACCTAAGCTCTAGCTTGGCCCCAACATGGAGTTTTCACACTCTCCTAGGATTGACCTTTGCTCTTTTTATGGTCAAAATGGATCATTAAGCCAATTAAGTCACTGTCCAATGAGGGAAATTAATACACAGCAGAAAATAAATAAGCAGACAGGTAAATAAAATACATGGCAATTTCTGTAAGTGCTTTGAAAAAAATAAACTTAACTGAAGAAAAAATGGAGCGGAATGATCCCGCTTTGGGAGGGTGGTCTGAAAAAACATCTCTAAGAGGGTGATTTTTAAATGGAGACCCAAGAAGAGGGAAAGCAGCTAGTCACATTAGCAGCAATGTGCAGATCCCTTGTGGCATATGAGAAAGGTGGTGGCTATAAAACAGAAAGACCAAGTGGGGCTTCTCAGCAGTGAGTCAAGGTTGCAGCGTCTTGAGAAGAGGGCGAGAAGTAGGTACGGGCCCGATCATGGAGAGATTTACAAGTCATGGTTAAAGAGTTTGGATTTCATTTTAAGTTTCTTGCATGGCATATTGTCACAAGACCTGAAGAGACCTTTGGGACTCATCCCATCTGTCAGGTAGAAGGTAATTCTTTTGCTTTTTAATCCATGCACCAACTTTTATAAGTCAACTTGACTAATGTTTGTTTATAATCAGTGAGTAAGCTGCTACTTTAATACTGCTACCCTGGAAGAGGCCCCTTCAAGGCATGTTAAATTAACTGATGTGAATAAAAACAATGAATAAAAATACCTCTCTCCTTTAATGAGAATAGCAACTCTGTTTCCCTGGGCTTTTTCAGTCCCATAAGACCTTTTAAAGCAGAGTGAGCGTGTTATGGTTCAAATGCTAAAAACATAATCTCATCTCTCTCTTGTTGGGTTATGTTTTGAGAAACCATTTTAGATCAATCTTTTTGAGCACAGAAGCTCTCAGAAGCTGTGGCTAAAACATACCCAGTACCACTGTGAGGTTGCCCATCTTTCCCTGAATCTGTTCTCACAAGGAACCAAAACAGGTTACAAGCCTTTATCTGACACATGGACCCTCGAGCTTGTGGGCTGTTGATAAAAGAAGCCCCAGAGTGTGTGTTCTCCAAGGGCCTGGTTATCCACCTTGATCTCAGTGTAAAAGGTTAGGTAAAATGCCACTTCCCTACCTTGCCATTTCTAGAGGGGTTATAAACAGTTTACACAAGTACTTTCTGAATCTATTCACATGTTGTGCATGTACTCTCTCTCAGGTACTCAAGTCCATATGTTTATTACTCACCCTTCAAAGGGGTGAAGCTGTATAATGAAAACTGGATTTTATTCCAGTTCTGTAACTAATTTGTTTTGTGACCAAGTAAAAATTGTTTCCCCTCCTAGCATTATTTTTATTTGCAAGATGACCTCTATGGGTCTTTCCAGCTCTATTACTCTGAATTTCTATCAACATGGGACTCAAAAATAATGCAGATATTAGGTACACTAGGCTAAACTGCTGTTACAAATAGACCTAAAAGTGCAAAAGCTCAAACAAAATAGAATTCATCTCTTCACCCAGTGGTCCAGGACAGTGTTCTAGATCAGCTGACAGCTCTGCTTCCTTTTTGATTCGGGAAACTGTTGTGACCATACGTGGTCTCCAAGGTCACTCCGCAAATAACCCTTCCAGCCTATCAAAAAGGGGACAAGTTGAAGTCCAGGGCCAGAGATATCCTGCAAGGTAAATGGAGCAAAGACGATACATGTCTCTCCCTCTTTCATTGCTCTGGCAAGAGTTTAAACACGGGGCCACACCTAGCTACAAGGGAGGCTGGAAAGTCCAGTCCCAGGCTGGATCCAGACAGAAGTCCATGACTAAGAAAAAGAGGAGAATGGATTTGGGTAGACAATTAGCCGTCTCTGCTACATGCCCAACACCTGTATGGTACTTCACAGCCTACAACACTTCTCATTGACTGGATGTTCACCACAGCTCTGTGAAACAATTATTAAGAACTCCATTCTATAGAGGTGAAAACTATGTCCCAGAGAGATTAAGTATGATTATAGAATGTCTCACAGTTAAGAGCTGAGCTAAGCTTCAATTTTAGGTCTGTGGGTCAGCGTCTCCCCTATTATATATACTAAATTAAATACTATCTGCACAGGAAATAATAATTAGTACAAAGCTGCATGAATATGATGGGGTTTGAAGAACAAAGAGGCACTACTGAAAAAAGTAATGGGAGGAGCTAAAGCATGCCACAGACCCAGCCCAATCTCCCAAGTCTCTAGATAACCTGGGAAGAATTTAAGAAGTGGAATTTAAAATACTCTTTTTTTTTTTTTTTTAATAAAGAGGCTGATGAAGTTTGCAATTGAGGCATTTACTTATTTTGCTCTCTCAGCTGGTCTACGAAGCACATCTAAGGACAAAAGAATTGCAAGAAACACTGACTGGAGTTAAACACAAATCATACAAGAAGGCCAGATCTAAAAATATTAAAAATAGAAGATATAGAAGGTCATCCCACACACAGAGTAGTGGTTTTGTACTGGCCGTAGACTTGCAGATTGCTAGAGAGAACAATATATCCCTCCCCACCCTCACCCATCATCCACGCTTACAAATCATTTGCTGCTTCAACTATTTTATGCTTGCTATGAAAATCCAACCATAAACTGCCACTATACCAACCTCATGTCTTTTGAAGGATCAGTCAAGCAATCCCTAAGCACAACCTTGAAAAATTCGACCTGGGTTCTTCCTTAGTTTAAGCCAAATTTGTATGAATTCCTAAATAATGTGTTAGGTATAATTATTCTTAGTTTTAGTCTTCAGAAGGAATTGAGATAATGTTTCAGCATGATTTCTCTTACAAATCTCTCCCTACTCCCATTCATATGATTTCACAGTTTAAAAGTAAAGGTCCTCTTTCTCACAAATCTGTTCAAAAGGGGTCATTTTTTAAAGGGACGGTAGTTTTATGGATTACCAACGCTCTAATACTAAGGTTGTAATGAGTCTCAGAGTCCAGCTGTCATTCACGAAGTACTCAGGATGAATTTTCAGAGAAGGCACATCAGTAAAGCCCACCAAATCAGTGATCAGGTGCCAGCCAGATGTGACAAGGTAACGCATTATTTCATACGGCGAGTTACTACCATTCTAACTTGTGCCTTTTCTGAGTATAGGAAAGCTTATCAATGGATACGATTCCTCACAGAGAATTTTAAGAATTATGTCACCCTACACCCTATCATGACAAAGCTCTCCTGGATCCTTTCTCCTAATTCATTTTTATTCTAGACACCCAGGTCCTCACAGAGACAGCACGCGCTGGCTACCTTTTGTCACCATTTAGGAGAGGCTAGGAATTCTACCAAATTATCCCACCATGGCCTTTAAAAAATCTAACTACATCCAACTTACTTTAGCAATTTTGAGCACTGTTTCGCTTTTATATCCAGGTCTGTCATCATCGGGTTTTATTTATTGAGCACGTTTGTATTTATAGCATTGAATTCAGCAGATAACGGAGCAGAAAAGAGACAGAAGCGGAGGATTTTTACAATCTAGAGAAAAGAATCTAAATCTACCTCAAAAGCTAATAGCGTGTTATAAATGCAGTTCGTCCTAATGCTAATTTCTCTGGTCTTTTGTTTACACAAGGAAGCTCCAGGCTGGTTTATGGTGTCACATTTATCAGCCAGTAGAATATAAGCAAATCCCATTATACCTAAATTCAACCATCCAAACGAACCAAAATGTGTATTATGGTATCTCTTTATGCTGCAATTTCTACTTAAAAACAGAAACATAATTCTAATGCTCAGCAAATATAAAAGAAAAGCAAAGTGTTTTTCTCACAATTCCTGTTTTGACTTTCTCATTATTGTCTAAGCCCTTAAGCTCATTAGTAACTATGTAGAGAGGAAAAAATATTTTTTTAAATGTAGTTAAGAAACTACCCAAAGCCAAGAATGCCCAGAACCGGTGTGAAGGTAACACATAGATGGGGTATCTCGACTACTTTTTGGCAGCACACCTCTTCAGGTATTCAGACCATTCAGTAATTTCTCAAAACTGCGGGTTCTCACATATTCCCCTCATTGTCAAAAACAACCAAGACCAAGGGTGTGATTTTCCACTGGGGTGGATCTGGACAGGTATGTGAAAAAGTTACCTGTAGCAACTTCGGTTAAAGGAGCCACCCTTTCCTACTTAAATGCTACAGGGTGAGTGTGTCAGTGAAAATAAAATTTCACCCCTCAGAATGAAAAAATCTGGCTCTATGCGACTATCCTTTCCTTAGTCTCTTTCTTAATGTATCTTATGTAGTGAGCTTGGCCCACTCTTATCAAAATTGTATTACCCCTTCTGCTAAATGTTGGAAGTTCCAAAAGATCTCAAGGCCAATTATAAGAGTGCAAATTCAACTGTCCCCCATCCATCCATTCATTCACGGACTATCCCATGGATAATAGAATACACACACACACACACACACACACACAATCCTGGGGTTTGAGGATTCCCAGTACATAGCACTTCTCTTCCTCACCCAGTTCTCTGTCAACTGAGAAGACAAAAGGAGTAATAAATGAACATGACTTTTTTCCTGAGAAAACTGCTAGAGGAGACTATCGCATATGCAGACAAGGGGATTTCTTAATACCAAATATCAGACTTAGGGAGATTTATCATGCAGCCACTGGGAGCTCCAAATGACCACAACCCTCCCCTGTGAACTGTAAGGTTTACCATATGACCGAGGGCAATCCAGAGCACACACTCACCGACCAGATCCTCAGAATGGGAAGGAAAGGGCAGAGTCACGCATGCAGAGTTCCTTATACTCCAATCCACCAACCCCACTCGTCACTCCTTTCCCCCAGGTACATGAAGGGCTAGAACAAGGCCACGACTGTCAGATTTGGCAATGCCCCTTGAAGTGGACTGAAGTATAGGAGTGGGGCCTAAGTGCCTCCACCCACCACAACAGACCCTAGAGGTTTGCTCTCTTGACCCACTGGGCTTCAGTGCCAACCAGGGGTGTGGGTCTCCTCCTGAAAGAAAGAGATGTCATGTCACTGTCAGGATATGATGTCCCTGCATCAGGAGCCCCTCCATCCCCAGCACACATTGCTCCTTTGCAGGTACTCATAGGGCCACTGATCCCAAAAGGTTCCAAACTGGGCAGAGCCATATACTAACTAAACTCACACTTGCTGTTGCCCTGGATTTTGATCTGGCTCCCTCTCTTAATACCTTCAGGTCTTCACTCAAATGTCACCTTATCAAAAATGCTTCTCCTGACCACCCTATTTAAAATTGAAAGCCATCATCTCCCTCAGCACTCCCTACCCTCTTTCCCTGTTTTGTTTTTCTCCAAATCATTGATTCTTACTTGACATGTCCATTTGCAATTATTTAAAAAGGTAGTAAATATAATTGTTTATTGACTATCTCCTTAGCTGCAATGTAAGCTCTATGAGGGCCAGGCTTTTTGATCGCTTTGCTCACTGCAACATTCCCAGTGCCCAGAACACCTCTGTCAGCTGGCAAACACTAAGTAAGAATTTGTGAGATGAACAAATGAGTAGAAGTAGTCCCTCAGCTGGGTACAAAGAACCACAGGCTGCTGAAACTTTCGAGGTCAAGCTTTCCAGAAATCCAGTCTCCTCCCTAAAGCTTAAAGCAATCTATCCCAGTCACTCCTTAGAGATACTCCTCCTCCAACTTAATCTCCTGGGGTTTTTTCCTCAATATTCCTTGCCAGTATACCAGGTGTTGATACCCCTAAACTGAATTCATTCCCCAAACTTAAAACTTTTATTTAGAGGAACAGAGCAGAATATATGGTCTTTGGGGACAGGACTTCCTAGAGAGAGAGAAGAGAGGAAGGGGTACAGCTTCTCATGTCGACTGCCTCACCCGAAATCTTCCCAGTGAAGTCATTCATCTCCCATCCCCAACCTTATTCCAAGAGGTGGAGAAAGTCCAGAAGAATTATACCGATGGCTTTCCTCCCATGTAGAAGGAAACATCAGTGAGTGGAAATAAATTGACCTGCACCAGAAACATGATTTATAGTCTAGAGAATTTATGGTCTAGAGAAACAGAGACATAAACTATTAATAGGAAAAGTAAGTTATATAATGATTTTGGTATAAAGTATTACGGGAACATAAACAAGGAATTGGCTATAGCCAATTTAGTTTGGATATATCTGCTAACGTATTGTAAACTCAGGTTAGTTTTAAAGAATGTATTAAATATATAACCCCTAAAAATATTTGTCCTAGAATAATTCCTTAATTTTATCAAGTCCTTTATCCATTGGCAAAGTAATTTCTTACATATCTTACTCAATCTTCACCTCTGCCTCTTGCCACTTATGCATGTGCATAGCCTTGCACACCTGCACGGGCATAAACACACATGGGTGTGCGCGCGCACACACACACACACACACACACGCTGTTGGTGTCCCCCAGAGATCATTCTTTCTTCTTTAGTCATAGCAATCACCATTTTATCTGCACACATGGCTGCCCAGAATAAAGACTGTATTTTTACATCATCCTTCCATCCAGATGTGGCCCCAGAATATAAGTACAATTGGTGTATGTAACTATCATAGGGATTGGGAAGAGTAACTTCCTTCCTTTGCTCCTACTTGCCCTTGGGAACGTGGTTTTTGTGGTTGGAGCTGGAGCAGCCTTCTTGGACCATAAGGTGATTTTGAGAATGAAGCCACGTGAACAAAATGGAAGAAACCTGTGTCCTTGACACCATGAAGTGACATACTATCCCTAAGCCCTACTTTCAAATTCTGAGAAAGAAATTAATCTCCATCTTGTTTAAGCTTCTGATATTTTAGGTTTTTAGGCATTCACAAAACTAATTCTAGTCCATTCTCAATCAATTTCTCTCTTCCCTACTCCTCACCTCTCCCTCAGTCTCTCTTTCCCTCCTTTCCCCTCTCTTTCTCCCTCCCTCCCCCATTCTCTCCTCTCACACACACACACTCTTAATGCTACTCGCATTGTAGAACTCTTTGTGCTTTCCTTTGTTTCTTGTTGATATGCCAAAGATGTGCCTTCCTCCCACTTATTTCTAACCTCCCTTATCCCTGCTTTGAACAATCACTTCAAATGTCATTTCATCCCAAAAGCTTTCTTATTCACATCCCCGGCCACTTCCTTAAATTCACAGAGCAACTTCTGCAACTTCAATAGCCCACAGTGTAATTCGTTTTGTTTTTTTAATTTAATTTTATTATGTTATGTTAGTCACCCTTCATTACATCATTAGTTTTTGATGTAGTGTTCCACAATTCATTGTTTGCATATAACACCCAGTGCTCCATTCAATATGTGCCCTCTTTAATACCCATCACCAGGCTAACCCACCCCCCTACCCCCCTCCCCTCTAAAACCCTCAGTTTGTTTCTCAGAGTCCATAGTGTCTCATGGTTCGTCTCCCACTCTAATTTCCCCCCCTTCATTTTTCCCTTCCTACTATCTTCTTTTTTCTTTTTTTTTTTTTAACATATAATGTATTATTTGTTTCAGAGGTATAGGTCTGTGATTCATCAGTCTTACACAATTCACAGCACTCACCATAGCACATACCCTCCCCAATGTCCATCACCCAGCCACCCCATCCCTCCCACCCCCCACCACTCCAGCAACCCTCTGTTTCCTGAGATTAAGAATTCTTCATATCAGTGAGATCATATGATACTTGTCTTTCTCTGATTGACTTATTTCGCTTAGCATAATACCCTCTAGTTCCATCCACGTCGATGCAAGTGGCTAGATTTCGTTGTGTTTGTTTGATGGCTGCATAATATTCCATTGTATATATATATACCACATCTTCTTTATCCATTCATCTGTTGATGGACATCTTGGCTCTTTCCATAGTTTGGCAATTGTGGACACTGCTGCTATAAACATTGGGATGCACGTACCTCTTCGGATCACTATATTTGTATCTTTGGGGTAAATACCCAGTAGTGCAACTGCTGGGTCACAGGGTAGCTCTATTTTCAACTTTTTTTTTTTTTTAAGATTTTATTTATTTATTTGACAGAGAGAGACACAGCAAGAGAGGAAACACAAGCAGGGGGAGTGGGAGAGGGAGAAGCAGGCTTCCTGCCAAGCAGAGAACCTGAGGCAGGACTCAATCCCAGGACCCTGGGATCATGACCTGAGCCGAAGGCAGATGCTTAACCAACTGAGCCACCCAGGTGCCCCTATTTTCAACTTTTTGAGGAACCTCCATACCGTTTTCCAGAGTGGCTGCACCAGCTTGCATTCCCACCAACAGAGTAGGAGGGTTCCCCTTTCTCCACATCCTCGCCAACATCTGTCATTTCCTGACTTATTAATTTAGCCATTCTGACTGGTGTGAGGTGGTATCTCATTGAGGTTTTACTTTGGATTTCCCTGATGCTGAGTGATGTTGAACACTTTTTCATGTGTCTGTTGGCCATTTGGATGTCTTCTTTGGAAAAATGTTCATGTCTTCTGCCCATTTCTTGATTGGATTATTTGCTCTTTGAGTGTTGAGTTTGATAAGTTATTTATAGATTTTGGATACTAGCCCTTTATCTGATATGTCATTTGCAAATATCTTCCCCCATTCTGTCGGATGTCTTTTGGTTTTGTTGACTGTTTCCTTTGCTGTGCAAAAGCTTTTTATCTTGATGAAGTCCCAGTAGTTCACTTTTGCCCTTGCTTCCCTTGCCTTTGGCGATGTTTCTAGGAAGAAGCTGCTGCAGCTGAGGTCGAAGAGGTTGCTGCCTGTGTTCTCCTCTAGGATTTTGATGGACTCCTGTCTCACATTTAGGTCTTTTGTCCATTTTGAGTCTATTTTCGTGCGTGGTGTAAGGAAATGGTCCAGTTTCATTCTTCTGCTTGTGGCTGTCCAATTTTCCCAACACCATTTGTTGAAGAGACTGTCTTTTTTCCATTAGACATTCTTTCCTGTTTTGCCAAAGATTAGTTGACCACAGAGTTGAAGGTCCATTTCTGGGCTCTCTATTCTGTTCCACTGATCTGTGTGTCTGTTTTTGTGCCAGTACCATATTGTCTTGATGATTACAGTTCTGTAATAGAGCTTGAAGTCCAGAATTGTGAAGCCACCAGCTTTGCTTTTCTTTTTCAACATTCCTCTGGCTATTCGGGGTCTTTTCTGGTTCTTTACAAATTTTAGGATTATTTGTTCCATTTCTTTGAAAAAAGTTGATGGTATTTTGATAGGGATTGCATTAAATGTGTAGACTGCTCTAAGTAGCACTGACATTTTCACAATATTTGTTCTTCTAATCCATGAGCATGGAATGTTTTTCCATTTCTTTCTTTCTTCCTCAATTTCTTTCATGAGTATTCTATACTTTTCTGAGTACAGATTCTTTGCCTCTTTGGTTAGAGTTATTCCTAGGTATCTTATGGTTTTCGGTGCCATTGTAAATGGGATCAACTCCTTAATTTCTCTTTCTTCTGTCTTGTTGTTGGTATATAGAAATGCAGCTGATTTCTGGGCATTGATTTTATATCCTGCCACTTTACTGAACTCCTGTATGAGTTCTAGCAGTTTTGGGGTGGAGTCTTTTGCGTTTTCCACATAAAGTATCATATCATCTGCAAAGAGTGAGAGTTTGACGACTTCTTTGCCAATTCGGATGCCTTTTATTTCTTTTTGTTGTCTGATTGCTGTGGCTTGGACTTCTAGTACTATGTTGAATAGCAGTGGTGATAATGGACATCCCTGCCATGTTCCTGACCTTAGGGGAAAAGCTCTCAGTTTTTCCCCATTGAGAATATGTGTTTTTCATAGATGGCTTTCATGATATTGAGGTATATACTCTCTACCCCTACACTGTGAAGAGTTTTAATCAAGAAAGGATGCTGTATTTTGTCAAATGCTTTTTCTGCATCTATTGAGAGGATCATATGGTTCTTGTCCTTTCTTTTATTAATATATTGTATCACATTGATTGATTTGTGGATGTTGAACCAACCTTGCAGCCCAGGAATAAATCCCACTTGGTCGTGGTGAAAAATCCTTTTAATGTACTATTGGATCCTATTGGCTAGTATTTTGGTGAGGATTTTTGCATCCATGTTCATCAGGAATATTGGTCTGTAATTCTCCTTTTTGATGGGGTCTCTTTGTCTGATTTTTGGATCAAGGTAATGCTGGCCTCATAAAATGAATTTGGAAGTTTTCTTTCCATTTCTATTTTTCAGAACAGTTTCAGAAGAGTAAGTATTAATTCTTCTTTAAATGTTTGGTAGAATTCCCCTGGGAAGCCATCTGGCCCTGGGCTCTTGTTCATTGGGAGATTGTTGATTACTGCTTCATTTTCCTTGCTGGCTATGGGTCTGTTCAGATTTTCTATTTCTTCCTGGTTCAGGTTTTGTAGTTTATACATCTCTAGGAATGCATCCATTTCTTCCAGATTATCTAATTTGCTGGCATATAGTTGCTCATAATATGTTCTTATAATTGTATTTCTTTGGTGTTGGTTGTGATTTCTCCTCTTTCATTCTGATTTTATTTATTTGGGTTGTTTCTCTTTTCTTTTTGGTAAGTCTGGTCAGGGGTTTATCAATCTTGTTAATTCTTTCAAAGAACCAGCTCCTAGTTTCACTGATCTGTTCTACTGTTCTTTTGGTTTCTATTTCATTGATTTCTGCTCTGATCTTTATTCTCTTCTCCTGTTGGGTTTAGGCTTTATTTGCTGTTCTTTCTCTAGCTCCTTTAGGTGTAGGGTTAGGTTGTATATTTGAGACCTTTCTTGTTTCTTGAGAAAGGCTTGTATTGCTGTATACTTTCCTCTTAGGATTGCCTTTGCTGCATCCCAAAGATTTTGAACAGTTGTGTTTTCATTTTTATTTGTTTCCATGAATTTTTTAATTCTTCTTTTTTTTTTTTAAAGATTTTATTTATTTTTCACAGAGAGAGAGAGAGCACAATTAATTCTTCTTTAATTTCCTGGTTGACCCATTCATTTTTTAGTAGGATGCTCTTTAGCCTCCAGGTATTTGAGTTCTTTCGGACTTTCCTCTTGTGATTCAGTTCTAGTTTCAAAGCGCTGTGGTCCAAAAATATGCAGGGAATGATCCCAATATTTTGGTACCAGTTGAGACCTAATTTGTGACCTAGGATGTGATCTATTCTAGAGAATGTTCCATGGGCACTAGAGAAGAATGTGTATTCTGTTGCTTTGGGATGGAATGTTCTGAATATATCTGTGAAGTCCATTTGGTTCAGTGTGTCATTTAAAGCCTTTATTTCCTTGTTGATCTTGTGCTTAGATGATCTGTCCATTTCAGTGAGGGGGGTGTTAAAGTCCCCTACTATTATTGTATTGTTGTCAATGTATTTCTTTGATTTTGTTATTAATTGGCTTATATAATTGGCTGCTCCCATGTTAGGGGCATAGATATTTACAATTATTAGATCTTCTTGTTGGATAGACCCTTTAAGTAGGATATAGGGTCTTTCCTCATCTCTTTTTATAGTCTTTGGTTTAAAATCTAATTTGTCTGATATAAGGATTGCCACCCCAGCTTTCTTTTGATGTCCATTAGCATGGTAAATGGTTTTCCACCCCCTCACTTTCAATCTGGAGGTGTCTTTGGGTCTAAAATGAGTCTCTTGTAGGCAGCATGTCGATGGGTCTTGTTTTTTTAATCCAATCTGATACCCTGTGTCTTTTGATTGGGGCATTTAGCCCATTTACATTCAGGGTAACTATTGAAAGATATGAATTTAGTGTCATTGTATTGCCTGTAAGGTGACTGTTACTGTATATTGTCTCTATTCCTTTCTGGTCTATGTTACTTTTAGGCTCTCTCTTTGCTTAGAGGACCCTTTCAATATTTCTTGTATGGCTGGTTTGGTGTTTGCAAATTCTTTTAGCTTTTGTTTGTCCTGGAAGCTTTTAACCTCTCCTTCTATTTCAATGAGAGCCTAGCTGGATATTGTATTCCTGGCTGCATATTTTTCTCATTTAGTGCTCTGAATATATTATGCCAGTCCTTTCTGGCCTGCCAGGCCTCTGTGGATAGGTCTGCTGCCAATCTAATGTTTCTACCATTGTAGCTTACAGACCTCTTGTCCCAAGCTGCTTTCAGGATTTTGTCTTTGTCTCTGAGACTTGTAAGTTTTACTATTAGGTGTCGGGATGTTGACCTATTTTTATTGATTTTGAGGGGGGTTCTCTGTGCCTCCTGGATTTTGATGCCTGTTTCCTTCCCCAAATTAGGGAAGTTCTCTGCTATAATTTGCTCCAATATACCTTCTGCCCCTCTCTCTCTTTCTTCTTCTTCTGAGATCCCAATTATTCTATTATTGTTTCGTCTTACAGTATCACTATCTCTTGAATTCTGCTCTCGTGATCCAGTAGTTATTTATCTCTCTTTTTCTCAGCTTCTTTATTTTCCATCATTTGGTCTTCTATACCACTAATTCTCTTTTCTGCCTCATTTATCCTAGCAGTTAGAGCCTCCATTTTTTTTTTTTTTTTTAAGATTTTATTTGACAGAGAGAGACACAGCGAGAGAGGGAACACAAGCAGGGGGAGTGGGAGAGGGAGAAGCAGGCTTCCCGCGCAGCAGCGAGCCCGATGCGGGGCTTGATCCCAGGACACTGGGACCATGACCTGAGCCAAAGGCAGACGCTTAACGACTGTGCCACACAGGCGCCCTAGAGCCTCCATTTTTTATTGCACCTCATTAATAGCCTTTTTGATTTTGACTTGGTTAGATTTTAGTTCTTTTATTTCTCCAGAAAGGGTTCCTCTAGTACCTTCCATGGATTTTTCAAGCCCAGCTAGTATCTTTATAATCATCATTCTGAACTCTAGTTCTGACACCTTACTAATGTCCATATTGATTAGGTCCCTAGCAGTCGGTACTGCCTCTTGTTCTTTTTTTTTTAGGTGTTTTTCCATCTTGTCATTTTGTCCAGAGGAGAACAGATGAATGAGAGAACAAAATGCTAACAGGGTAACAACGACCCCAGAAAAATATACACTAAACAAATCAGAAGAGACCCAAAACCGGGAGGAAAAGAAAGAAAAAAAAGAAAAAGAATATGATCAAATATGATCAAGCTGGTGAATAGATCACACTAGATTTTAGGTGTAGTCTCAAAATTTTAAAGAAAGAAAAACTTGTATATGTACAAAAATAAGGGTAAATACGATGAAGGGATAGAATATGACTGCAAAGATGAAAATTATAAAAGACTTTATAAAAAGAATTGATAAGAAGTTGGTTGAAAAAAGAAAGAAAAATTTTTTAAAAAAGGGAGAGAATGTGATCAGGCAGGAGACTAGAACAAAGCCATACACTAGAGATTTAGGGTATATTTTGGTCTGTTAGAAGAAACTGTATCCCAAAATTTTAAAGAGAGAACTTATATATATACACACAAAATAAGGTTAACTACAATGAAGGGATAGAATATGACTCTAAAAATGAAAAATAAAAAAGATTTTTAAAAAAGGGATTGATAAGATGTTGGTTGAAAAAGGGAAAAAGAAAAATTCAAAAAAAAAAAAAGGAAAAAAAGAAAATTTTAAAAATTAACTTTGAAAGACTAAAGAATCATGGGAAAAAAGCCATGAATTCTATGTGCTGTATTCACCCAGTGTTGGAGTTCTGCTGTTCTCATTGATCGGTAAACTTGGTCTTGGCTGGCTGTTCTTGCTGATCTTCTGTGGGAGGGGCCTGTTGCAGTGATTCTCAAATGTCTTTGCCTGAGGCAGAATTGCCCCCCCCACCCCCACCAGGGGCCAGGGCTAAGTAATCTGCCCGGGTTTGCTCTCGGTAGCTTTTGTTCCCTGAAAGCTTTCCGTACAGCTTTGGAGGACGAGAAAGAAAATGGCGGCTTTCCAATCTCCGCCCTGGAGGAGCTGAGAACTCGGGGCCCCACTCCTCAGTGAGCCCCCAGAGAAAAGCAGTCAATCACTCCTGTCTCCCCAGTCTCCAGCCACACTCTGTGCTCACCCAGCCTGTGACTGAGTGTTTCTATCTCTGGCACACGACCCCATTTGGAGTCTCCAAACCCAGCAGATTCCTGCGGTGTGCTCCCACGCCACTCCTCCGGGGAGGAAGGGGAGTATCCCTGGATCTGCCACTTGTTGGGTCCCTGCTTCCAGAAAGTGGTCGCTTTTCTGTTCATAGACTTGCTGCTATTCTTTTCTTCAATCTCCTGTTGAGTTTGTAGGTGTTCAGAATGGTTTGATAACTATCTAGCCGAATTCCTGGGACCAGAAGAAATTTAGGTCTCCTACTCCTCTGCCATCTTGCTCCTCTGCCCGTAATTCTTGATTGACTTACCTTCTTCTCAAAAAATCCCTAAGTTTCTGAAGGGCAGGTATCAAAACTATTTTTACTCTATGTCCCCAGAATGTATCAGAGTGCCTGATGCCAAGACACAGCCTGCAGCACATATTGAATGATGTAGGCAGGGTAAGTATTAATAGTCCCATTTTACAGATGGGCAAACTGAGGTTAGTGATTTTTATATAAGGCCACATAAGTTAATATCCAAACGGTGTTTTCCTACTGTACTAGAATGCATTCCAATTAGAAAAGAACTATGATTTCAGGCACTTGAATATATCCTTCTGTTCCAAGCTGAAGTTTGTTCACAAATAGACCCAGACTTATAGGAACAGTGCATGGAAGCCAGCTATGTTAGTTTCCTTCACTTAATTTAGGGTCTAGCACATATTCCAAAATCCTAGACAGTAGCTAAAGTACCCACTGAGTTAAGGAAAGGGCAATTTCAGCCTCTTTAATGTTAAACCACAGTCAGGTTTCTTCCTTTATGTTTATTCTTCTACTTCTTAGCTAAGCAATTTTTGGCAAGTTTTTATGGAAGTGATTGGTAAGTACTAGATAATAACTTTTATGCAACTATAACATTTAATATAAACAGATTTTAACTTTTTCTGCATAGTTAAGAGCCCAGTGATCCAAACTATAGATTTATTTAAATGATATGCAAATGGTTCATTACCAGATGAACTAGAAAATATGATATTTTATAATATGTTATGCTATCCTAACAATAAACTCAAAAAAGACACCTAAAATGTATGAAAACTGGAAAGAAAATTATAAATCTCAAGATTCATACCACCTAAGAAGGAAGTTAGCAGATTTCCCAGAAAAGGTCCACCTCCTTCTCTTTCAGCTCCTCTGACTCAGAAAAACCTGACCACATGAGTATTAATGCAACCAGGTATTTAATAGCACTCCTTAGGGTCGGCTGAACTACTCTCTGACTCTTGCTATTCATCCATCCATTCCCTTAGAAGTGGATGCTTCACACAAACAGAATGAACCTTTGCAGGTAAGTCAGAACATTTCACTCCACTGCTCAAAGCTCTCTAGTGGCTCCCATGACCTGCATAGCCCTACATTATCTGTTATCTGGTCTTTAGTTATTCCCATCCTGTTCTCCTATCTATGCTCTCCTCAGCTCATTCCAACCCAGTCTCACTACTCTGCATGGTCACTGCATTTGCCATTGCCTCTACTAGGAACACTCTTTTCCAGGTACATCATGTCTCACTCCCATGATTCAATTAGGCCTCTTATGAACAGTCATCTTAAAGAGGTCGACCCTGATCACAAATCTAAGACAGCAGCCTCCATCACTCTCTCCCTACTTGCTCTGCATGTTTTTCTTCACAGCAATCATCACCATCTGACATTACATTAAACACTTACCCATCCATCCATCTATTCATCCATCCATCCATCCATCCATCCATCCATCCATCCATCCATTATTTGCTTGTTCAACAAACTTCTATTGTTTGTTTAACTATTAATTTGCTTGTTTGTTTATTGTCTATCTTCCCACTGGAACATAAGCTTCATGAGGGAATGTACTTTGGTTCTCCCTTTCACTGCTGAACACTGTACCTGGCACGTAAAAGACCCTCAATAAATACTGACCAAGAGAAAAAGAATTCATCCAACAACTATATATTCTATCTTAGGCCTTATGAATGTTATCCATACTGCCCCCGGACTCACAATATTGACAGTTTAATTGGAAAAGAAGCTGCTACTATTTTTAAACATTCTGGGGGAAAAATCACTTTGCTCCTATTGTCAAAGGCTCTCTTACCAACATCAGAGGAACTATATGTCTTAGGTTTTACTTGGTCTATCGTGTAGAAGGTTAAAAGAGCAAAATACCCTTTAGGAAGTTTATTTCAGCTTTTCGTTGATTCTTTTCCCTTTATGGTTTCAGCTCTCAGGCTATTAGGTAGGCAGAGACAACTAAGTCATCAGGTGGCTTCTCTTCCAGTTGAAATAAAAGAATTTGATTACCTTTAGCACCTAGTTTTAGAGTTATCTTAGCTGATTAATATTATCAACCAAATAACCAAGTATCTATAGAACACATACAGAAAGCATAAAATAATATAAACAACAAAGAGGACTCAAGGAATCTTCTATAATAAATATAATAAAAATGACACCTATTGAGTTCTAAGAGCTACAAAAAAAAATGCATTTACTATATCACAATAATCTTAGGAGTTATAGAACAGGACACTGAGGCACAGAGGGATTAATAAGTTGCCCAATGTCACACAGTATTTATTATATTAAGTGGAGGGGCAGGAATGGCACCACTGTCTGGCTTCTGTTTGTTAAAGTTGATGTATTTGTAGCTCTTCTGTCAATCTTGGCTCCTTTACCAGTGGGCATGCTCCCACCTTAAGGTACAACTTTTTTTTTCCTGTTCTCTTTCATGAGTCTTGGGACTTTCCTGTCGTTCTCAGCTCTGCAAGTACATTGCTTGGCTGCTCTCATTAGGTGACTGCTTCTGGCTCCTAGACTCTACATGACATTGCCTTTCCCTCTGAAACACTGATAAAGAGAAGAATCCCTCTGTGAGTCTGTTCCAACCTGATTCCATCCCCACCTTGGATTACACTTGAAAGTAAGACCTTTATAGCTGTTAGTCTCTCTGTTACAACAACCAGATTTTGCGATGTTTGTGAGAATTGGCAGGGGATGCAAGTGTGGGGCCTTCTAAAGCATGCCTTCCCCTCACCCCTAACCTGTGCCCTAGTTCTATTCTGCTGCTTTAGGATATGGATCAACCCATAGCTCCCCACTGGCTGTTCAACACATCACACTGAGAAAACTCTTTATATCCACTGTTTTTGGTGGAGGATATGGAATGGCTGGCCACCTTGGTTGCTTTGACAAAAATTGTTTACTGTGGTCACTAGGCACATTTTAAAGGTCAACCTAACAAGCAATTAAACTATTATTCTTGGTAGTGCTTCTTCTCCCTCCCTGTTTGAGGGGAAGACCAGAAAAGAGAATTCTACATCTTCCCCACATTCTAAGAGGATCATCTTGTCATTAGTTGGGGAAATGAAACTTGCTGATTTTTGAAGTGCACAGATCAGTCACAAAAGCAAACATGTAAAGTTCTCCCTCCTTCTTTCTCTTATACACAAGGTGGATAAAAAACACATTTGAGAATTTAAAAAAATGCATGGAAACAAGTGAAAATGAAAACACAACAGTCCAAAACCTTTGGGCTGCAGCAAAAGCGGTTCTAAGAGGGAAGTTTATAGCAATATAGGTCTACCTCAGGAAGCAAGAAAAGTCTCAAATACACAACTTAACCTTACACCTAAAGGATTGAGAAAAAGAACAACAAACTAAGTCTAAAGCCAACAGAAGAAGGGAAACAATAAAGATTAGAACAGAAATAAATGATATGGAAACTAAAAAAACAATAGAACAGATCAATGAAACCAGGAGCTGTTTCTTTGAAAAAATTAATAAAATTGATAAATCTCTAGCCAGATTTATGAAAAAGAAAAGAGAAAGGACCCTAATAAATAAAATTACAAATGAGAGATGAAAAATAACCGACAGCACAGAAACACAAACAATTGTAAGAGAATATTATGAAAAATTATATGCTAACAAGTTGGATAACCTAGAAGAAATGGATAAATTCCTAGAAACATATAAATTACTAAAAACAGATACCAAACAGGAAGAAATAGAAAATTTGAAGAGATCAATAACCAGCAAAGAAATGAAATCAGTTAATCAAAAAACTCCCAACAAACAAAAATCCAGGACCAGACAGATTCACAGGCGAATTCTACCAAACATTTAAAGAAGAATTAATACTTATTCTTCTCAAACTATTCCAAAAAAATAGAAAAGGAAGGGAAACATCCAAGCTCATTCTAGGAGTTATCCTGATATCAAAACCAGATAAAGACACCACAAAAAAAGAGAACTAGAGATTAATATCTCTGATGAACATAGGTGCAAAATCCTTAACAAAATACTAGCAAACCAAACCCAACAATACACTAAAAATATCATTCACCATGATCAAGTATGATTTATTCCTGGGTTGCAAGGGTGGTTCAATATTCACAAATCAATCAAAGTGATACATCACATTAATAAAAGAAAGGATAAGAACCATATGATCATTTCAATTAGATACAGAAAAAGCATTTGACAAAATACAACATCAATTCATGATAAAAACCCTCAACAAAGTAGGTTTAGAGAAAACATACCTCAACATAATAAAGGCCATATTATGAAAAACCCACAGCTAATATCATCATAAATGGGAAAAAAACTGAGAGGTTTTCCTCTATGGTGAGGAAGAAGACAGGGATGTCCACTCTCACCACTTTTATTCAACATAGTATTGCAAGTCCTAGCCACAGCAATGAGACAACAGAAAAACATAAAAGGTATCAAAATTGGCAAGGAAGAAGTAAAACCTTCACTAACTACAGATTACATGATACTCTATATAGAAAACCCAAAAGACTTTACCAAAGAACTTCTACAGCTGATACATGAATTCAGTAAAGTTGCAGGATACAAAATCAATGTACAGAAATCTGTTGCATTTCTATACACCAATAATGAAGCAGCAGAAAGAGAAATTAAGAAAACAATCACATTTACAAATGCACCAAAAATAATGAGATACCTGGGGATAAACCTAACCAAAAAGGTGAAAGACCTGTACACTGAAAACTATAAAACACCAATAAAAGAAGTCGAAGATGACACAAAGAAATGGAAAGACATTCCATGCTCCTGGCTTGGAAGAAAAAATATTGTTAAAATGTCTATACTACCCAAAGCAATCTACACATTTAATGCAATCCCTATCAAAATACCAACAGCATCTTTCACAGAACTAGAACACACAGTCCTAAAATTTATATCGAACCACAAAAGACCCCAAATGCCAAAGCAATCTCAAAAAAGAAGAGCGAAGCTGGAGGCATCACAATTCCAGACTTCGAGTTATATTACCAAGTTGTAGTCATCAAGACAGTATGGTACTGGCACAAAAATAGACACACAGATCAATAGAACAAAATAGAAAACCCAGAAATGAACCCACAACTATATGGTCAATTAATCCTTGACAAAGCAGGAAAGAATATCCAATAGGAAAGAGACTGTCTCTTCAAAAAATGCTGTTGAGAAAACTGGACAGCAATGTGCAAAAGAATGATACTCGACCACTTTCTTACATCATACACAAAAATAAATTCAAAATGGATTAAAGACCTAAATGTGAGACCTAAAACCATGAAAATCCTAGAAAAGTACACAGGCAGTACCCTCTCTGACATTAGCCGTAGGAACTTCTTTCTAGGTATGTCTCCTGAGGCAAGGGAAACAAAAGCAAATATAAACTATTGATACTACAACAAAATAAAAAGCTTCTGCACAGCAAAGGAAACAATCCGCAAAACTGAAAGGCAACCTGCAGAATGGGAGAAGATATTTGCAAATGACATATCTGATAAAAAGTTTTTATCCAAAATATATAAAGAACTGAAAAAAATCAACATTCAAAAAATGAATAATCCAATTAAAAAATGGGCAGAAGACAGGAATAGACAGCTTCCCAAGGAAGACATACAGATAACCAACAGACACATGAAAAGATGCTCAACATCGCTTATCATCAGGGAAATCAAAACTACAGTGAGATATCACTTCACACTTGTCAGAATGGCTAAAATCAACAACACAAGAAACAACAGGTATTGGCGAGGATGTGGAGAAAGGGGAACCCTCCTACACTGTTGGTGGGAATGCAAGCTGGTGCAGCCACTCTGGAAAACAGTATGGAGGTTCCTCAAAAAGTTCAAAGTTCAAAATAGAACTACCCTAAAATCCAGCAATCACATTACTAGGTATTTATTCTAAGAATATAAAAATATTAATTCAAGGGGATACATGCACCCCAATGTTTATAGCAGCATGATCTACAATCGCCAAATTATGGAAACAGCTGATGTGTCCACTGACTGATAAAAGAAGTGAGATTTTATATATAATGGAATATTACTCAGCCATAAAAAAGAATGAAATCTTGCCATTTGCAACAACATGGATGGAGCTAGAGAGTATTATAGTAAGCAAAATAAGTCAGAGAAAGACAGATACCATTTGATTTCATTCATATGTGGAATTTAAGAAACAAAATAAATGAGCAAAAGAAAAAGGAAAAAGAGAGTGAAGCAAACCAAGAAACAGACTCTTGTCTATAGAGAACAATCTGATGGTTACCAAGGAGGAGGTGAGTGGGGGGGATGGGTGAACAGGTGATGGGGACTAAGGAGGGCATTCATCATGATGAGCACTGGGTGTTGTATGAAAGTGTTGAATCACTATATAGTACACCTGAAACTAATATTATACTGCATGTTAACTAACTGGAATTTAAATAAAAATTTTTAAAAAATAAAAAATAAAAACAAATTTTTTAGGGGCACCTGTGTGGCTCAGTTGGTTAAGGGTCTGCCTTTGGCTCAGGTCATGATCCCAGAGTCCTGGGATTGAGCCCCGCATCTGGCTCCCTGCTCGGCGGGGAGTCTGCTTCTCCCTCTCCCTCTGCCCCTCCCCTCCGCTTGTGCGCGAGCACACTCTCTCTCTAATAAATAAATAAAATCTTAAAAAAAACACAAATTTTTAAAAACCACATTTGAGCAACAATTAAATACACTAGAAGTGAAAAATTGCAGATAGAGTTTGGAAATATTCACAGAGAATAAAAATTACAGTGGACTACAAAATACAAGAAAGGAAATCAATATAGTGATAAACATTGATTATAGTTGGAAGAAACTCGTATTTACAGTTCTTTACAAAAAATAAAACATGTTCCCAAAGATGAAATTCTTCCAATATATATCAAAAACATGATTCAAGTGGTTATTTATTTTGCAATCGAATTATGCTATCAAGAAACTGATAGTTTTCGTGTTTCAAGGCTGTGACTGGTTCTGTGCATCTGAATCTATTACAGAATCTCCTGGCAGAAAGAAATCGCTAGAGGTTGTCTAATCCAGGCCCTCTGATTCTGGCATGAGGAATTTTTATTGGACCACCCATCCAATAGATTAGATTACTGATTGCTTATCCTATTTTAAAGTCCTCCAGGGATGTAGAATTGTCAACATTTTTTTAAATGGCCTGTTCAAATACTCATTATCACTTTGGTTCCTGGATAATTCTATGGAGCAACATTGAAGAGAAAGACAAGAAGATTCAGGGATTACTGAAATCAGTAACAATGACACAACAGGGTGGGGGTGTCGTGGGATAGAAGAAAATGACAGGAATGACAAGGCTATAAAAGGTTGGAAAATTTAGAGAATAAGTTAGTCTGAGAGTTCATTATCTGAAAAAGGAATAAAATATATGCCTTACCAGGGATAGGGAAAAGGAACCTGTGGAAGTAAATTTATTCTATAAGGACTCAGAACAGGGATCCTTCTATATTTGACTTAGCTGATAATGGTGCTAAGCAAACAGAAGTGGGTGGAAGGAGGCTGTGTTTAAGTCATCTACTGTTGTATAACCACTCCAGAACTTAGTGGCTTAAAACAATAACCTTTTTATTATTAGTCCATGTATTTGTAAGCCAGGAATTTAGGCAGGGCTCAGCTGAGTGATTCTTCTATGTGGTATTGACAGAGGTCACCAGGTAGTCTTCATTCAGTTGGCAGATGTAGTGGTCTGGAGGATCCAAGAAGGATTAATTCACAAGTTAGCCCCTAGGCCGGGACGGTCCAAGGATGAGGCTCTGCCGGGTTTGTCAGTCAGGCACCTATATGTTGGCTCTCCAAAATGGTGGTCTCAGGGCTGGTAAGCATCTTACATAACAGCTCAGGGTTCTTATACTGTTTGAAGGGGTTCAGAAGGAAACTTCAAGGCATGATTGAGCTGTAGAAACTCCAGAATGTTATTTCTTCTATATTCTATTAGAGAAAAATGCCTCGATGGCCAGCCCACATTCAAGGGGAGAAGAATTGGACTCTCCCTCTCAACGGGAGGAGTGGTAAAGAATGTATGGCCTTCTTTAATTCACCATAGTCTTTAAAAATTTTTCTAGAAAAGCTTTTTGTGAAATAATTTGGTAAAAGCAATGATATGTATATATCCAGTTATTACTTTAGGACTTAGATTTCAATAACACCTGCTATGGCTATGTTGGTATCCAAGGAGAATTGCAAATAAGCTAACGGACTTGTGTAAGAAATGTCTGTTCACCTGTGATCCCGCGGGCTCACCCAGGGTGAGAGAATAGAATGAGTGAGGGTGAATGGGAATAATACACTCTAGTTCTTTAGCTGCTATTGAACAATTACTGAGTGCCTCTTCATGCTAGTCCATCATATATACTGAAGATCTCTAAAAAGCAAAATGGTCCTTGTCCCTAGTAGTCCTCACCCTCTGTGGTATTAGAACACGGTTGAAAATCATACAGAGGAACTTACGATATTTTAGAAATTGAGAGGCCTTACTGATTTGGGGTATGATTAATCCTGAGTTTGGGTTTAGAGAAAACTTCACATAGAGACAACACCTACACAAGGTCTTCATGGAGGAAGAGAAGGTTGTCACATGAACCAGAAAAAGCAAACAGAACACGCAAAGGCAGTGGAAGCTGAAGAGCCAGGACGTGTGTGTCCACGTGTCTCTGTGTGTGTGTGCATGTGTGTCTGTGCGTACTGCAAGTAGTTTCACGTGTTGAGAAAGGAGTGGGAAAGGAGAGGAAGGCAGAGGGTTTATATTTTAAGAATAATCTTGCATTTCATGTGCTTGATTTGAAAAATTAGGGAAAGTCATTGTAGGGTTTTTAAGCAGAGGTCTACCATGATCGGGTTTTATGTTTTAGGAAGACTTCTCTGGGCCATGGTAGAGAAGTTGGGAGTCTGACCTGACCAGGCCACCTCTCATTCGAAGTAAAAAGGAAGTGAAAGGCAGTTTAGCAATTACTCAGAAATCCCTTCTTACAACTAACTAAAATTCTCCTTGCTTGTGACCAACTTTTCTTGCTGGATTCTTGGAATACTTGCTCTTGATGCATCAAATTGTACTTCTGGTTTCCCTTTACCTCCCCAGATTGAGAAGCCTTTCCATCCCAATTGGCTAAGAATGTACTTTGCAGTCTTATCTTCTCTTCCAAGAAATATATATCTGATGGGAGATGCTCTCCTTACAGCTTTAAGACCCCCCTACCCAGCGAGCTTTGGAAGATCAACACAGAAAGAAATGCTTTGGCTTGGCACAGAGCAAGTTCAAATGCTTGTTTGTTTTTTTTATTATAGAATTTATTTCAGTTTGACATGCTTTATGTTGTTGTTTCCTTCTACCATGTTATAAATCCTTCTTGGGCTGGAAACCACTTCCAAACCCTTCAGTAGCTAAGCTGCTCAGCCGTAAGCCTATGAAATCAGGCCATCATGGGCTAGTTTCACATCTGAGGGAAGTTCTTTATATTAAAGATTACTTTCTAGGATTAGAGATGACTGTGTCCATACAACATATATTCTTAAATATACATATAAAAATGCTTTTATTCATAAATGTGGTTTTAAGTGAAATAACTATAAATTCCATAGGCATGTAGAATATCCTCAATCTCTTTTTTTTTTTTTTTTTTTAAAAAAAACAGTTCTAAGAAAAGATAAAGATGAAGCCTATATTCAGGCAGTGTCAAATAATACTTTTGAAAGCATTAAATATCTCACTTATGAACAAGTTCTTATTTCTAATGTTATGTCATCATGATAAAAATATTTATTCTTCAAATTAGCCATTTCAGGAAAAATAAGAACAATATATTTAGTGTAGACAGATATTAATCCTCTGTAATACACAGTCCACCTCAGGAGATGGGAGAACGGCAGTCAGGTGGCTGCCCGGCCCAGCTCCTGCACAGATTACCTAAGCCACAGGGAGGAAGCATGGGTGTCTGATGAACTAGAATGGATTTATCATGCTGGACATTTTTCTGTCTGAAATATCCTTGTAGCTGACCCCCTTCAAGGCACCTTTTATTATACGGGAAAAAATTGCATTTGCCTTCAAGTACAATGGAGGATGCTTGGTAGAAAATTAATTTTATTTTTAATTAGGAGCTGTTCACATCATCTGGTTCATATCTCACCCTGTCAGCACACCACGGTCTGCATTCTTCATGAGCAGGAAAGTAACCAGAAGAGTTACTTTCTAGCAAAGATATATTTTACATAATGCCTATTGTGTTATGCGTGTGCAACACATTTCCTGAATATCTTATCCTTATATTTCATTCAAAAGAGTCCAAGGAGAACTAGAATAATATTTTGACATTTAAGCAAAAAAATAAGAAATAGAAAATAAAAGGAATTTCAACTCATTAGAACAGTGGATATCAATTTCTGGCTGAACGTTAGAATCACCTAGAGAGCTTTTAAAAAAAAATATCATTGCCCATATTGCACCCATTGGTATTTTTCTAAGAGTATCCCAGGAGATTCTAGTGTGCAACAAGATTTGACAGATCACAGCACCAGAAGGTTCTTTATAGATATAGAAGTTATAGAGAGAAAGGTTTGAATAATAATACTTGAGAAATATTTTCGTCATGGCTTCTTTTATTTGAGGCTCTCAAATAACATGTACAATACTATGTAAAATAGTTCTTCCCAAATCAACTTAAACTGAACAACTATTAGGAGCCCACTGTAAGCGTGACCCTTTACCAGATATTTTAAGTTTATGTGAAATGGAGAAAAACTTATCTCAAGCACAGTAGGATTTACCAGAAAGCTGATGAGTTAAATTTCACAGCCTTCATTTGCACAGACCCCTTCCAAAGCCATGAAAGGGCTCTAGCAATGTGTTAACATGTTCATATATTTTTATAAAATGTGCAAAAATCAAAAATCATAGATTTTTACCACTACAATCTTGTTCCCCTCTAATTTCCCATCATATTTCTCCCTGCACCTGGTGGTGTCCGTGGTGGGAGACAACTTGCAGAAAAGGGAAGTTGAGTTGAGGATACATTTAATTTGGTTTAGTATAATATAGTTCTACGGTTTACTGTCATATCTGTGTATACTTAAGTTATTGCTAGCTGTCCTAATACAGTAATGACTTGCAGAAATATTCCTATTGCTTATGCACTGATTCACCCAGACTAGTGATAAAAAATTTCAGGGCTGACAAAAAACTCATCATGACATTGATGAAAAACTGGCTAATGAATGTTGTCAATTCCAAGAGAATTTGTGATTAGTCACTGCCCATGAAAAACTTGAAATGACCCGAAGTCTTACAGCTCATCTCTGAAAGAAACTTAATAGAAGCTTTCACAAATTCAACAACAATTCTAGTAATGTATCTGACATTACCAATAACAAACTTTTAAGACGAGAAAAGCTTTAGGAACCTTTTAATAATGAACACCAGAGGAAAGATGGGATTAATTTTTATTTTTCCCATAGGAAATATTTTACAAAATTGTTGTTAGATTAAAAATTAAAGAATACAGCCCCAAAAATGTATGGGGGAAAAGCATTATAGGTATATGTCAGGAAGTTAGAGATTTTTTTTTAGTGAAATTTATTATTTATTTTGTTGGGTCTTAGGAAGTTTGTGGACTTTGGCAAATTTTTTTTAATTTTAATCTGTGATTTATTTTCTCATTCTTAATAAATATTCATTTTCCTATGTATTTTTATATCTGTAATTATGAATTCTTTTTCTTAAAGAAAGCCCCTCAAAACTTCAGTCCCCACCTGGACACACCCTTGCCTCAGGAAACTCTCAAGTGTTCCCATTTTGCCATATTTGCTTCCTCTCTCAATTTCTCCATCTCTACATACTTATTTTGATAGAACCATTACAGAATTACAGACATCACATCACTCACTTCAAAATGCAGCTCCTGAAATAAGGACACACTCTTACATAACTATGACACCATTATCACACCTTACCCAAGTAAGTGTAACTCCCTAATATGATCCACATGATCCATATTCAAATTTCCCCAATTGTCTCTAGCATAACTTTTGGTTTTGCAAATCAAGATCTAATCAAGTTTCATATGCCGCATCTAATTGATATGTCTCTTTCTTCTCTTTGTTCCTTCCATGATACTGACTGTTTAAGAGACCAGGCTCAATATCTTACAGTATATCCCACATGCTGAATTTATCTGATCGTTTCTTAACACTAATTAATTTGTTCTGTTGTCCCTTGACTTTTCTGTAACCAGGAGGTTAGATCTATACACTTGATTGGATGCAAGAATACTTCATAGGTGATTCTAAGTACTGAGTTTGGAATGTAATCTCATAAAATGCAACTTTACCATGTTATTATACTAGTGCATCTTCAACAGAACTCTGAAATTTCTACCCAGGGATTTCTATCTTAAAATACTAAGGTTGGAGTGACTAAATAACTTGCCTAAGGTCACACAACAATGAAATCATTTAGATCACAAAGAATTGGAATACCATGACTCAAGGCTTGTTTTAATGAGTCTTAGTTAAAATGGGTACTTTCCTGAAGTTTGAAAGAGAACATATTGGAAGAAGCAGATCAATATTCCTTTATTAAGACATAATTCAGATGGAAAATACAACTGAATTAAAAAAAATATATCCATAAATAATGTATTTATACAATAAGGGTATCACACTACTATAGGGTGATGGTGTGTCCAAGTACTATCTAGATCAGTTGAATTCAGTGGAGACAGGACCCTGAGAGTTGTCCATGACAGCACCCTCTCTCTTACGCCCATGTGTGTGAACCAGACTTGTGCCATCTTGAACACACCTGCCATGGTGACCATTCTGTGACCTGAAGCTTTCTTGAGCCCAGCCCCCCACCTCCTACATTCTTTTTGTTTAACCACACCCTTATATACACCCCTAGGGCATAACAGACTTGATCTGCTCTGGAGATATGACTGAGTCTCAAATACTTCCTCCTGGGTAGCCTCCTAGCACTACTCTCTAGCCTCTAGGGCAAAAAGGCAGGTCATATGGGAGGTGGGATTGCAGAGATCTCCTCATCTTATGGCCACCCAAGACACACTTCTCTCCATAAGCCCCCTTAATAAGCCATTTCTTGTCAAGCTGGACTTGGCCTTTTTCTTCTGTTTTACAGCTTCTTTGATCTTTGTGGGTCACTTTGCATATAACTTTCATTCATGGAACACCATGTCTAAACCTGGCTCCATGTCTAAACCTCCAAAAACAGATATGAAGTCAGTCCTCTTTTCTCCACAGCTCCTTTCACCACCCTCATCCAAACACACATCCTCTTACTGGGATAATCATGGTGTCTCTTACAGGTGTCCCTTCTTCTCCTTCTATTCTTGGTTCCCTTCCACGGTTCTCCACAAGACTACAAAAGCAATCTTTTTTTAAATAGCAGATATAAACATGTTACCTTTATCCTTAGCCCCATACACAGCTTTCAATTCCCTGACTGCCTCTCACTCTCCTCACCGTAAAGTTCACAAGCGTTAATATGGCTAACAAAACTCAGCATGGTCTGCCCTGTGTCTGCTTCTCTCAACCAATTTTATGCCCTTTTATTGTATCAACTTTTGCTCAAATGACTGACCTCTGAGAAAAAAGCCTCACGCTCTATGTTGACTTTGGACAATTGTTCAATTTGTCCTCTCTGCCTGGGATGCATTCCTTCAGGTCCTCCACACAGCTCCACCTACCCGGCAACTTCCTAGGCCTCTTCAGTTCTCCAGTCAAGGGTCTCTTCCTCAGGGAGGAAATCTTTCCTGACTTTGCAGACCCTTCTGGGGACTGCTGTAGTCCCTTGTCATCATATTGGGTGCTTTACTTCCACAGGCCTTACCACTGTCGATAATGTACATTTAGCTTTGTTATTACCTTCACCAGACTGAAAGCTCCATGAAAATTGAGACTATGTGATTCCAGTCACCAACTTAACCCCAAGAAGGGGCTAATAAGTTGCTGTTGAATGGATGCTGTTCTTGGCAGACCAATGGAGCTTTCAGCCCTAAATGCTCAAGGTTGGCCATAGAAAAACAAAACAGGGGAAGGATGCAGAAGCCATAGCTTAGAAGACTGGGCCACAGCCTGGTGGGACACAGCCATCATGAAGGCCTCCCTTGGGCAGGACACATGCAACATGAGCAAGGGGCCTAGAACTAAGAAAATACCATAAAACCCTCAAAATCCTGAAAATATTAAAGCCCTTCAATAAGGATTCCAAAACTTCACCATATCTTGATGGGTGAAGATAAAACAAGCAATTAGCAGTGATAGCACCCTTCTCCATCTCGAACCCCTCTGCCTACACACCTTTCCTCTGATCCCAGAGGACAAGGTACCCTCAACTCCTTGTTCGGGCCAACCTCTCATCCTGTGCCCCTAATCTACTATTCTCTCCCATGTCCCTCAATTTCTCCTCAAACTTCTCTCCTTTTCCTGTGTCTTTAACCTCCTCTTCTCCCTTTAGTTTCCCTCCCCTCTGAGCACACTCAAGTCTCTGTCTTTTGAAATACAAAATTCACCCCGACCCTACCTCCTCCTCCAGCCATGACCCCCTCTGGTGAGAAAGGAGTTGATACTCACCGTCTCCACTTCCTCCTTTCCCTTCTTTCAATTGTTCTGGATTCTGTCCCTGCTGTTTCATTAGAAATGCTTCCATCAAGTTCACCAGTGAGCTCCATATCGTAAAAAACTTTAAGGGGCACTTTTTACCATGCTACTAAGCTGCTCTGCTGCACCTGGCAATGGAGCAGCTCTGGACTGTTGGAAGTACTTGTACCACAGTGTCTCAGTCTCCGAGAATGTGTCATTCTCAGATCGGCTTCATGGCACTCCCTCGGGTTCAAGGAGTGACCTTCACTCTCTCCAACAACCACCACAGATGTGCTAATAACTTGCACACTGATACCTCTCCAGAAGGTTTGACTGCTAGCTCCCCTCTTAAAGGTCTCGGAGGCATTTCGAGATTAACATGCCCCAAACTGAACTCACCTTCTGTCCCCACATCCTAATTCTCTTTTGATTTCCCTCACCTCAGGTCCTTGTTACCACACCACAAACCTGAGATTAAAATACCTACTGAATAGTATTGTTCACTCAAAACCTAACTGGAGGAGGGGAGTAATCCAGGGTGCAAAACAGAATGCAAATATGGAAAGCCCTAGGATTTGCTGAGGCTCTGGATGGGTAGCATTCATGGATGATCTCATTGAACCCTCAAAGCTCTACAAAGGTATAATTATCCTCTATTTTCCGTATGAGGAAGCCACTGCTCAGAGAAGTTAAGGTGCAGGCCAAGGTCACCAGCCAGAAAGTGACAGAGCAGAATTTAAATACAGCCCTGTCTCCTTAAACGCCCTTGAGCATTCCACTTATGCTACTGGCACCTAATTATAAACTGCAACCTTGTGCCCTGCTGTCTGCATGGTGCCCACTGCCCTCTCCTTCACTATGCTTCCCACATAGTCCCAAGGTGCCCATCTCTTTGTGAGTTCGGGAGAGATGCAGCATTTTCATCTTATTTGGTTTCAAGGATCAGTGTGTGGTCTGTAAAACAGAAAGTTTCTCTCAAAAGGGAAAGATTGGAAGGCTTCCTGACCTGTCCCGGGTAGCTAAGGGGAAGATTTCAATGGTCTGAATCACATCAACAAATAGTGCCAGAGACAGCGTGTACTCCAGCTTCCTTCCAGGCAATGCCAAGTTCATTCTGCACATGGGGGTAAGCTAGACAGAGGGCAAGAGACAGATGATAGGATTGAGAGAGGAGAAAGAGAACACATAAAGCTTCCATTTTAAGAATTCCACCCAGGACCTTCCGCCTTGTTAAAATTAGTATTAACGATTTCTAATTTGAAAATTATCAAGCTGAGAAGCCAGGGTGGAGAGAAAAGCTGTATTGCATGCTTACTTCAAGAGCCTTTGCATGCTCAAGAGAGAATTCTGTTTTGTTTTATGTGCCCTTAGGTTTATTACTTGTTCAATGCAATCAAAATCCACACATGAACACTTTTTTAGTGACATCCCTATTTTTTCTCACTTTCAACATGAATTTAAGACTTTCTTAGGTGAGATATGTCTTAGCATTACCCAGCTTCCAAATAGGATTGTTTCAGAGAGGAAAGTTTCCTAAATATTTAGACTGTTTCTCTGGCCTGGGCCCTGCCCCATGGGTCTGACATCAACTGAAGAACAGAGACAAAAATAAGGAAACAAAGATAAGTAAATGAAGGTTATAAACACTTTGAAAGAAAAAAAATACATAGAAATGGTCTCTCCAGAAAAGGCAAGGTTTATCTGAATATGGGTTATTTGACTTCATGGAAAATGAACAGATGATATTTAACATCAGGCTGAAACTCTCAGCTTGCTGTGCCCTAAATGTCACCTTCAACTCCTGCTAATTTTGAGAATGCAAACCCACCCCTCCTCAACTCTGGGCCTTGAGCTCTTAATAATCTTCTCCTTTCTCATATCCTCAACCTCTCTTCTCTGCTGGGGCCTTCTCGACAGCACTTAATCTTACATGATTCTCTCTCCTCTGAAAAATAAACAAACAAACAAGCACAACCCATATCAATCTTGAATTATCTCCCCCTTTCCTCTTCAACCAAACATCCAACTGTGTTCACCGTGTCTCCTTTCTCACCTCCCATTCGCGTCTCAACCCACTGAAATCTGGCTAATCAAATGGCTCCCTTCAAGGTCATCGAACACCTCCTTCCTCCCATGTTGCCAGATCCTTAGGACATTGCCAACTGGGACATTTTTGATCCTATCGCTTGCAGTATTAGACTTTCTGGGTCATTCCTATCTTTTGAAACTCTCCTTTCTCTGCTTCTGTAATACCATGCTTTCCTCCCTCCTCCTCCCCAACCTGTGTCCACGGCTCATTCTCAGTCACCCTTGTCAGGCTATATTCCTCTGCCTGGATTTAAACACCATCTACTAGATTCTCTCCCAGGCTCCCTGCTCTCTTCACACTACACAATTTACCTGATGGGACCTTCCACTGCCATGGCTTCAGGCACTAGATAAATGCTGATGTCTCCCCAATCTGCATATTTGCATCTTGAACTGTGAGTCAGGGGAAGACCTGGGGTTGAATCCTGGATGTGCCATTTATCAGCTGTCTGACTTAAGCATGTCACAAACTCTTAGTGCTCCTATCATCTAGTCTTAAGATTAGACATAAGAAAACCTCACTTGTAAGGGGGTTGTAAGATCTATCTGCATCAGTATATCCAGCCCTTTCTCGGTCATCTCATCCATAAAGAGAGGAGGTCTGACCAAATTATCTGCCTGGACCTTCCTCCACTTTAAGTGCAGTAACTCAATGGTAAAAGTCAAATAAAAAAAAAAAAAATACTTGTGATGCTGCCCTCCTTATTATTCAAGGGATCATTGGCTAGTGTCTACTCACATAGAGGCACCAGCCATGTCAAATTTCTAAATAAGTCTTATATAAATCCACTCCAGAGGAGGAAAGGATTTCCCATCTTACTGTAAAACAGATCCATGAATCATGCTTGTACCACAATGCTAGGTAAGATGAAAACTACTGCAAATGCCAGTCCCTCTCAAGGTGTTTCTAGAATAGAAAGGGCCGGCGTTTTCTTTCAAACATGGTGAAATAAAGTACGTGCCTTAGAAAGAGATGATGTTGGAGAAAAGGCAAGAATAAGAGCTATTAGCTATAACTCTTGGGTCCACCTTAGCCATATATTAGGCAGAAATATTCTGATCTCAAAATCACCCAAAGAATACCACATGGCAGAGTGTCATTCCGCACTGTCCAGAAGGCATTTGGTCATTCATTCAGAAGCTTGCAGAAATTATTTGTTGAGTGACCGCTAGGTTCCAAGCACTATGCTAATAAATGTTTGGGATAAAGGGGTAAGCAAGACAGATATGATCCCCATTTCTCCAGGAGCTTCATTCTGATGTGGAGAGAAACAAAATGTACAGGTAAGACCTGACTGCTAGGAAGGAGCTAGCCATGCCCACAACCAGGGAAGGCACATCCCAGACAGACAGCCAAAGCCAGAGAAGGTGAGGATCGAGAAAAAGGTGGTGTGCCTGCAGTAGACTGAAGGAAAAGGAGAGGGAGGAAATAGCAGAAGATTAAAAAAAAAAGGCAGGCAGGGGCCAGATCATAAAGTTCTTAGGACTTTATTAAGCATGTACTACTATGCAGCGTACTTTTCAAGGAGCAGAAAATTTTCTATTGCTTCTATCACTTTCCACGGTATTTTTCAAACAGTGGATCAACAAATCAGTTTACTGGACTGTGATCAACATTATTTAATGACATGATAGAATAACGTAGAATATAAAACATCAGAGTGCATTACACAGAGTAAGGACGGATCAGTACTGTTTGTGCAAACTTCATTTCACTTATGGGTGCACGCATGTGTATATACGCACTAGTTCGGTGTTTCTCCCCCTCCGCACTACTGACAGTCTGGGCCTGATAAGTCTTTGTTGTGAGGGATGGTCCTGTGCTTTATGAGATATTCAGCAGCAGCATCCCTGGCCTCTACCAGCTGCTCCTATGACCCCCACACCCACCTGGGACAACCCCAAATGTCTGCAGACATTGCCAAATATCTCCCGGTGAGCAAAATCTCCCCCAGTGGAGAACTACTGTACTAGCTGTAAAACGTTTCTGACAATGGATCATGGTCTCTAAATTCTCAAAGCAAACTACAGGATGAGTCTGTATATTCTATATTCATGCTCCTTCTCCACTCTGACACCTCCCTGGGTACCCCTGGATTTTCTCCCTTCTAGAATGAAGGCTTCTTCCGCGTCCCACACTTCCTCTCCTTCATCTCATCCACCATGTCCTTCTGCTCCCACTTCATATTCTCTACCTCTTATTTCTTCTCGCTTATCTCTTCTCCCCCCAGAAGCAAGACCAAACTCACTCTCTAGATAACATGTCGGAGATGTGCGGATCATTATCTTTGGAGACGGGGCCACTGGGAGAGGCGGCGGCACCTTGGTGAGGCAGCCCACACCTGCGAACACACGGCGCTCACTGAATGAATGCCACACAGGTGTGTGTTTCTGTGTCCAGGACCTCTCTCACTCTCTCTCTTTTATTTTTCTCCTGGTCTGTCTTTATGTATTCTGTATGTATATTCAGAAACTACAGGCTGTGGAAAGAAACTTCATCCTCTGGCAAGGGTTTGGAGGGGAAGGAGTGGGTGTAGTCATCCAGGACACATTTCAAAATATATGCTAGACAAAAGAACCCGAGAGGCACAGGCAGCAGTGGGGGGGGGGGGGCAGGGAGTGACCAAACAGGTCTTTTCAATCCCTAATTTCTGTGCTTCCCCTGCTCTGCAAAGCCTCTCTGCTCCCCGCTGTGTGCATCTGCTGTTGTCGCACTCTCAGCCCCCTCCACCTGCAGAGGACATCTCCAGTACTGACACCCGCTCCCACTGCCCCGCAAGGCGGCCACGTTCCCCCGCTGTGTGCATCCACCAAGCTTTTCTCTCTCCTCGCCTGCCGTTCCTGGGCTCACCATCGCTCTCTCTGTGATTCCTCAGCTTGGCCCCCTTTATGTACCCTGGATCCTTTCCGTTTTCCTGTCTCAGTGTCTGACCTCACACTCAGTTTTCCAGTTCTTCCTTCCAGCCCCACAGTCTCTGGTCAGGATTTTCTCCTTCCTTCTCCCTGGAATGAAGCTTTCTCCTCCCTTCTCTTTCTTCCCCATAAACATGCATTAACACATGCATCTGCTGACACAGACTTCCTCACCCTAAATATTCTATAAACCTACTAGTGGCACACAGACCCCAATGAATAGCTATTCTTCTTCCAAGAGCTTTTGAAAAATGCAACTCTGTTCAAACTTGCTTGTTCTCCATGTGCTTGCTGGTTCTCTAGCAGAGCATAGATATCTAGAGAGGATGCAAGCCGTACCTCTGTCGTCCTGGATGCTCGAGGTGGCCAATCAAATCTTTTTTCAAAGGAAGTATCACTAGCAATTCGGGTGGCACAGGCATCTGAGACTCTCTAGCTGAACTCCTGAACGTTTGTACATGCCGAGTTTTCCTTCTCTTTCTCCCACCTACTCTGCCCAAAGTACCATTAGGCAGACTTCATTGTGTTTCCCTTGCTCGTTTGTCAGTGGGAGAACGGGAAGTCTTTCAAACGGACCATACGTGCAGCCACGGCATCACCCTCGTTAGTGTCCAAAGAACCCAGACCTATAATAATATGATAAGTATAAAGAAATATGTGCCGTGGATACCAAGGATTCTGTCAGAAATCCATGTTTTGAGTTTTCAGCCTTATGTGCCAGATATAGCCTCCTTCATGAAAGAATACCTGTCTGAGTTTAATAAGTCTCAGAGAAGAGACAGTTTAAAATAATGACCAGAACTCAGAGTATAAATGCAAAGTTGCCTGTCTGACCTGCTCAGCTGGGCCACGCGGCCCTCTCGTGCACTCGCACCTGCGAAGCCATCCTGGGAGGCAGCTGGCCCCTGAAGGCTGCACAGAATCTGTAATAACCTTTCCTGGCAGGACACACACAGCCCTCGTCTGTGCCTTCTACTTCCCAGTGTTTATGCCTTTCTTTTCTGGTCTGGAAAGAAAAGGACTGAGACAGTTGTCTTTGTATTATGGGGAAGGAAATGTCCCTCCAGCTGCGAGAGACAGGTGAGTGGAGCATTCCACATAAAACCACTTTGGAAACCCAGGGGCCATGCTCCTGTGTGTCCACCCACTGGTCCCACAATCAGAAGCACTGCCAAAGGGAGTCAACAGCATTTAGATCCTATAAAGAAGCTACTTATAACTGCTAATGTGGAGCAAGATAATGAAGGGAGGCCAGGAAGCACTCGGCAAAGTGATAACAGGGAAATTATGACATCTGTGGCCCCGTTTGGTCTCTAGTCAATAAAGCACAAAGCCCAGTAACTCTCCCATTTCCCCAGAACTAGAAGAAACAGGGCTGGTCCCACTAATAGGAAAGACTTGGAAAATTACATAGAAGAATCCATGTCCCAGCCCAGACTCACGTTGACCTGTCACCATCTCCCCTCACCCCAAACAGCAGATGCCCCGACACAATTGCAGACCACCACGTCACAGCCCTCAGGCTTCCCACACACACCTGCTTCTGGGGCCCTTTTATAGCGTATCTGATGCAATGCAGTATTTTCTTTTTTTTTCCACCCTCTAAGACCTAACATAAAAGAAGAGGGTTGCTCTCTTTAAAATCATATTACAAACGCTCATCTGAGCTTTTCGAGAGTCTAATGTTTGTATCTCCCCTTTCTGACCTAGCCCAAGCATGTGGTGGCTTTCCTCTACTGCAGGAGGAGAGAGCTTCTTATCTCAGGAGGAGTGAGTTAAATACAGACAACAGAGGTACCGTCTTTAGAGAGTACTGTGGGGGGAGCCTCACACACTGGAAGCAATCTTATTTTTTCAGTCTCGTGGAACTAAAATAAAAGCCTTTTTTTTTTTTTTAAGAACAGAACTCCAACACAAAGACTTGAGATATTGGGATGGAGGGGTGGTGAATAAGCCAATCAATTTAGCATGAACATGTGGGACCAATTCTTTGTTAATAAAGATCAAAACATGAGTAATACAGAGTGAGTAGTCATCCGCCGCCATGACATCCCTTCAAATGCATCCTGGGAACAAGTTTGCTGCATTAATGAGAATCAGGATTGTTGTCATATAATTTCTAATTTCAGTCATGTCTAAATATGTAACTAATCAGCTAACACAATCATAATATTTCCTCAACTACAACCTGAATTTTATTTTAACCAGTCACCGAAGAAGAGGTAACAATTTCACATTAAGGTGATATGCCTTTAAAACAAAATTCAAATTTTGAACAGTCTGTCCCACAAATCGACAGGAGACGTCACTTGAAGAGTGACACGAGCTTCAGAACATAAGTGCACTCACTCTCAGATTCAATATAAAATGTAATTCTCCACAGAAACACTGTCCAGAAAGGTAATAAGGGGACATCTAGAAAGAGGACTTTATTTTATTGTGCACATGCATGCACACACACACACACACACACACGTGCGTGCACGCACACACACACCATCTTCATTTATAAGCTTTTCTATCACAGATGCTAGATATTTTTTACGAACCAAACAAAGAATGTATGGAGAAAGGATTTACTGAGCAGAACACATAAAAGAAAGGACATATTACTAAGCTAGGAAAAGGAACACAAATATACAACTCATGCACATCTAATAAAAGCTTGATAGCCAAGAGAACAAGGGAGAAAGCATAAGAAAGAGAGGAAGCAGGAGGATAAGGTATGAAATGTCTGAATTGTCTGAATGACAACAGCCATTTTATCCAAAGTGGCTATTAGGAACAATTTTATAACTGATAACACATTTTAGTGGTGCCCCCTCACCCTGCAAAAGGATTCCAGGGATTATTGAGAGAAGCAGGCCAATGATGATAACCCTATCTATCCACATAGCTTTCCATTCCAGCTGTTACTTATAAAATAGTGACATCTATGGTCCCCGAAATGCTCAGCCTCAGAGGTTGATGGAAAGATGGAAAACAGAGGGCTGGATTTGAAGGCAAATCCTGCATTACAGTAAGCATTGCTCTGTTCAGCAGACTAGAGATTCAGTAACCAGAGACAATGTCAGATTAGGAAACAAAGAGGGAAAGACCAGTTGCAATGGGAGCAGGGGAACAAGAAGGGTGACCACAGAGTAGCTCTAAAGGGATCATTTCCTAAGAAAAAGGAAGAATGACAAACTATCAGTCTAACTAGATTCTAGCCAGGTCTGTAGACAGGGTGAACATGTAAGGGCAGATCATAGATATAAACTGATAGCCTGAGGGATGGATTAAATCTGCAGATATGTTTTGTCTGGCCTGCATGATTTCTTTAGCTGGAAATTTTGCAGATTGGCAATTTGGGCTGGGCTCAGCTGGGTGGTTCTTCTAGCTCTGGCTGGGCTTCCTTCTAGTCATCTGCAGGCTGGCATGTAGTTTTGCTGAACTTGGCTGGGCACTGTCACATCTCTAGACAAGGACTGATTCAACTCTGGTTCACATGGCCTTTCATCCTCAAGTAGGCTGGCCTGGGCTTGTTCATATGGCAGTTGGGCAGAGTTTCAACAGAGTGAGAGAATACACAAGAACTGACCCCTTGGCACTTCCATCGCATTCTATTTCCAAAGGAATTCACAAGGCAAGTCTGGGATTTAAGGGTATATATACGGAAACAGATTTCACCTCTTGATGGAAGGATGTGCAAAGGGGAGTGGATCCTGGGAGGCATGAACAACTGCAGCCATTTTTGCATGCACTCTCCCACATCTAGTGACTAAGCCCAGATCCACGTTTTGGTTGCACTTCCTAGATGACTACGCCCACCAAGGTTCCTGGCATTCCCGTTATCCCCCTCTTGTTACAACCAACCAACCTGACACATTTCTTGCTTGTCTCCTATTATCTTCTCATTTTATTAAGGCAACAGAAGGGAAGAAAGTGAGGTAATAAATCCTTCCCAGGGTATTAAGGGATCTATCCTTTCTGTAGATCTCTTGTTCTTTTTCCCTCATAACAAAATCTTTCCTTTCATGACCATCTCTTTTGACCCAACTTATTTAAACACTGCTTATAAATTCTGACATTTAGTAAAAACTGATACCATTTCTAGGTACTGCCCACAAAGATTCCTTCAAGGCATCATGGCCTAGGTGTGGTACATAGGAACCCCAAAACCAAAAAGGTAAGGCTGATTATCCCTACAATAGTGCATAGCTGTCTACTGATACGGAGCAGAAAGGCTAAGTATATTTCAAAACACTTTTCAAAGTCCTTGGACTAGAAAAAGAAATTATTCAGATCATCAAGTTCCTAACCATCCTCTCCCTCTTCTACCGCTAGTTGTTTCATCAGTGATTCCAGGCAAGGGAAATCACTTCTGCCATGGAATTCCATCCCCAATTTAATTCCTTTCTCCTCTGCCCCTCTCACTTCAAAATACAGGAATCTCACTCATCTTTTGAATTCAACTCCAAGGCCATCTGAACCTCCCCAGATTTCTCCCTCTCTCCTATACCTTGTGCCTTATATCTTCAGAAGACATGATGCCAGTATGCCTACATTTGTAATTTTATGTACCGACCTCCCCTCTCTCTGCTTACCACCCTGTAAACGGCAATGGTCCTTGTAACTTGCTAATGTCTACAACAACGTTTTTCATATTGCAGACTCTGAAAGATTTGTCAGAGGAATAAGTGAATACATGATTTCTATCTTGGTTTAACAACAAGGAACATCTCCAACTTTACATTAATTCACATGGTATTTTTATCTGCTTCAAAATGTTGACATGTGTATTATCTCACACCCCACCCTCCACCTCAACCATGAAACTTTGATAAGAGGATTATGATCCCATGTTTGGATTATGAAATGAAGGACTAGAGTAGTTGAATGATTTGTCCAAGGTCATCCGAGTAACGACTGATTGGGCTAGGATAAAAACCCAGATCTCTTGGTTTTTAGTTCAGTGTTCTTTTTGTGGTCATGGAATCAGTGACAGCACTGTAATTTAAAAATTAAATATAAACTATATGGCACTGAAGGGGGAGAGCTCTTAAGAACTCAAAGGTCACTAGGATCCACTGTGCCTCAATTATGGGATATTCCTTGGGCTGGCTGCCACAGGCATCCACATTAGCTAGCAGTGAATATAGTCAAAGGTTCTCCCCACACAAAGATTCCCACTGATAGTTAATCTTTAATGGGCTGCAAATGGAAAGCTGCCAGTTCCCAAACTAGTTTCCTTCTGGTCTCCATTAACCTAATGATTTTTCCCAGCTAAAATAGATAACAAAACAATGGAAACTTGCAAAGAGCCCTTGACCATACTTCCATTTGAATGGAGTCTCAGAATAACCATGAGGGGTGGGTTATTGTCCCTTCCATTTTACAGATGAAGAAGTCAAGGCTCAAAGGTTAAGTGACTTGGCCCAAAATCACATGAAGAACAGCAGAGTCAGGCCTTGAACCTAAGTGTCACTGTGTTGTGTGCTGCCCACCCACCAGCCTTGGAATACTTTCTAAAATTCACCTCCATGAAGATCTCAAGGCAGTTCTAGAATAGTCTTCAGGGAATGAGATCGCTCTCTGCTCGTTCTCCCCTCACTGCCTCTCCTGCAGTCATTGGTGGCTTGATGCCAACATTACTCCCCTGGCCAAGCAACGCATCTACTCTCAGACAGTTCAGTGAGGCAGTCGGAAACACTGTCTTTCCTAAGTATCAGTGCTTCCTGGGGTGGTTGTGGGATTAAATGAGATGGTTTTCATAAATGGTGTGATACAGTGCCTGAAATATAGTAAGTTCTCAGTAACACTGTAAAGGGGAGCAGATTTGCCACTCCAAAATATGTCTCTGACACGAGGATTATTTTAGGCTGATCATTTTTTTTTTTTTAAAGAAATAGCAGACATAGGGGGTGCCTGGGTGGCTTAGTCGGTTGGGCACCTGCCTTCGGCTCAGGTCATGATCTCAGGGTCCTGGGATGGAGCCCCACATCAGGGTCCCTTGCCCAGCAGGGGGTCTGCTTCTCCCTCTTCCTCTGCCCCTCCTTCCTACTTGTGTTCTCTCTCTCTCTCTCAAATAAATAAAACCTAAAAAAAAAAAAAAAATAGCAGACATAGGAAAAGCCTCACAAATGAGGTAGAAGTTACCTTTTTGTAAGATATATTTACATTTCTAAGGGAAATCTCTACTTGTAAGGGTGTCTCCCTCTCTGTACTAGGAAGAGAATGACTGTAAATCTCTAGAAACTCCTTATCAGTGGAGAAGGCAAGGACTTAAATTTGCATTAACAACCTTGTTTATTGTACTTTTCCTGGTAACCTCACATAACTGGCCTCCAGGCATCCCCTATTTCTTCTGTCTTTAGCTGGAGAGGTTATTTGAGGTGGTGGCTTGGGTCATTTTGGGGAGTTACTTGGTTTTCCTGGGTTTCTCTCTTGTATACAGGACATGTACATGTTGTTAAACTTCTGTTTGTTTTTCTCCTGTTTATCTTTTTATTACAGGGAATGTCAGGCAAGAACCAAGAAGGGTAGAGAAAAAATTATTTATCCTCCCCTACAGTTGATAATGATGATGATGATGATATTGTTGATGCATTCATAGCTACTAACTTAGAAGATTTAACACTAAACAATCCAGATGAAAAACATTTCGTGAAAAATAGTATAAATCAGTCATTCCATTTGGGTGAGAGTCAGTAATCAGAGAATGAATCTGTAAACCAAAAAATGATCGTTTTAGATAGAGTGTAAGATAATGGTGGATTGCTGACTCATTTATTCAGTATATATGTTAGGAGCTGGTGATGCAAACATGAGTAAGATACCCTGATTTCAAATAGAAAATATTTGGCACAGGATAATAGATAACATTTATTAAACACATAACACTGTTCCAAGAACTTTATGCATATTATTATACCATTTAACACAGAGCAATCCTTTGGATTAGGTCTATTATTATCCCACAATTTACAGAGGAGGAAACTGAGACAGATAAAGCAACTTACTTGGGATCACACAGCTAGTAAGTGATATAAGTGAGACCCAAACCCAAGGAGTCTAAATGCAAGGCCAGAATGCTCTTATCTACTACAGTAGCCCCCTTATCCATGGAGGACATGTTCCAAGACTCCCAGTGGATGCCTGAAGCTGTGAATAGTCCCCAACCCTATATACACTGTTTTGTCCTATACTTACATACCTATGATGAAATTTAATTTATAAATTAAACACAGTATGAGACTAACAACAACTAATAATGAAATAGAACAATATACTATAATATAGGTCATGTGAATGTGATCTTTCTCTCTCAAAATGCCTTATTTGTACTGTATTCACCATTTTTCTTGTGAAGATGTGACATGATAAAATGCCAACATAAGGAGATGAGGTGAGGGGAATGACGTAAGTACTGTGCTGTAGCATGAGACTACTACCTAACTTCTGACGACTCCTCAGAAGAACCATCAATCATCTGCTTCCAGGCTGTGGTTGACCGTGGTTAACTAAAACTGTGGAAAGCAAAACCTCAGATAAGGGGGCGTGGGGGGAGACCTCTGTACTTCTGTACTCTACAGTATCTCCCAGTAGGGGCTCAATAAACATATTTTGAAATAAACTAATATTTAAGTTTAATTTTGAAATAAACTAATATTTAAGTTTAATTTTCAAACTAAGTGCTTGAGCAGATGTGTCCCCAAAGTGGGAAGACACTGTTAAGTCAGTAGGTATCGTTTCTCATTCTTAAGACTGGGAGGGGGACACCCTGACACACAGCAGGGAAGGCATCAGAGAAAGGCCTTAGGAATGTCCCAGGTGATCAAGGAGGGAAAAGGCATCTTAGGGGTAAGCTACAGCCTGCAAAGATTCCAAGTACCCATGGATTCCAATTTGGGAGGCCTGTAACATTTTCCTTTACTTAAAAGGGGCTTAGAAGTTCCCCTTCTAGAATGAAGTTCCCCTTCCATCAGAAGGAGAGGGGCCAAGGATCCTTCCACCTGTCCCACTCCCTCTAGCTATGAGGACCTCTCAGAGCCTACTGTCCCACCATTGCTCTGTGCTCTGTGCTCAATGCGGATTAATATGTGCTGAATGAATGAAGAAGCCCCCTCTCCCAATTGGACGGGGGCTAGAAACGAAGTGGGAACAGAACCTCTGAGGTTAGAATGTGTGCCAAAAGTAGCTACTTGTAGAGACAAGGGATGGGGAAGGAGTGACAGGAAAAAAACTGGAAACTCTAGTAACCAGGATCCCCTTTATCCAAAGTGTTACTAGGACGTGTTTTTCTCCCAAGCATCTCTCCCAGTCCTAGGGAAGCCAATTTACTTTACCTTCCTCATTCTACCCCATTTGCTTCTAATGATTTTTTTTTTTTTAATCTTTTACACTGAAGGGCCCGGACAGTAGAAAAGAATAAAAGCTCTACATTCTCCAAAGCACAGTCTACCCCAACCTAAGCCATTTGCACCAGCCCCAGGTGCACCCTTCACTTTTGAATGCAGAAGAGCAAAACAAAGGCACTCAGAAGCTGATCCTAAATCTTTGAGCTCTCAAAGGACTGTTGAGAGATACATCTACATTTCAAAGGAAAATCAGACTCTGACTCAGCATTTGTAGGAAGATCTCAGTTAAGAACGTTAGGACTGTCTGGATTACTGGGAGAACGAGTTCAATCCACAGAAAGAATGGGAGATGGACAGTATTTGGGAAATAAGGAAAGTAGCCCAGCAGCCTCTGTGACTGTGTTTGTGGACCCCTAGTGGTTAAGGAAACCAAAATGGAAACTACCTTTCTAGTGCGATTGTCTTAGCCGATGCCAGGCTGGGCAGATAATGACGCCAGTGAAAATTCAGCCCCCTCTCCAAACACTGCTTGCCATAGCTCCTAGACCCCAGTGAGTACACCCAGGACAGCCAGCCAGCCAGGGTGGCTGTGAAGCCTGTAGCTTTATGGGGAGCCCCAGACAGCCCTGAGGTATCTCTTATTGTCGGGGATTTTACTTCTGCCTCCTGGAAGACAGACGGCTCCAAAAAAAATTAAGTTCAGTTATAGAGAAATAAACACAAGTTCCTTGTACATGGGAAATTCTGCACTGAGATTCATACCTATGAACTCCTCCTCCTTCATCCAACAGCCAGAGTCTGTTAGACTACAGGATTCATCCTCTTTCAATCCTAATATCCTGTCACTGAATATGGTCACCTTTGAAATATTTGCTTGGAGTCCCCAAACATCTCCATTCGCTCTGCTAAATTATATTGCCCTTAAACTGTTATAATCCATGCCATTGGAGGTATTTGTTTAAAACGCAGATTCCTGGCCTTAGGGATCAGCCTCATCAGGTCCAAATCCCTGAGCAACCTCCTGCAGCCCCTGATGTCCCTTCTCGAAGCTCCGCCTTCAGAGTGGGTACTTCACAGCTCAGTTCATAAGCATCCTCCTATTATCTCTTAGGTGATCATTTTGTTTTTCTAGCTAGAGTTTTACTGCCTCAAGGGCAAGAACAATGCGTAAACATTTTTAACCCAGGAAAGAGAAAAAGAAATAAGCATTATTACATGTCAACCACTGTGCTAGGAGGGTTCCCACATGTGTTCTCATTTCGATTCTGACAAAAACTCTTCAAGGTAATATGTCAAAACATAATTTTCTGAATGCTAAAAACATAATTCTTATACAAATATATAGTGAGAATGTGTCAAACTTTATTTAGCTCATTATTAAGGAAACTAGCAGGACGGCAAACCAGTTCTCAAGAATTATGAGAAACAAGAATCGTAGTAGGCGGGGGAGCGGAGAGGGAGTAGAGGAAGAAAGAAAAGGAAATACTGAGAAAGCACGGCTTAGTTGGCAAAACTAGTTAATGTCCTACAGGGCAATACAACAGTAACTCTGGGGGCTATCTTCTCTATTGGACAGAAATTATGTCATCACCTCTCATCAGTTCTACAGAATTGGAAAATATCTGAACCCTAATCCACTGTGCAAATTTATGTTTCCCTAACAAGTCAGATGTCCTTCAGCTGTACTTTCTAGAAAATGTTCTTAACATGGCATTAAAAGATCATTTTATGTCCTTTCTGCTTGACTTGCTGTTCTGGAAGTTTTTCTGAACAATAAGTATAATTTATCCCCATTTTATAGATGTGAAAACCAAGGTTCAGAGTAGTGAAGTCCCTTGCCTGAGACCACAAATAAGGAGAAGAACCATGTATCAGTGCTAAAATTTGTCTAATTCCAAAGTCCAACCTTCTACTATATTACTCTACCATTAGGTACATAAAAGGTATCCAACAAATTTTCTAAATTGGTTGACATAAAAGTAGCATCCAAAGGCTTAATTTATAAAATATTAGCAAAGTAACCTAGAATATTGATACCTGTCCCAAAGTGCTTAAATTACTCATTGGAAAAGTTGACACACAGAGAAAGGGGAATCTGAATGATGGTCCTTCAATTCCAAGTCAGATTCTACATTTCAAAGAGGAACACAACCATCTTGATTATCTCTCTACCATAAGCAGGATTGTCTTAGATGCTGCAGATGTAACCCTTAACTTTGTGGCACTTGTCTTTAGATAACCATTCAACAAATATTTTTTATCACCTACTGGATACCAGGAACCCTAGTCCCACCAATACCACAATTCATGTTAAGATACTTTAAGGCATTTAAAAATAATCATTTTATTTTACTTCGAGATTTGTAAGATTTTATTTCAGATCAGGAATAACGACCTAATGATAAGTAATTATGTCACGTTAAAGACTGAGAACTTTCTTGGTAGTTAGGAAATCATGTGGACTTCCTTTTTTAATTGTAGCAATTTCCTATTCTATTGAGTAATGCCTTCAAAGGTGACATTTGGTAACTTGGAATGAAAGAGAAACAGTGTCATTTTTCTTTTCAAGACAGATGGAATGCATTTTAATTTGGGAAGAGCCAAATAATTTTTGCAGTAAGCCATGCCACTTTCCTTTTCTATATAACTTCAGGAACTCCATTACTTCCTTCTTACTAAACAATAACTAATTCCTATGCGGATGTGTGTGGTCGTAGTACTGCTTTTGGACAGCAGAGGTCACTATTAACAGGTACACTGGATTACCAATTTTAATAAATGCAAAAGAGCTATAGAGGAAGAAGCAGTTTTACCTAAACTATCTACTCTGTGGTCACTGTACAAATGACCAATAACTAAAACTGAAATAAAAAAATCCTCATCTTTTCCTGATAATATAGCCACCAATATCAGAATGATATTTTCTAAGAGCCACCCACCCCATCATTGACTTAGAAGTCACCCATTAGCCAGTTAATATAACCAAGAGCAATCTGGTGTTTGAGGTTCCCCACCTTTTGTTTGACCAACACTGGTAATAAAACATTCAAATCATAAATAAGAGATCAATTCTAGGGTACTAAATACTAAGTATCTCTTAACATCTGAAGAGTAAAATGTTGTGTCAAGCGGTTCTCAAGCTTTAGTCTGCATTAAAATCACCTGGAAGTTCTTGTGAAAACACAGATTGTATGTCCCCTTCCCATCTGAAGTGGGACCCAATCATCCCAATAATTTGCAGTCCTAACTGCTGTGGCTGCTAGTTTAGAGACCCTACTCTGAGAACCACTGGTCTCTACCAAAGTTCGAATTACACACCCAACACAACACCATGGCCAGATGGGGGCTGGGAGGAGGTGGGGCGAGCTTTATTTTAGAGCTCAATAAACCACATTCTGGGTAGCTGGAACTCAATCTAATAATGTTATTCTGCTGATATTATAATCACGTCCCATGTCATCCCATTATTTTTCTTCTGCCCTTATCTTCATGTTATTAAATGTTTTACTGGTTATGTCACTGTTTCCTATCCACCTGTCCAGCACCTTGATGTTTGTGTCGAATTCTTCATCTCAAATTAAACAGCTTTATAACAGAGTTACATTTTCGGGAACATTGAGTTTAGAGCAATGGACAAAAATCATAAAGAGACAAAGGGAGTAAGTCAAGCAGTGATTGAATGAGAAGAATTTCACTGAGAACAGCCAGAAAAGGTCTCACTAACCCGGATTTTCTAACGTGGAACTGAGATCCCCTTCCTTTGGCCTGTCGTTTTGCTCCATCATTAGCAGGCAGGTCGGATCTTGACTGGGCATTAAATAGGATGCCGTAATATGACATAAACTTCCATGCTAATACAGAGACCTATCAGCAGTAAAAATATGGAGAGTGAATATAATGCAAACGCCATAGCAAAATATCACTGACTCATGAATTCGTCTCTCAATCTCCTGGAAATATATATTAGCGCCTTTATGGTTACATTCATTGGGTCAGATGGAGCTGGGTGAACAGCCACAGTACAACTAAAGGGTCTTTTAGTGCCCTCATGAAAGAATTCACCTCATTTCTCAGGGCTATGAGTGAATGAAAATAAGAAATTACAATGGAAATCACACTGCAATCTTCACTCTAGGCTAGGTTACAATGAAGACTATAATAATACATAATAAATATGCAGCAAACCATGCCCCCGTTAAAGGAGATGCTCCTGCTTATTGGCACAGGGCACACATCCATCATGGCTCGTACAATAGGCCCACTGTTCCACATTGCAGGAGGAATGCTACTAGCCAGGAACGACAGGCTCCAGAATTTCCTGTGTGCACCGAGAAAGGAAGTAGAAGTGCCTTTAATGATATAGACTCATGTATACTTGTTTTGTATGCAAAACTGTCCTGTTATAACACTGTCACCTTTGGCTTTTGAAATGAATATTTATAAAGAAGCTTTTGGAACAACAACTTCATTTTAGACCCAGACTGCAACCAAATAGGTTAGGTTTACAGGGCCAAGACTGCAGAATGTTAGGGTGTCCAGGGCTCTGGTGACAGAGAGGCAAGATGAATTCTAACCATCACTTCGACTCAGTACTTTAAAAAATAATATTTTATTAATTCAGTCCACATACAGACTTCTTGAGGCAGAGAGAAATTTGCATTTTAACTAATTCACTTTGTGATAAAGATCAGAAATGGAGGCTTGTGCCTCCATTAGTGATGAAAAAGCCTGGAGAAATTCCTGTCCACTGGATTTTGGGATGGCACATCACCTCAGCTCTGTGACCATCATGGACTGTCAGCAGCTTGCTGCCAAGCACAGAGCATATGGCATGCTCCAAGGATTCGCTAGCCATTGTTTTTTGTTTTTTTTTAACATGTGAGTCAGTCGGTCACTCTAGCTCCTCTGTGGGATAATTCAAACAGCTGATCCCAACCAACTTGAAGGTGGGAAAAGCTCTTTGTCTTACTTTCGATCACACTGGCTTGTGGGGGGTTGTAGCATTTTGTCTGTGGCTAATTTAATAGCGCCCGGCTAATTGGCCTCACTACTCTGAAATAAAGAATGGAACCATTTGTTCTGAGCGCATCAGAACCAAACAGGCCGAGTTATATTTTTATGTAACCCAAAATTAACTTTTATTGGATGGTATCTTAAATGAAAATAAATGCCAAATTTGTTTTTATTTAACAAACACTGAGAGGTATTGGGAATGTCATCAATTCAAGATCAGCTCTGTTCAGAGAAAGACAGAAAAATCGAATGGACTTTTATTTTTATTTTTATTTTTATTTTTTTTTAGAGGAAGTTTTTTTGTTTTTTTTTTTTAAGATTGTATTTACTTGCGAGAGAGAGAATGAGAGACAGAGAGCATGAGAGGGAGGAGGGTCAGAGGGAGAAGCAGACTCCCTGCCGAGCACGGAGCCCGATGTGGGACTTGATCCCGGGACTCCAGGATCATGACCTGAGCCGAAGGCAGTCGCTTAACCAACTGAGCCACCCAGGCGCCCTCGAATGGACTTTTAAATAGTTTTAGTCTTAGTCAAAATCTTGTAATCGAATTATTCTATAATATTTTCCTTCAATCTATTTTTTTTTTTGCTTTGTTTTGACCAGACCAGGAGGATGTCTATTGTAATTTTACTAACTATGATACTCTGGACACTTAACATAGATCAAGGTCATAAATATCAGACTTCTTTGAGTTCTTATCTTTCATGGTTCAGAGACCTCATCTCTTCTTTGATCATCAGGGCTGCTCCCAAATTGACTCTGTTTTTCTCTCTCTTCTCTCTGCAGCCAACTACTGCATTCTGGACCAAGAGATTAATGGAATCATGGTTAGAGTGAAAAAGAATCTAGTGAACCAAAGGATGATAAATGAGTAAATAAATTCCAAAGAAAAAAATTTAAAGAGAGAAAAAAATATGCCTGAAAAGGAAGGTGAATAGAAATATAGATCTGGCAATCAAATTTGAGCATCATATACACTTATGGATAATAAAAAAAAAGAAAAGAAAGGCCTTCCAAAGAGATAGTTTAACCCTAAAAGGAATCTTTCAAATGAAAAGATCTTTTCACAGCATTTTATATTTTCAAATTTATATTGAATTGCAATTAAAATGCTAGATGAATTCTAGGTTAGACTCAAAGGAAGTATGAGTTGAGTCAGGTATGGCAAAGACAAGTGAATTCAGAAAAGAGTAACGTCCCTCTCTTTCTAAACAAGGGCTGCTGTATCATTAAAATGTCTTAATCAAATAACAAATAAATGATGTGATATAGAGTGACACCAAGGAGAAAATCATGACACTCCTCTTAATTATCCAGCTGTCTCCAAAAAAGGTACATGCTGACCAAGTGTTTTCCAGATTCCGGTGGCTGTCCCAGATATCTTGGAGGGTCAGGAGACCCAGTGTACCAACACGATTTCTCAGGGTTTTATGTGGCATCACCAAGTATCCAGCCACCCTGGTCCAGTTAACAAGAAGAACGAGTCTCCGTCCTGTTTTCCTGTCCTGGCCTTATTCGGAGCAAGGTTTCCCTGTGCTTCCAGCCACTGTGTTCCCCACCCTATGCCTCATTGGCCATCTCCCAGCTCTCAGAAAAGCAAGGGAGGCATTTGCTCCAGCTGAGAAGTGAAGGGAAATTTGTAAGAGAAAGGATGGCAAGGCAGCAGAGAGAAATTATAATGATTAAGTAGAAAGAAAGGTAAGAGGGGGGAAAAAAAAGAAAGGCAAGACAAGTAAAAGGATGCCTAGCTACAGAACAACTAGGAAACAGTGGCTCACCAGAGCCAGTCCCAGGGTTTACTGAACCTGAGAACAAAATGCAACAGCAAGTTGCCATCACTGAGATTGTCATAGGCACTGGAGCCCAACCTTTCTTTAAGCAGCTAGCCTAGATCAGGGGCTTCCAGCTGGAACACATCCAGAAACATCAGCCTTGGCACTAAGACCAATGTCCAAAGGCCTCCATTAATGTGCCTTGCATGCAATTCATGGGAGAGTGACACCACCAACTGCGCTCAAATGTTCTACTTCGTCATACTATACATGCAGAGCTTACTAAAAGAGACAGCATTAAATGTGAAAACAGAGGGTTGTTTTTTTTTTAAGTTGAACAAGTGCAAGGTATTACTATCATAATATTTAATAAGATGACAGTCATTTTCCTGAGTTTGATTTATTAAGAAATAGGCAATCAATATTTGAAAGCAGCTGTCAGTAAAAAATCTTGCTCCAAAGAGTGATCTTTGCAAAATACAAATTGTATCAAAATCCATCCCTTTCCACTTCTCTTCTACTTGCATTTCCCTGCTTACCCTTCACTGGGCTTCCATTGTTCCCAGGAGAGAGAAAACTCCCTGAAGGCTCTCTACCGTACCCGTCTCCTCGTGCAGCCCCATCTCACACCCTTTCTCAGCCAAAAGAACTGAAAGTAGTGTAGTTGGTTCTTCACTCCTCTCTTAACTGGTCAACTAATCGTTACTCTTCCCTCAGATTTTAGTTTCATAGTCACTTTCTCAGAGAAGCCTTCCTTGAACTCCCTAATGGAACCAATCCCACTGGCACAGGTTCTCAGGATGCCATGTACCCCTCCCTCCCTACTATAATCAACACAATATATTTAACATTTGATGATGTTTGTCTCCCTCAGAAGACTCGAAGATTCATGAGAGTAGCAATCATGTCAGTTTTACTCACCTTCTGTCTCGACACCAAGAATAGTGTCTGACACTTAGTAGATGCTCAAGAATGAATGAATGAATGAATGAAAGAAAGAAAGAAAACAGACCCATCATAAAGATAGTCATCATGGTTCATCTCAAAGAAAGAAAGGAAGAGAGGGAGAAAGAAAGAGAGAAAGAAAGAAAAGGACAAATGTTTGGATTACAGTTCCTCATCAAATATTGATTCATTGATTAATATATTCAATAGGTATTTATTGTGCTTCCTACTAAGTAGACTAGATATAAAAATAAACAAAGCACAATTCCTGACTTCAGAATACTTATTCTCTAAATTCTGCAAAGTGCCAGATGATAAATACTTTCACTTTATGAGCCAGGCAATCTTGGTTGCAACTACTCAACTCTGTAGTACAAAAGAACCTATCAGCATATGCAAATGAATGAATGTGGCTGTGTTCCAGTAAAACTTTATTTGAAAAATAGGTTTTGGTTGTTTGGGCTGTATTTGGTTGGGTGACTGTAATTCGCTATCCCCTGCTCTAGGAGAAGTAACAATACATATGTGTAGATATATATAATATTTTAATTCACAATAAATATTTTGATTCTTCAGTCAACTGATGGGTCCCTACTATGGACTCTGCACTGGGCTAGGGTTTTTTTGTCACACAAGATGAAGGCTGGCCATGCTCCAGGGGAAGCTCATCATGTAAGGAAAAAGACTCTCATGTCCATTCATTTTAATAAAACAACTTGAAAAGGATTCAAGAGGAAATTCTCTATGTAACACAATGAAAACAAAGTTTTCTAAAAGCTCAGAGGAGGCAGGGATGCAGGTATTGGTCTCCTGAAGATTCATCACTGTAAATGGCACACAGAAAGCCATGCTTGAGAAAGAGAATGTGAACGCCTTGGGTTGAGTGGAGACCAGGGAAAGGGGCAGGGAGCAGGGGCCATGCAAGAGCCCATGAGTGTAGCTAGATAAAGGTTCTCTGGTGGCTGCTGAAATGTGGAGGAAAAAACAGATCCTAACACACTGCAGAGCTTTTATCTGTGAGATCAATCTGCTAATTGGTTTCTACTGCAGTGATATGGCAGGACTGTCCTTTAACTCACAGAGACAGAGCCACATACGTGCAGTCAGAACATGGGCACAGGGTTGTTTACCCACCAGTGGTGATGACAGGGGCCCTGAGACATTAAAACTCCAGCTACCACGTTTCCCTACGACCTACGCACATTTATCAATAAAAGACCAAGGTTAGGAACAGTAAACAGTTGAGAAACAGTTTGCCTGAGTTTATGCTCTTCGGCTAACTAGCCTACCGGCACAGCATCGTTAATGGATAAGGCCTCTTCTAGATAAGATCCCATTTCACCTTTGATTCCCAGGCTAACAGGAACCATCTCTTGGTCACTGCCATTAAAAGCCAGGCCTTCACTGGGAAGACCCAGTTCTAAGCTTACGAATCAGAGCCTGATTTGCAACTCGTTTCTCCCAGGGTCTGGGAGCTCTGCTCTGGGGATGTTGGGTTATTGACTCGCGAGGCCTGAGGAAGAACTCCTTGGTATTCCAGAATGCACCTGCTTCAAGCAAGGGATCCAACAGCTCCAGCATTCATTTCCTCTGACACCCTTTGCTGGAAGTGCTAATGAGCAGTGAAAACCTGGACGAGAAGGCAGGCAGGCAGGCCCCAGGGGAGGCAGAGAACTAAGGGGGGCTGGTGGAAAGCACCACTGACTAATCATCCCCTGACTCATCCGGATCTCTTGGACCATCTTTCACAGCTCAGTTGTTTTATAGAGCTCTGTGAGAACCTTCATCAAGGCTACTCCATCTTAGAGCCCACTTCCTGCCCCCTGGCAGGCTGTTCTTCACAGCCTAACAGTCGCTGAGAAAGGGGCTGGGCCTGGGGGCACTGAGTAACTTATAACAGGTTATTTTCTCTCTTGAAATTTCCCCTCACCCTCAGAGTCTCACAGAAAGGGTAGCACCATTCATCAACCTTAAGCACGATTTTATTGGCACAATCTCTAACATTAGAGAAATCAACATTAAACTGGAAGAGTATTCTTTTCTGTAGTTGTGAACAAAATAAGGGGTGTGGAGGGAGAACCCCTGGGTTCTGATCCCACCATCCCACCCCAGCTGAAGGTCCAACATAGGACAAGTCACTCAACCACAACACGCATTTGTATCTCAGCTCTGGGATGGGAACAGCATCTGGGAGTATGGAAAAGGACTTTGGAAATAATAAAACTCTTTCGACTCCTACAAGAGAAGCCATGGCTTGCAGAAAATGACACAGAATATGCAGCGAGATTCAAATCCATGCTCTACTCCTTAGGGGGAAATACCTAAATGACCTCTTAGAATCTTCATTTCTTAAGTCAAACAGAGAAAGACATGTATCATATGATCTCACTGATATGAGGAATTCTTTTTTTTTTTTTTTTAAAGATTTTATTTATTTATTTGACAGAGAGAGACACAGCGAGAGAGGGAACATAAGCAG